>NC_092799.1:17117156-17425302 GCF_918797505.1 Bemisia tabaci | reverse complement strand
TTGCCCAATTATCTGGAGCAGAAGAGGGAGCGTGCGCTGACCATAAAGATCCATTGCGAGTCTCTGGAGTGCGCTTGAAGGCGCCGCATCAAAAAGGGCTTATCGTATCGCGCCGAAGCCGCCTCGAATGGGCCAAGCACGATCGTCAATGATATCGGGAACTATGTTGGGCGTCTTGGCTCTCCTGACAATGAAAGCCGCATCCTGGCTTCTGGCCCGGTACCAACTTTTGAGGGTAGTCGATTGATTGAAATTTTGCGTTTGGATACTTTCAGCTCTATCATAGGGTTTACAAAATCGTCTTTGGGGCGAAACGACTGAAACTCGAGATCAATTGGACGTATTTCTACCAAAGAGACCTATGTGGAGGTGAGAAATATGGGGTATGCTCGTTAGTTCTCTGGCCGCAAGAGTGAATGGGAATAATAAAGCGCCAGTGACGTCAGCGGAAATGATAGTGCGCACTCGAGCGAGGGGGAGATCGTCGTCGGGGCGCTTTAACTCATGAGCCCTGTCCACAACGCTCTCTTGCCATGCCCGCGGCTCATGAGTTCCGCATTCAGTTGGCACATAGGTCTGTTTGATAGAATGTAAAATCCCGCTCTTCCAATTCTTCAAAAGGAATCACGCCCACTTTTACATTGCTTCTTATGCAGCTTTCTAGAGCACACCCCATATTTCTCACCTGCACATAGGTCTGTTTGGTAGAAATACGTCCAATTGCATCCGTTTTTTGCCAAAAATTCAAAGTAAAACCAGTGATTCAGTAAAATGTGTTCGATATCACGATGTTAAGTCCCTCCTTGAACTTATTCATCACAGCAAGAAAGCTGGCGCCAACTCAAATACAATTTTATATTAAGAATTTCTTTTCGTGACGCAACAAATTTTTCTCGGCGCAACAAGACTTTTCTGACGAGATCCGTTAATTTTTCTGTCGCCAAAAGTCCAATTGGACTACATTTTGCAATTAGGAACTATAGGTTCTAGCCCGATTTAAAAACAACGTATGTGCCATTAGTTTCCCCATGCACATAAGTGTTTATTCAGATGAGCAAGAATTCATAGGTCCAAATTGCAAAATTCAGTCCAATTCTTCTCCGTGTAGGAGTTTTATTTGACAATTCTACAGTTTCCCCATTCTTAATCCGTCGAAGCTTGTTGTATCCGTCCTCGGCCTACACGATTAATGTTCAACCACGCGTCTATCAATAGCATTTCGGCCATAAAATTGTGTTCGGATCACCGATGGTGGTTTTATGAGTAAGAAAGGAGGAGTCCATAATACCACCTAATTTATTCCGTGGAATTGTTCGATTCGCCGCTCCACTTCACTCGATGATGAGCCGTCGCGCGCCGTCTCAAGCAGGCGTTAATGATCGATTATCGATATTTCCCCATTTTAAGCTATGGTGAAGAATCGATCATTAAGATGTTCGTTGCGGACAACGTGTTTATCGACCTTTTTTAATAGGTTAGAATGACAGATCAATCGATTTATCGCAAAGCACGCTGCACCACTGTCTCAAGGCTCAGTGCGTCGCGTCGCGTTTATTTGCCCTCAGCTGATTAAATACTCATACAGTGCGGTAATTTGATTTTATACTCTCGGTCTCATCCTACAACCTATTAATCAATCGGGAGATCAGATAGTGGATTAACTCGCTTTTCATTTAACTCTTTATCATTATTTGCTTTGCGTAGTGATCCTTCATCGTCGTAAAAAGCATTGAACGCATAATTAACTCGGCGTTACTTTGTCACACACCTGCTTTGGAATTTCGCACAAGCCGGTAAGATGGAAAGATAAACCTTATTATTCTTTCCCTTCGTATTACCAATAAGAGATGATAGCTCAAAAATCCTGGAAAATTTTTGAATAAATGGACCAGTGACCTGTGCCAGTGTGCTTTGCGATGAATCGATTCATCTGCCACTTTAGTTTCCCCATGCACATGAGTCTTTTATACCGCTGGGCTAGAAATTACATTTCCTAATTGCAAAATGTAGTCCAATTGTACTTATGCGTAGTTTTCTGGCGACCCCTCCTGAATCTCCTTCCTACACGGAGAAAAAAAACTTCGTGCGTGGGACCCGAAGTTTAGGTCATGTGGATCTCTGAAGTTTTCGGATTGAGCATCTGAACACTTTAGGTCCAGCTGCTGAGGTTTGGATCACACATCTGAAACTTCAGTTCTTACATCTGAAGTACTTCGGTTTTCACATCCGAAAAACTTCGGTTCTCACATCTGAAAAACTTCGATTCTCACATCTGAAGTACTTCAGATGTAAGAACTGAAGTTTCAGATGTGTGATCCGAACCTCGGCAGCTAGACCTAAAGTTTTCAGATGCTCAATCCGAAAACTTCAGAGATCCATATGACCTAAACTTCGAGTCCCACGCACGACGTTTTTTTTCTCCGTGTAGACCCCTCTCCCAAGACAGGGAGCCTAATTTTCGACCCTCTACGCCCCTTACCTATTCAACCCGACAACAGCGTCTTTTCCTTCCTCTTCCGCATCTCCTCTTTCTCCTAAATCGGGGTCCTCGCCAGCGATGCAAGCGGCCGATGCGCGTCGCGACGGCGCGGCGTGCGACATTTTTTATTTATGTTCCTTCAACTTTGATGGACGAACTTACATTGTTTACTCACAATCGGCGAGGCGAGGCGGGCCGGGCCGGGGCGACCGTCAACGCGTGTGTCAATTATTGTCAGCTGAGCGGCTCCCGCGTTTACATCAATCCCATCCCATGTTAACTATGTGGGTCAGTAGTCGCTACTCGAGCCGCGACGCAGCCGTGGTCGCCAGTAGTGACCCGTTGTGAGGCCGTCCATGCGCATCGCTCGCATCCCTCCAATAAACTTCGGGTTTTTATCGGGAGGATTAACTTGCCGCGCAGACTGCCGCATGCCGTCTTGAAGGAGAACACCGCACCGACAGTTGAACCTTGCCAAATCGCCTCGCTGAAGTATGTATTTTTCAGGAAAGTTATGAATAGATGTTACACGCGCGGAGAAAAAAACTTCGTGCGTGGGACCCGAAGTTTAGGTTATATGGAACTCTGAAGTTTTCAGATTGAGCATGTGAACTCCTAAGGTCTAGCTGTCGAGGTTCGGATCTTACATCTGAAGTACTTCGGTTTTCACATCTGAACTACTTCAGATGTAAGAACTGAAGTTTCAGATGTGTGATCAGAACCCCGACAGCTAGACCTTAAGTGTTCAAATTCTCAATCTGGAAACTTCAGATATCCATATGACCTAAACTTCGGGTCCCACGCACGAGGTTTTTTTTCCATGTAGAATAGATTGTCACCTTCCAGCCAAAGAATCACAAGCGCCATGCGACGTTTGAAAATTTCCGCCGCCATTTGATTTTTTTACGGAGGAATTACACGGAGAAAAAAACTTCGTAGGTGCGACCCGAAGTTGAGGTCACATGGATCTCTGAAGTTTTCGGATCACGTATCTAAAAACTTGAGGTCCAGCTGCCGAAGTTCGGGTCAGACATCTGAAGTGCTTCGATATATACCGAAGGGTTCGGGTCATACATCTGAAGTACTCCGGCACAGACCGAAGTGCCTCGATGTCTGACCCGAACTTCGGCAGCTGGACCTCAAGTTTTTAGATACGTGATTCGATACATATGTGCATATGACCTCAACTTCGGGTCCCATGCACGAAGTTTTTTTTCTCCGAGTATTGGTTGAATCTGTCTGAAAACACTGAATGTTATCAGCAGCACAAGAAAATTCAGTGAAATTTTTGGACAACTTCGTTGAACAATTTCTCTGTAAAAAAATAAAATGACGGCGGAAATTCTTAAACGTCGCATGGCGCTTGTGATGCTTTGGCTGGAAGATGGCGAGATGTTATGAATGGATAACAACATCCTTCTCGTTTCGAAAGGCACAGCCAGGTACTAAGATTTTGCTAAGAGTGAAAAAATTGGAAGGAAAATATTCCCGAGTTTTCCGTGAAATTCGCAATTAATCGAAGGAACTTTGGCAACGTTTGAAGGCTCATACAATGTTCTTCCAGCATGGCAACAGATCCCGATCTCATTGGGTGCTGGCTTGCGTTTCGGCTCATTGCATGTGTACTTTGACGTCAATCGAATAGCTCACATGGATAAAGAATTCTGCTGCGGCGACAGAACTTTCGAAAAGTACGGAATGACAGATGCTTCATTATACAAAGAGGTCTCTCACTATCTGATCGCTGAAAGCCTATTAAAGCTACCCTTCTTACACCCCCCCCCCCCCCGCGGCTGGGAATTTTATACGCTTGTTAGGAAATGACGCGAAAAATTGCATTTATCACAGCTAAGACAACGGTTTCCTTGACAATTTTTTGTTAAACTGAGGTACATAATCGTTCTTTTAGAGAATCCCTGCCCAAATTAAAATTTTAACAATGACAACGATTTTCCTCCTCTCAAGGAAAGTTCTTTTGATCTGAGGAAGTTTCTTCTTGCGAAGGAGAATTCATTTGTCCTAAAAATGTAACTTAGTTCTGAGGAAAGTCTCCTCGTCAAAACGAAAATTTTATGAAGTATAAGAAAGCAGAAAGGTCATACATGTGGCGTTTGAGTGTCGTAGAGCGCCAGAGTGCGTTGTAGGAGCGACTTCTATGCGTGTAAAAAGGCAGAATACATGATACATGAAGTAGTAGAAATACCAAGGAGGGGAAAAAAACTACCATGGACACATCACGATGTGCTTGGTCATGGTCATGGCGTGAGGCTGATTCTTGAAATTGGTGGACAAAGCTGTAGACAAAGCAGACAAGAGTGAGCATTAAGTGATCCTATTGGTTGAAATGGGTGGTTTTTATAGACTAAGGGGGTAAATGATGGACTAACTATGGAGTCTTTCATGGGTTACCGTTAGTTGGTCTATTACCAGCCTCCTTCGTCAATTGCAACCACTGGCTTCTACTAATAGGATCCCTTCATACTCATTATGTTTCCTTATGTTTCATTTATGTTGTATCTCGAAGTGCCCGCTGGGCACTTCGAGATTTGACCGGACTTAACGCAATAAGCCCACACTTCGGCTTTTACTCGGGACGTACACACAAAAATCAAAGACAGCTCGTAATATAATTAACCCAAGTCTCCTAAGAAGTAGTGTACATAAATGGTTCCGAACCCACGCAAAATAATTATCGGCTTAACTTAACCGGCCGGCTCAACCTAACCTGATGGCTTAAGCCAGAGTTAAAATGCGCTCGTGAGCCGTTCGTTCAGTTCATTTGGAGGCATGGGTAGCACACCAGGGGGGGAGGGAGAGCAGAGGAGACATAGTTTGGAAACTAAAACTGACCCATTGACCCGCGGTGCGTGCAGGCGACCTCGGCGTCGGCGGTGCGGTAGGTTAAATCTCCGGCCGAACAAGATGGGTATAATTACAATCAGCGGTGTAAACAGCTTCCACGCGATGTCCGGCCGGTTTCTATTCAACACAGACGCATGTTGTAAGTCGCGACGTCACGCCTGCTACTGCCAGCGTTGCCGAACCGTCGTTTTAAAACACGGAAAACTTGTGTCGTTACAAAAGTATCGCATAGGTTCTTCGAAAACCCGGAAACTAACTAGAGTCCCATTATATTGAGAGTAAAGATAGTGCGAATCCATACATGACTAGGTCCTGTTTTTTAGGCCCTCACAGTGTCACAAACGGGAATAAAGATCATATTTTCACCAAATGCAAAGATTATAAACTGGAATGGACCGGGGAATAGGGGGACGGCAAGGACAGAAAGGAGGGGCAACCAGGATAGTCGCTGTATTTGAGAAAAAAAAAGTTTCGGTCACAGACCTCCCTTCTGTGAGGGCCCTTGAAAATTTGGAAAGAACATTTGTAAAAGTATAGTTTACACTTATCCATGAGCATCCCAAAAGTTTCATTTCATTATATGAATTAGGTAACATTTTAGAGGGAGTGGACAGGACTTTTCGGACACCCTCTATATTTGCCGGAGACTTAAACGAATGAGTAGAAAGAACAATCATAAAATTCATTCGGTAGCACATGTATTCCCGTGGGACCGTTCGTGGTACAAGTTGACGAGATGGCTTGATCTCTTCGTTTTGATGTTCTGAAACAGAATTTTGATGTTGCCAGGCTCAATTTTTCCGGAACACCCATAAATTCAAGATGGCGTCCAAAACAGCCGCTACGGGGATGAAATCGGTGAAATAAATTCCCACAGTCAACATGCATTTCGCCTCCTTTGTATCTTTGATCGAAAATTTCAAATACGAGCTTCAAAGAAATTTTGACCTCTTATGGCGACCCTTAAATCCAAGATGGCGCCCAAATTCTCCCATTAAAGTCAAATAGGCATATCTCCATGTCTGTCATCATGAACGTGACATTTACGGTGACACCAGTATCACATTATTACTACATATTATTATTGCTACGTAAAATCTCTTATTGCCTACACTGAAAATCAACCTGCTGCACTTGCCGTGCTGAGGAAGAACGCCGTATGAAACTTCGAGAATTGCCAAATTTCCTTCGATAAGATGTATATTTTTGAGGCAAGTTATTGATATTTTTCTTTGAAAATTTCAGGAACTTTAAGGAGAAATTGCGAACGAAATTATCTGAAAAATCGGAATAAAAATATTCATATGTTTACCATCAAAGTCGTGTTTTATCAAAGGAGATTTGCCAGCACTTGAAGGTTTATACGTCGTTTTTCCTTAGCACGGCAGTATTGTCAACCTTGGCAAAACAGAGGTCTAGGTCGGAAATATAGTTTCAACCGTAATGCACAAAATCGGTCTCAAAACGGAAGGAATATTCCTAACTGTATGATTTGAGGATATCAAGGTGATAACGCAAATAAAACCCAATTTTCTGTCATTTTTAATGATCCGATTCCACCGTAACCAGAAGCCTGCGCTCAGAGCCCCCCGGACCCCCGACCACGATAATGCTCATTACTCACCAGTGGTCCGTACATAATTGCGTGGACGTTTAAAAAACCAAGCAACAAGGATGTCGCTGTACCCGTATTTGCCTCATTTTTTATGCTCGCATTTTCTTTCCGGGAACAGAGGTCAAAGGAGTGCAGAAACGAATCGATTCCGTTTTAATATTCTCAATCGTGGTTCATTTCTGTGTTTCAGGTCCAGGAACGGTGGAATGTGAACAATAAAATAATGACCCCTACTGAACTGCAGTCCCACGCTGAGTGCATCTGCCGCACTATGCAGGTATGTAAATGCATTATTTGACTCCGGGCTCGATCGGGTACCTCTCTAACATTTTCTCTTTCTTTAGCATTCATTCATCGAGCAAGTTCCGCGGGAAGTTTTACAATGTTGCACTCAGAGGTCCTTTAGCTTCCGATCTTTCCGGAGATACCGCGTATCGGAGGATCTTGCATTAAATAGGATCCGGTAACTCCACGAAAGAATCCGACTGTTCACAAGTTCACAAGTGGAGTGGAAATTCAAAATATTCTGTGCGCCGTCAGATGTTGCCGATATGGCCGTGAAGCAAACTCTTGCGAGAGCAAACATTACAGATGTTTCTTCTAGAAAAATTCTCAAAAATCACGATGAATGCATCGGAAAAGTCAGATTTACACTCCTGTAACTTCGCAATCTGCGTAAGAAATATGGTTTTTTCCAAGCTTCCCACTTCAAAAGCGATACATAGGCACAGATGAACCACTAGATTATATGGTTACATGAGGATTATAGTCATCCAATCTCAGCAACAAGTGTCAATACTCAGAATGTTTTGAATTTTCAATCATTAAGTGACTCCCGTCATTTACAAATATACTCTTTCATTTTAAAAACAGTTGCATGATGCGAGGACTTGGGGTTATTGCTGCTCAATTTTAAAAAGCCTCGATAAGAATTCCGAAGAGACGAGAAACCTTTTGGAAAGGAGCGTAGCGCCGATATTTTGAGAATTAAAGATGAAAAATCAACAAGAACTAGGAAATTTCTCATCCTAGTTTCCCCGCAAAACACTAATTAAAGATAGGCGTTTCAAATTTAGTGTTTAGTAATTTTTAAGGGGAGGGGGGGGTTGCAGACTTGTGATACTGGCGTATTACATGAGAGAGGACAAAAGGGGAAGGGGTTGAAAGTTTCATTTCCAGCGATACATATTTTATGAGTGCTGTCTTATGTTATTGTTTGGATTTAAATCAACACTTGTTGTAATAATCTGTCCAGATTATAGGTACGTCAATGTGGATCAAAACTACGATGCGAACAACTTTGCCTCATGGGTAATAAACCGACACCTGTTGCATAGTCAACACCTGTTCAGCCCTGTAATGGCGTCACTTTTTGGAGCAGCCTATACCTACTCCTGTGAATATTTTATTCAATGCTCTTAGGCAACCTGCGTCGGATTCACGTTCACTTTCAACCATCCCACGCATACGAAGCCCATGGAAAAATGCATGAAATGTTGTTTCGTAATGCGCTCCGATCGGTTCGAGTGCAAGATCTACTAAAATCTGCTCATCAAACTTCGAAAAAGTCTTAAAAGATAGCTCAGAACTTTATGACCCAACTTTCTCCTCCACGACATGCGCTTTGAGCTTTATCTATTGGTTTTTTTTTCTTTCATGCGCGGACGAAAATATGTCGATTTTCAAACGGCGATTGTCACCTGTCATCTGTCGTCAGTTTATCCTGTATTTTTTTATAGGTATACCGGGAACAAGAATTTTATCGAAAGCTCATTGGATTCCAAAGCCTGGCGTCTCAACCGTGATGTTTCCAGATTTACTTTATATTTTATTCGTCGATTATTTTTCGCGTTTGTGACTATTATTCGTTTTGATGGTAGTGATTAGTTCGTGCTGATTCAGGTATTCTTAGAAAAAAAAAATTAATGAGGAAAGAGAGTGTTTCTCTTCACCTTCTTCGTCTTTCTGATGAAAAAAAATGGGAGAAAATGTCCAAGGTTACAGTCGAGAAAGAGTTTGCAGATATAAACCCTATCACCAAGTCTCAGCGAAAACTTCTGAAGAAACTTCTCAGAGGAAACTTCTTGGTTTCATCTAAACATCAATAGCGAGGACTGCAATTAGAAAAGTATAATTATTGATTTCCTCATGGATGACACTTTAAATCTCTTTTTCTGAAGAGTGAATTTTACTGTCCTGGCGGGCTCATCGTTGAAATTGATAGACAAAGCTGTAGACCAAGAGGAGAAAAGGGATATTGAGGGATCCTATTAGTGGAAGCGGGTGGTTCCAATGGATATAGGAGGTAGATACTAAACTAACTAACGGCAACCCACGAGATAGAGCCTTGTATCATTTACACCCTTAGTCTATAAAAACCACCCATTTCAACCAATTCGATTGCTCCATACTCTATATGTCTTCTTTGTCTATCGCTTTGTCTATCAATTTCAACAACCAGCCCGCACACGGAGAAAAAAATCTCGTGCGTGGGACCCGAAGTTTAGGTCATATGGATCTCTGAAGTTTTCAGATTGAGCATCGGAACACTTAAGGTCCAGCTGCTGAGGTTTGGATCACACATCTGAAACTTCAGTTCTTACATCTGAAGTACTTCGGTTTTCACATCCGAAAAACTTCGGTTCTCACATCTGAAGTACTTCGGATGTAAGAACTGAACTTTCAGATGTATGATCCGAACCTCGACAGCTAGACCTAAAGTGTTCAGATGCTCAATCCGAAAACTTCAGAGATCCATATGACCTAAACTTCGAGTCCCACGCACGAGGTTTTTTTCTCCGTGCAAAATCTCAGAGTATGGATCATTCGCCTCATGCAACGTTACCCCAATGAGTGGTCGGGCTAGAGAAAAAATCATTGAATCTCTTCGCACCGGTGGCAAAGAAGAAGAAATAAATAAAAATAAATAGACAAAGCCCCACCGAGGGAGAACCTCGTAAATCCCATATAAACTCAACGACGACCCGCGGTTTTTGCCGGGAAGATAGGGGAGCGGTCGGCAAGTTTTCGACTCACGCGCCTGCTCGGCGAGTCTCGAGCGGCGACTTGAAAGAGACAACCCGTTTGACCCACATCGTCTAAAGTTTTCAGAACAATTAAAAAAAAAATACTGTGTAAAGAATTTTTTATCGCGGAATTATGCCGTATGATGAGGGCATTTACACTCGGCGCGAATCGAGAATGGTCATCGGTTCCGCAAGTGTCTTTCACGGTATCGCGGCGAGCGGCATTTCCCATGAACCATCCGATCCGCTCTGTCTTTCGCTTGGTTTATTTACTCTCTTTGGTACTCGAGCGAATCTGACGGATGCTCGGTGTCACCCTTGTCATGCTCCTCCTCTCGATCAATCGTGATGGATTGTAATTTTAACATCACTCTCTTTGCTGAAAGATTCGTTTTTGCAACACGAGGTAATGGGCGGATGACAAATCTAGAGACCTCGAACAGAGGGGGAGGGTGTAAGGGGGGTCCAGGGGACAAGGGGTATCCCCCAAAAAATTTGCGAAGCTGTGAGGAATCTAATATGCAGTTTGAGTAAATGTCGTAATTAAATATTGCAAAATGTAAACAATGTTTATAATTTGACGCAACTTGCGCAATGCTTTGCTCTAATCAAAGATGGATTATGAGGATTCAGTTCCAGATGCTACATTTTTTGTTTTATTATTTATGAAAAGTATCTTCAAAAAACCACAAAAAGTGTTTCAACCAAATTTTTTAATACCAACGTGGAAATTGATGGCTTTCAACAGCAGTAGAATTTTTTTCAATTGTAATACCCATGATTGACGCCAAAGTTAGCTACGAACACGTGAAAGCTAATAGTTCGGCAAATTCGCATCTTGCGGTTTGAAAGGTAACGAAAACTATAAAAAGAGTTGAGTTAATGGCTGCTAATACATTATCTTTACATACACGATTGACACTTTAGAAAATGTGTGCAATTGCCAAAATGTGTCCTATTCTTTAGGTGAACGATCTGTGAAATTTGTTTTCCCTATGTGTGTCTCCTCGTCCGAAAGCAGATGTTTTGGACTTTTTTCGCACAACTCCCCGCAAATCCTCCCCCCCCCATCAATTCCCCCTCTAAAGTCCCCTCGTCAATATTTCTCCCCTTTTTCCTATCCCACGAGTGTCGTGCGGAAGGTCCTGAGACATCGTCGCTTCCTAATAACGTAAAAGCGTAATTCTATTTTTGGTTGGGCCCTACACATTACCTTACGCTTTCCAGGGCTCACGCAAAAATCGAGATATTCCTCGACGAAATCAGGGGTTAACGCGGCGCAGCGCTGCACTGTCATAAAACAATAAACCCGAGGTCCCGCCGCGGGTGGAGAATTCGCCGTAGACGCTCGCGACCGCTGAAATTGCCTCCGTTGACCGCATGGCTCCCGCGAACGAGCCGAGATCGCATGCATAAATCTAAATCCATCGCGTCATTTCACTTTCTTGCGAATTAGATAGTGACGAATAGGCATACAAATGCGGAATACGGCAAGTTGTCGCTGTCCCGCGGTCGTTTTTATTACCGCGATGGTCATGCCGGCCACCAACCCCCCCCCTCCGCCCTTTCCACGCCCGCGCGCCCGCCGGAACTCACGGGGCACTCGCGGATGTCTTTTCGGTCAGGTGATCGGTCGCCGTGTGACTCTGATTGTCGTGATTATTTGTTATCCGCCCTTGCCGGACTTCTCGGAAACCGACTGTATGCGCTAGACGCAGGAGTCGTATACAAGGAGAAAAAACTTCGTGCGTGGGCCCCGAAGTTTAGGTCATATGGATCTCTGAAGTTTTCGGATTGAGCATCCGAACACTTAAAGTCCAGCTGCTGAGGTTTGGATCACACATCCGAAAAATTTCGGCTCTCATATCCGAAAAACTTCGGTTCTCACATCTGATGTACTTCAGATGTAAGAACTGAAGTTTCAGATGTGTGATCCAAACCTCAGCAGCTGGACCTTAAGTGTTCAGATGCTCAATCCGAAAACTTCAGATATCCGTATGACCTAAACTTTGGGTCCCACGCACGAGGTTTTTTTCTCCGTGTAGTAAGTTGGAAATTTAGTCAAATCCAGATGACTGGAAATCTCAATACAGATGGGAAAAGCTCATTCAAGCACAATTTTCCCTCTATGAGATAACTAGTGTTGCACCAAACAGCGTATTTCATTGATGGAAAGTTGCGCTTGAATGAGCTTTTTCCCGCTGTTTGGAGATTTCCAGTTATTTTGAATTTCCCGCACGCTGGCTACATTTCTAATTTACTGACTGTGCTGTAGCCAGAGTCAATTCAGTGGCCGAAGTGCGAAGCTTCGCTTTTGAAGTTAAATTTTACTCGATCTGATTGTGAGTCTAGTTTGAGATGGTACATTCCTTACAGGGATCAGGGACCGAATTTTGTCGGTTCTTTCACATAGAAGTGCAACATCCATCGATGAGTCCAAACCGCACGACCGGCCAATCAGAAGCGCTGAGCCGGACATAAGTGCAGTTGAGACTCGTCCGAAGTATATTCAAGTACGGTGGAGGGACCAACAAAATTCGGCCCCAGGTCTCTCCTTGCTGATCGTGAGTGAGAATGCTCTAGCGCACTATCGTCATGCTTTTGTAGTATTCAAATTAATCGTTGCATTCATCGACGGCATTGTTGTCCCTATTCGGGTGCATTTTCAAAGGAGCTATTAAACCTCAGACCTGGATGAGAGACGATTCCCACCGGCCAAAACTGCGCTTTACTCCAGTTTCTAGACTCGGTTCTTTTTGATTCCAGTCTTCGTCTTCTGAATGGGAGGGCTAACATGTAGAACAAGAAAAGAGCAGGAATAAAAAGTTGTAGAAGAAGAAGTATAAAGAGAAAGGCAGAAGAGGAAAAGGAGGCATAAGAGGAAATTGTGTTTCTTCCTCTATTTCCTCTTCTCCTTTTCCTCCTTTACCCTTCTGTTTCTTTTTCTCCTTCTCTGCTTCTTCACGCAATTCCAACCAGCCATGACTACGCCTTACACTCACCTTTTAGACTCGGGTTTTCTTCTCTGGGAAGACGATGATGTAGAATACAAAGAAAAGGATAAGGAAGAAGAAAAGATAAGGGAGAAGGGTGCATAAGACGCGTTCACTCGTGTTTGACACATTTTTTGCGTAAACCCTGTCAACACTACTAGCAAAAGTTCACGGAACTTCGCGCAAAAGTTCGGTTCCGTAAACCTATCTCTGTGGGGGCAAGGCCTTTCATTTGTAAGAAATGAACTAAAAAATTAAGAAAGAACAAACATAAATGTGGTTTAATAATTTTAACTTCCGCCGCCGTGCCGCACTGACCACACTGTGTTTGGCGCAATGCGTGAAGTATTCATGTAGTCTTGTAGGCACTGTGCGTTTCACGCCGCGCCGACCGCTGTTGACCGTACTGTGTTTGACGCAATGCGTGAAGTATTCATGCAGTCTCGTAGGCGCTAATGCCGGTAGGTAATGCCGTAGGTGTTACATGCTGACCGCCGCGTCGAGGGCTTCTCCTTTTCATCTCAAGTCCTTGTCATCATTTCTCTTTGCGCCGCGCCGCTCCAGGCCAAATTACGTGTTTGGTTTCTCTCTTAACTCAACTAATTAAAGGTGCGCAGTCTTTTGTATCACCGAAATACGACAAAGTTAGAAATTAATGAACTCTCAGGAAATGAGAGGTTTTGTCACTTTTCTTGTTTGTATTTTTTTTCTGAATCCGATTTTTTTGTACCTGCATTTAAAAAAATTGCAAATTTTGCCGCCATGGGCCGCGGCCCATGTGACCACCCCCTTAATCCAGCCCCGCTCTTAATGATCATTTTCTAATTGTTTTTTCACCCCCTTATTTCCCTCATCTCCCTTCTAAGGGAGACCCCCAAATCCTCTTTTGAAGGCTCCCGCTCTCCGGGAAATTTTTAGCCAGTCCGCACCTGTTCACCCCTACCTCTTTTCCTTTTCATTCTCCTTCCATATCCTCATTTCCTTCTCTTTCCCTCTTCGTCTACTCTATTTTTCTTTTCCTTTCCTCCTCATCTCCCTTTCGATTTCTAATGCGTCCTATATAAGGAATCCTCCGATCCGAGTCTAAGAGGCGAAGCTTAATGGAGCTCGGGTCTGGCAACCGTCGAGTCGCGGGCGGTGCGGCGGTCAGGAAATATCGTGCTCCTATCGGGGGGGTTTTGTCGCTCAAGAGATCGCTCGCGACTAGTAAATCACTCGCGACGCACGGCGCGGCGGTGGCGTTCGTGGCTCGAGGATTGAGGAATCAGGAATAGGAATGGAAAGGAATAAAAATGGCCGGAGCCGCCGCTTGGGATTTCTCTCCTAAAACAGAAACCGGCCGATTTTAAACGAGCGCCGGCCGGAGCCCATGACCGTGCCCATGCCTCATGCCTCATGCCCCATACTCGCACAAGCGCGAGCTGGCTCCAGCGCACAGTGGATCGAGGCAGTATGAAAGGTCGGACAAAATTTGGAAAATTTAAACGCTTATAACTCCGTTTATACGAACCTTCACCGGGGGAAAAAAAAAACACATTGTATCTAGAGTCCAGACTCTTGAAAACATTGACAAGAAAAAATACTCTTGATTCTATCAGATTTAAGCTTAAATCAAAAGAAAATCCGCTCAAATTAAGAGGCGTGGTTCTTGATTTAAGCAAAAATCCGACTGAATCAAGAGTACTTTTTCTTGTCGATGTTTTTAAGAGTCTGAACACTAGATCCAATGTTTTTTTTCCAGTGTTTGAGGTTCTGCAGGTGGTTTCATTGGTTTCCGCGTGAAATTTTCTTCACGAAGCACCCCTTAAAATTTAAAATGTGACAAAATAAACATTAAATTTTACAGTTTTAGTTCAAAATTTTATGTCCAACCTGTCTGATTGACTCGATCCACTGTGCAGCGTCCAGCTCCGCCACGCAGGAGTGAGTCGCGTCGCCTTCCAGTTTAATCCTTATCGACGCGACGCCGACGTAGACGCCAGAAGACCCGAGATCATACCATTCTTTGCGATTTATCGATCGATCTCCCGTTTAAACCTATGAAAAAGGATCGACGGTGTTTCCGATGAGCGCATTTATAATCGATTCTTTACCATAGCCTCAAATGGGGGAAATATCGATAATCGATCACTCTGCCCGGGATCGCTCTTCGCCTTGCCAACTGCTTATCCGCATCCGTCCGATAGTCGCCATGGCGCATGGCTCCGTGACCAGTGACCACTAACCACTCTGGTATCCAGCCTCGGATGGTTATGGTTCCGGCTCATCCGCGTGCGTTTTGCAGATCCTCCGTCGAAAAACGGGAGAGCGGGTCCGCGGTGCGTCACAGGATCGTCTTCAGTTGGTTTCACTCTCAGAAATTCAACAGGCTGCCCGCTGTTTGGGTTGGGAATACAGGATTATCCAAGAGTACAGCAACACCCGTCTAACCCCTACACTGGGGGAAAAAACATGCACATTGGATCTAGAGTCCAGACTCTTGAAAAAATCGACAAGAAAAAATACTCTTGATCCAATCAGATTTTTGCTTAAATCAATAGGAAATCCGCTCAAATTAAGAGGCTTGGCTCTTGATGTAAGCAAAAATCCGATTGAATCAAGAGTATTTTTGCTTGTCGATGTTTTTAAGATTCTGGCCTCTAGATTCAATGTGTTTTTTTTCCTAGTGTAGGATTCTTACTCTTTTTTAGGTCAGCTCCCCAGAATTTTGGCGGGCGTTTCATTTAAAAACTTAGTTCTTCCCCTCCCCCTACTTTGGACCCCTGACAAATATCCAAAAATCGCCGAACGCCAACTTTGTTAGTCGAAAAATTTACGTCATAGAAAAATGGTAAAGGGCTCAGGCCACTACAGGATTGCCACTTTGTATGAGGATCCCAAAGTTGCAGCTAGGAAAACCGTGATAATGTATTCGCTCCCTATCTATGCATAGAGTATTTGACTGGTTATAGTGGTGGACTTTCGGCATAGGTCAGGCGATTCCCTCCATTACGGCCTCAACTTTGAGCGTTTTTTTGGTCGCGGTTTGAGAATTAGTTTCAGAGAAAACCAGTAGCACCATCGTGTCTATCGTGAAATTTTACTCAAGGTGCATTGCTCAAATTGCAAATCCCTCAGGCACATAAGAGCTCCTTTGGGTGAAATTAAAAGAGAAACTGTAGTCGAAACACATGCTTTAAATAGTACGTATAACGGTTTGATGGTTTAATTACTTCTCAACGATCAAGTGGTCGCTGCAGTCGGGGAGGAATTAAATATCGTACGTTGCCCTTCAAATGGACGCATTTTTGTCAAACGGAACTATGTGCATTATGGCACGAGCCCTGGTATGCATATATTCTTATGGGTCTCAGGGCTCATGTCTTAACGCACATAGTTCTGTTTGATAGAAATACGTCCAAATAATTAATAGCCGCGGGCCGCCGACTCGGGTTCAGCGAGTTCATGCAGGAGAAAATAATAAAGCAATTACGTGCTAATATCGATTCGACCAACCTAATCATGACGTCTTTACGAACCAGTCCGGTCGTTATCGAGGTGTTCTCGTACACGTGTTACGTGTTACCTTACAGAGGAAAAAACTACATAAACTTGAGATATAATTGCGATATTTTCACTTAGTTCAATTTTACGGCTCGCGTACGAGCACTTTTAACGCCTCCATCGGCTGGTGCATTAAAAAATTATAAATCTTTTCGAAAACAAAATGAAATGAAAGCGAATGCAACTTCATCACTCTTGATGGACGCATGAACCAGATGAACCTGTTGCGTTCAGCTGAGATCAGCTCAATCGTTCAAGGCAAGAACGCCATAACTTGTTTCTGGATTTGTTCCCAAATTTTCCTGGAAAGAATAGGGCATTCCTTGTCAGTTCCAAGATGGTAAGATTAATATTCTATTTGGACGTATTTCTGCCGAATGGAACTATGTGCATTAAGACAAGAGCCCTGAGACCCATAAGAATATATGCATTACAGGTCTCACGTGACAATGCACATAGTTCCGTTTGATAGAAATACATCCATTTGCAGTCAACTGTTTTTGCTACTCTGATATGAAAATTAATGTGTTGCGATGAATTCAGCGCAATTATTCATTCACAGTATTTTACAGTTTTAAATGATTAGTTAATCTAACTATTGCCGAAATAGATGGTATCCACTGATATCAACTGTTATTACCTGAGCTTGGGCAGTGGTCAAATGGACGTATTTCTGTCAAACGGAACTAAGCGCCATGGAAAAGCATTGCGAGTATAGGACGGTACGAGCATCGCGTTCCGCAACACCCGCTAATCCAAGCCCCCTCTCCCTTCCTCCCCCTATGACGCTTAGTTCCGTTTGATAGAAATACGTCCTAATGATCACGCATCAAATATGACACATTGCACTGAGAAAAGTATGGTCTGATGTATGGTAATATGAGTATGGTAATCAATAATTGACTCTATGGTAGCACACTCCAGAACTCTGATGATATTCATCCTACGTATAGAAATATTGGCAGACGTCACATTATCTCGGCCCCTATCACTGTGTCAAAAATCAGGTGGACTCGTAGCAGCATTTACCAAACTCATTTCATAATTGGACGCATTTCTGTCAAACGGAACTATGTGCATTATGACGTGAGCCTGTTATGCAGGTATTCTTATGAGTCTCGGAGCTCATGTCTTAATGCACATAGTTCCGTTTGATAGAAATACGTCCAATTGAAATACTTTTTTCTCGGTGTATCCGGAACGAGTTTGGAAAATACTCGTCGCTCACCTAACAAGTACATCTGAACTCCAGAGCGGTAGTGTTTTGTCTAAATATTTGAGTTTAAACATCATTTGCGTCATAAGCCTGCACGGAACATTCTAATCCCAACACGATCACAAACATATCACTTAACTCCTACATCCGTGACAAGTTAGTACTCCTCAAATAATTTTTTCTCCATTCGATAAAAGAATTAATGCAGTACGATAAAAATTATGTAACGTGCTTTATGGTGACCTCAGGACCAGATATTCAACACCGTAAGGTATGCACTAATCCCAAACAAAACTAATGCTAGGCACTTCGAATGTTACCTCACACACTTACGGCACACTGACCATTCGACCGGGTTAAACCATCGAAAACCCGTGTAATATTCATGAACGTTCAATGTTAACTCGTCGAGATCGAGCTGCGCTGCGTTCATTCATCCATTTCTTACGGCGGAATAAATCATGGAATCGGAGAAGAACCAGTCTTCTCCGATGGCTATACTTTCATTCGCGGAAACTTAAAAGAGAGGTCTCATGATCGGGCGATCAAACTACTCTTAAGAGCGGAGAATAGGATGAGGGGGGGGGGGGTGTCGGTGCGGCACGAAATCGAACTACGTTTGAGATACACCGGTGCCGGTGTGGGTTCGGCGAGGGAGAGCAACTATGAAATTACCAGCTAATAAAGGCAAATAAAGTAGATTGATGAAGAAAGCGCCACGTTTGAGTGCAACTTGCAAGATGCCATGTTTGAGTGAGATGTTCGACGCATGTCAGATTTCGATGCGTGAGTTGCTGAACTGCGCTTGCAGAGAGACTAAATCGATGACCGAAGTAAAAAAAAAATCCTCATTTGAACGAAAGAAAAAGAACGATTAGTGGATTACAAAAATTAAAAAAAAATATTACATTAAATTTAATAAGTTCGTTACTATATCACTTAAATTAAACCAAAAATCATTGTGATAAAAAGCATTTGCAAATGAAATACAGATAGGATTGTCCGATTCCCATTACTAATCAGTATAATTCGAACACATGGAAAAGATTTTATAAAATCATCAAGAATCATAAAATTTTCAAAAATCAGGAACTTTTAAGATGATACTGCGTAATTAGCCCCTGAAGCACTTTCAGATGAAACAATAAAGAAGTTGCGAGCAAATTCTTCATTTTGCTGTTATCAGTTGTATTTCCATTGATTATGGGGAAATCTTTACTTATATCAATTAAAGCCCTACTGATGCAAATAAAAGTGTAGTGGTATCAGCAGAATATTTTTTTATCCATTAAATCCATTTTAGCCAACTCGTATGAGTAGAGATCCAGCTGATATCAGGACAGATGTTGCGTCTACGATGTCTAATAAATTTATCTTGAAGAAAAACTAATCTCCGCATCAAATAAAAATTAAGATACAAAATGTGATCATTCTTAAATTTTATGTATCATGAAGATGCCTCTAGATCAGGAACTACTGGCTGTGTTGCTTACGTAGCCCTTGAAGCACCACCACAAATAAGACAAACGAAAACAAGCACAACATAGCGATAGAGCAGTGACGACGGCGCAGAGATACAACTATTCGTACTTGATGGATGTCCTTGTCGTATCTTCAAAATTGAAGGCGCGAGGCGAGAAGCGTAAACTCGCATTGCTCCGCGCTATTTGCTGCTAATGAGTTGTCGCTCAGATTTAGGAGAAAGGTTTAAAAAGGAAGCCCGAATACGTCTCTCTGATCTCTAGCTGTGTTGCTCACGTAGCCCTTGAAGCACCACCACAAATAAGACAAACGGAAACCAACATAACATGGGAATAAAGCAAAGGAAAGGAAGCGCGTTGACGACGGCGCAGAGATACAACTATGCGGGCTCGATGGATGTCCGTGTCGCATTCTGCAAAATTGAAGGCGCGAGGCGTGAGGCGTGAGGCGTGAAGCGTGAACTCGCATTATTTCGCTCTATAGACTGATAATTAGGTGTCGCTAATATTTGGGAGAAAGGTTTAAAAAGGAAGCTCGTTCCAATTTTTGGGTGTGTTGCTCACGTATCCCGTGAAGCACCACGACATAAATAAGACAGACAGAAACAAACATAACATGGGAATAAAGCAAAGGAAAGGAAGCGCGTTGACGACGGCGCAGAGATACAACTATTCGTGCTCGATGGGTGTCCGTGTTGCATGTGCGAAATTGAAGGCGCGATACTGCGAGGCATGAACTCGCAATGCTTCATTCCATGCTGCTGTTGTGATGTCGTTCACTTTTGGGAGAAAATTCAAAACAAGCAGGAAGCTCCAACGCATTCGCGTCGGAGAGCGGCTCTGGCGACAGTAGTTGTAGTCAAGAATTAGGGCCTAGACACATTTTGTCACTGATGTACAATCCGACAACTGTCGATTCATGTTTTGTAACTTAGCAGATTTACGTAGCCGGTGTATAAATGTGTATTGGCCCTTGATATGCAGAATGCATGGCACTATCACTTGTTGTATACTTTTAATTTTGAAGGCTCTTTGGAGGTCCGCATCCTAAAAAATTTCTCCCACAGTATTTTTTTTAACTTGTCGTTGTGATTGGGCGCCAATTTCTTTCAATTGAGTGATCATCTTCTTTTTTTGTCAAATAACTAGTTTGTGCAACAATAAGACTGAAACTGACTGTAACTGAAATTTTGTCTTTTTAGATATTTGGTTATTTTGTATTTATTAGATTGTATATTTTCACAGCCCTGTGATAAGAAACTTTGGAATGCATGGTTGATAAGTCGTTTAGCGAGGCTGCAAAAAATTTGCATTTTTATATCTGAAATTGTAGGTAATGGTTTTGAATATCGAATTGCGATATATTACACGGTTAAGATAGGGCTATATGTCTTGTCGTAAGCGGCGACATAGAGTCGATGTCATTTCAATAATCGCCCCGATGGCCACGGTAGTTGTGTGCCGTCTGCCCACGTAGCAAATGGGAGGCGAAAATGGAAGTCATCAGTGCATCGGTGAGTGTTGAACGTGAAAATTGCGCGGGCCGCGCAAATTTCGCGATCATCGATGTGTCGGGGCTGAGCATCCATCATTTTCTATCTTGTTTTGAAGCTATGTGAGTTGTGATAAAGTACATAATTTTTTTGTATTATATTACTGTATAAATAGTGTAAAATTTGTACAGAACTTTGTACAAAATAGTTTCTTGTAAAAAGTATGGACTACTGCCACGTCGTTTCCATACAAACTCCCAATACGCCGCAAGTACCACAAATGCCCATGTTAACCAAATCACCTCATCATCCATTTTTTAAGGACACAATTTTTAATTCAAATCAACTTACTTTATCAAAACTCCAATCGTTTATCAAATAACATATATCGAGTCATTTTAACAAAATCAAAGACGGCATAATATCATTTATCACACAGCCAAAAACCTAACCTAGAAACCACGATGTTTACAAACTCAAATTGGAGAACACTCATTGGTCCAATAATAGAAATTGATTTGCCGCCTTTTTTCTTTGCAAGCAAAACGTGTGAACATGTCTGAAAATGGGGTCGGGCGTCAACACTCAACGATGCACTGATGACTTCCATTTTCGCCTCCCATTTGCTACGTGGGCAGACGGCATTAGACGTTTACGGTTTCCTTGGTAACCTTTGTTTGCTATCAGCTGATATCGAGTAATATGACTAGGAAGCTCCAACCCAGTGGTTGGAGCTTCCTTAACCGCGAAAACTTTAAAATTCAAATTTTCAAATTTTGAACGTAAAGTACATTTTTTCCATCACGAGATTAAAGCACAGACAAGTTTTGAATTATTGACTGTATCACCATGATTCCAAAAATACACTACACAACATAGCATTGGCTAACAATAAAACAATATGCAATAAAATAAAGTCATGACAAGGAACATAGCCAAAAATGGCGCCGATTCCCATTAACCAACGCGCGGTCTCTCCAATGTAACATGGTCCAATGATACTCCCCAGCTGGGACCGTCCGGAATAGCAGCTCTAGTGCAAGCACCAGAGCCGCTAAAACGACGCCTAAATAAGTCCCTCCGTTCTTCGGTTGTGGTTGCTCCAGCTGAAGCTGGAAAGAAGAGGGAAAAACCAATAATTGTTTACTGGTATCAGATGAATTTTTCCACCGGTACTTATCAGGAGAATACTCTGATGATATCGGCAGAATTTCTGCTGGAACGTATGTTGGCTGAAAACAAGTATGTCATCTCATTATTGAACTGCATTTTGCAATTAGGAACTAAAATCACTGACTCGGTTTAGAAACAACGTGAGCACCATTCGTGTGTCGCTTGTGTGATGGGGTTCGGGTCCCTTTCCACAGATCCTGTCACATATCGACGGTGTAAGTCCGCAACCACGTATCTCCTTTGCGGTGTTTAAAAATATCCGCGTATTTATTATTTTTTAAAAGGAGAATAAATTGACATCATTCTTCGAAGTTTTTACAGAATTTTCTTCGCACAGCGAAGAAAAATCACGGCAGTTTTAAAAAATTGAGTAGTTTTCCGTTTCAAAAATAAAGTATGACAGGAGGTCTCCGACGTCGCGAACCGAGATACGTGGTTGCGGATGCACACCGACGGTATTTTATTTCTAAATATTTCATACAACATTTTCTTCCTGATCCGAGTCAAGTTTTGAGAAGACAGATTGTCAAATTGAAGTAAGTGACCTCCGCATTAAACGAACTTCCCGTTACCCGAACCGGATAATCGGAGGTTTGATGCACGTCCATTTGACGGTGACATAAGCGCGGAGCATTACCATCGAATGCCATTGGAGCGCCGGGGACCTTGCGAGATGAAAGTTATTTTTAGCTCTCGACCGCGAACTCAGAGCGGGTAGCCGGAGCCAGACTCCCCGATCCCCGGAGCAGCCGCAAACCATCCGGTCTTGCCCTCGGCCCTCGCTGGCTGCGGCGAGGATCCTCCAGTCTGGTCTTGTCTTCGCCTCCAAGTGCAAGCACGCAAAGTTGCATTTTCCCAATAGTTACGCCCCCCCCCCTCTCGCCGCCACCTCCATCGCTTCTCCGCCGTCGCTACTCAAGCCATGACCTTTCTCGGTCACTAGCGTCATCAGCTCACCAGTCAGTGCCTCCCCCCTCCCCCCGATTATCCGACCCTTCCGTCTGCCTATCCAGACCCCCACCACCCACCTGCCACCACCCTCATCTCATTGGTGATACAGTGGCGAGGTGTGAATGATCGATAATCGATGTTTCTCCCATTTGAAGCTACGGTATGATGAATCGATTATTGAGGTGTTAGCTGCAAACAGTATGTTTGTCGATCCTATTCCATAGATTTGAAGGGCAGTCCAATAGATCAGTAATTTGGTTGCGTTGGCACATCTGGCGAGGGTTCAAGAGAATCTTAGACCGGCCGTGAGAAAGAAGGCCCTACTTCCTGCGAATATTGGCTTGAGCTACTGGTACCGTGGCTTGGAGGTGTATTTTACGAACGTTTTGTGCGAAAAAACTTGGAAATTCCTACAAAGATTGGACTAAATTATGCAATTAGGTTCGTTGCCAGTTGTTCGCAAACAGATCGTGTCACTCATGTAATTAAGCAAATTACACATCAATTTTGATAAATCGGTTTAATTTCTTTGTAACTGGCCTCAGGAATCTCTATAGTCATAACAATGGGTTTGCTTTGCCTGCCAAGAGAAGATTCGAATAAAGCGGGGAAAAATTTAAATAAATCGGTCCTCCCAAAAACTAGTTCTTGACACTGATTGTGAATGCATTTTTATGTTTTGGGTGAAGATGAAGATGTCGAATTTAAAGAAACGTTTAGTCACCGGGTCAGCATACTTGAATCCTCATTTGAATTGTGCGGCTGGAGAACTCACCTCACGAATAAATGGTTTACTCGTATGACTGCATTTGCGTTTTTCAACTGGCAACTCATTAGAATCATCGAATAATGAATGATATTCTCATGTTCTGTAATTGAAAAGCGCGGTTTTTCATAATTTCATTCGAATGAGCTCAGAGAAGTAAATGGAAGATGTTGTGGTTACATTCAAGTTGCACAGAATTCTGATTGGATCGTAATGAGGATTTTCCTTCGAGGAACCAGATTAGGCAAACGATCGTAAACGAAGACGAGCTGTCAGAACCCCGCAGGACCATAAAAAGCGCTAAAAGCTTTACCGCAGGATTGTTCGTCTTTTTATGTAAAATTAATGAGGTAACACTTCTAATTTATCTCGTGAAGATTTGCTTTTCTAGCACTTCTTATGCAAAAACGATGATTTCTTGAAGAGATACGCGCTCTAAGCCGAGCAGACCAATGCAACTCACTGTTGCCAAAGTGTGTTTTTTTATTTTACCGTTCGTACATCGTTGAAATTTCAGTGATTCCTCCTCTGAAAATCAATCAGAGTAACATCGAATGTTTGAGAAATAACGGTTTGTAAAGATGGGGTCTGCTCGTGCTGAGCTGCATAAGATACATGTAAAGGTGGGCGCGATTCCTTCTGGGGAAATGGGAAAGCGGGATTTGGCATTAAATCAAACGGAACTCATCGCCAACTCTGGCTCTCCCCTGAAAGCACATATCTGCATAGGGTAACCAATGGCGTGTATGTTGTTTATAAAATGGGCCAGAAATAGTGGTTCCATATCGCAAATAAAATGTAATCCATTTTTAGCCTGGTGAATATTGCTTATCCATATTAACAGTGGTGATTACGGAAATATTGTTGCTAGAATATCACACTGCGACACTGCTGTGAATATTTCCATTCAATATTGTAGAAATATTCTTCAAAAATACCTGCAGATTTCTGTGATGAAAAAATATTGCGAAAATAGTCTTCAAATGATCATGCATTAGTATTGCCGGCCTTATTGGCCCCTATGCCCCCTTTCAGGGTGGGAGGTTCCCTCGCAAAGAATGTGCTACAGAAAAATTTCTCAACGATCTACTCACATCGGAAAAGCTATCTTGAGCGTGTGGTTTTAGTCATTATCATTCCGCACTTTTCTAGCTGGCAGCAGCAATAGTGCAGGAGCAGCACGCAACATCGCAGTGCGAGGCTCACAAGAAGAGCAGAAAAAATTACACAAGTAACAAATGAAATAAACTACTTTCACACAGGAAGATTACTTCACTGAATTTGTACGCCGCGCCTGGTATCCCCTTCTCACAGACTGCTCTGTTTGTTTTTTTCAAGATCGATCCGAACCAGCGACTGCATCGTTTCCGTAAGCACGTAGCTCGCGGCGCTACTGCAACCGAGATGTGTATCGGAGGGGAAAAATCATAAAATAAAAAACCCTCATTTGAAACTTATGAGTAGCTATTACACGACTACTATCAACAATTGACAACCACCGGAGGCCATGAAAACAGGATTAAGTTTTTAATTCTTCTCTCAGTTTTGTTGTGGGAGATACTTTCCCAGCGCGACTTATCGAGGGATTGAGTACTCGGTTCTAGGAATTATTGTGTATTATTATTATTCCAACAAAAACCCTCCGATAACTCCAAACAGGCAACAAATTATTGAAACCCCCCCCCCCAAAAAAAAAAAATTGTATGAAACGTAACGTTATAACCTACCATTTTGGCTCATAAGTATACGTAAAACTGCAGATCCAAAACAAATGAAGGAGATTGGGACCAAATTGGGTCTCTTTTCTGCCGACTTAGAGACTTTAACGCACAGGAGAATGGTTGGATGGGGCAAAAAACACATGATACAATCATTTCGACTTCCAGGTAGATAAAATTGCATCTCCAAAAAAATGAAAGAGAACTTGGTGTCTTTTCCGCTAACTAAGAAACTATAATACGGAGTAGAAAAGTTGGGTGGGGCAAAACACGTGATTCAACTGCACTCCATTTTGCAATGAGGAACTACTATTTGCTGCTCATTCTGTAAAACGCTTTGCTGTATAGAGATAATCTAAGTGGAAAGGCAGATGAAGGGTTGTAGGAAGAGAAGAAGAAGAAGTTGAAACATAAACAGAAGGAACAGGAGAGAGAGAAGCAAAAACCAAAGGAGTAAAGGAGAGAATGAGGAAAGGAGAGGGAGAAAAAGAAGAAATTAGAGGAGAGAGATAGAGGGAAAGAAGAGAGGGATGATTATGGAGAGACGACGAGGAAAAGGAATAAGGAAACGAAAATGAGAAAAAAGGAGAGTGAGGAGGAGACGAAGAAGAAGAAAAAGAAAAAGAAGGAGAGAAAAAGAAAAGTGGAAGAAGCATCCGCCTGCGCAGGAACACGAAGAGTACATACGTGATTTCTAAAACGAGCTAGGATAGTAGTTCTTAATTGCAAAATGTAGTAATACTAAATTAGTTGTAACAAGCTCGACGTAAAAACATCGCTCAACATTTTCTTGAGATATTCTTCGCGTAGAGCAGAAAAATCATAGAAATTTTCAACAAAAGATGTTGAAAATAAACTGAGACGGATAATCTGCAGGGTTGCAAAGCAAGATACGCGTTTTTACATCGAGATTCTGAGAGTGCACAGACTGCAGAATCTGCGGAAGAAGAGGAGTGCTGACTTCCAGGTAGGAGGAATGCGCGGAATGGCGCGAGGTGGCGCACCTAGACTAGACTTCTCCTCAGCCGAGACGGAGACGTGCGTATAAATATCGTTTTTCTGGTGGCGCTAATTGGTCCTTCAACGCCGCAGATAATTGCAGCCAAGTGCGCACTCCTCGCTGCACACCCGAGAAATCGTCGGCAGATCCAGGGTCCGAGATCCGCGCCATTGCCGGCCGGCGCGGCCACGACGCGCGTGTCTCCAGCAAGGGCATCGCCTCCAAAGCGCACAACTAGCGCCCTCTTCTCGGCTACCCCTGTGTGTTTCTCAGGGCATTGTTTTGCTTACATTTAGTGTCGCAATGAGAGCAGCCCTTGTTGTTAGATGTCTTGAGAACCCTGCAGCCTGATTGTTGAAATTTTGTGTTTGTGGGGTAGACACAGATGGCATAGGTTAAAAGGCGGTGCTTGATTGGTTGGCTATGTCTTATCGCTGCTTTGTCGTGCCTATGTCGGGTGGAACTCACGACAAGCTAATGGCACCTCTTAAGTTTCCGACAGTATGTCGTCCATTCCACCTGACAAAAGCACGATAAAGCAGTGGTAAGACATAGCCGACCAATCACGTTCCGCCTTATTTGACCCTGTGTCATCTATATGTCTACCCGACAAACACAAAATTTCAACAATCAGGCTGCTGGCTGATTCAGTGAAATCTTGCTAATTGTAAGTCGAACACTACGATTGTTAAGACGAAATTCCGCTTACCTCGAAAATTGCAGGCAACTACGCAAGGAGGAAGGGAAGGGAGTACGCTTGAAATGACGTAATGTTTAGGAGGGATCTGGAGATGAGTGACATGTAGGCAGCGACAAGAGACCCTCCACTGGCCTTTTGGCGACAGATGAAAGCTTTTACTTTCGGGGATTCAACACTTCCTAATGGACAATAATAAGGGAGCAACAGTCATCACTCTTTTTTCGGCTTTTGACCTACCTTCTTGGCGGGTGATGAGCTTCGGCTGACGTCATGAGCCAAACAAGTTTCCCAAACTTCGGTAAGTTTGCAAAACGAAACTTCCAACTCGTTGTTAACCATCATCCAATTAGTATAGATCATCAGTTGAATGTTGAAGTCTCAAAAGTAAAAGCTTCCACCATTGCCAAGATACTAGAGGAGGTTCTTTTGTCTCTGCATGTAGGTGACAAAGGGGGAGGAAAATGTCAAAAAGTCGGGGAAAATTGGTGAAGTAATTTATGGAGAGCCCCCAAGTCTACTTAACAACCAGACTGAATTCAGTGAAATTGAGCTTATTGTTTTAGGATTTTAAGGGTCCAATTTGGCTGAATGTAACAGAGATGGACTATGTCCGGGGGGGGGGGGAGAGCGAGTTCAGCTATTGTTACAAATTCACATACTTCCGTTAAGTAGCAAACGCTGTGTTTCGATTGTAAAGTCATAACTTTATAAAGTTTTCATCCGGCAGCAATAATGTTCCTTTGTTGTTTCCACTTCATTCATTTACAAACGAGGGATATAAATTACAGGAGCACTTGCGCCTGTTTGTATCGTGGTTACGCACCGCTCCAATCAGTCGCATTTATTACGCTTATCGGAAAAATATATGAGCCAGTTACGACCGGGAACGGATGCTACAGTTATAAACTTAGAGCGGTGGAACCAGCGCACAAAGCTTCCGTTCCGCGCGCAACTACAAGATTGCATCACTACATCGTCTTAATTGTATTTATTACATTTTGTCTACTCCTGTGTATTTAGTTGCAATTTGTTCGAATCCTACAGTGCCCACTTAAGCCATTCGTGCCTCCGACTCCATAACTTACAGCACATACACGACGCAGGAGCTTGAAGTGTTCGTTAGAAGTCATTCCTTGGTGTTTTATTATTCCGCGACCTTGTTTACCGCGACTTTCTTTTCTTTTAAATGCTACTTTTTTCAGTGCCTTTGTATCTTCGTCATTTATTATCCAGGCTCGATTAAAGTCTCTAATTTTTACCTTTTGTTAGCTGTAAAAGATGCACAAAACATGCCTCAAGATGCGTAACATGTGGCAAAAAAGCGCAGCCCGTTTTTTGTTGTTTTTTTTTTAAGATTTTTTGGCGGATCGCCACATCACCACATCGCCACTCGGTTAATTTTCCCAATTTCTATCGTGGAGAAGTGATCCAACAGCAAATCGTATTCGATATAATACATCAAACAGGTGAGATTGTATCGATATCGATTGGTTCTACGTGTAAACATAGCCACAAAAGTCAATTTAGAAACCCGAGGGAACGGGTTTTTTGTGATTGATTTTTTATCCTCTCGAGTACCAAATGGCGCAATGAAAAGTGAAATTGTGAGGAATTTTCTCATTTTCAGCTTTTCCAACCTAAATTCAAACATTATCGTTTGAGGAAATGTTCCATTGTTTTGAACCAAACGATACATTGAACTACTATCGAATACGATCAATGGGGCAAAAAAACGCTGGCCCTTTTTTTAGATTTTTTGGCGGATCGCCACATCGCGTTCGGTCAATTTTCTCAATTTCTCTCGTCGAGAAGTGATCTGACATGACAATAGATCGTTTTTGATACATCAAATAGGTGAGATTGTATCGATATCGATTGGTTCAACATGTAAACATAGCCTCAGAAGTCAATAGAGTAATCTGAGGAAACGGGATTTTTCTGATAGATGTTTGATTCTTGTGAGTACTAAAAAGCATCGCATGGTGAAATATTTAGGAATTTTCTCATTTTCCAACTAAATTGAAAAAACTTAATTGAAAATGAGAAAATCCCCAATACAATTTCACTTTAACGGTGAATAGTTTCACGCCAACCGAGCTGACCGACTGCACTGCGTTTGGCGCAATGCGAGGAGTATTCATCCAGTCTTGTAGGCGCTAACATGGGCCTTACGCCGACCGTGCTGTTTGGCGCAATGCGGAAAGTATTCCTAAAGTCTTGCAGGCGCTATACGTTTGACGCCGTCCGCACTGCATCCAGAGACAAGAGACCCTCCACTGGCCTCCTAGCGACAGGTGGAAGCTTTTAATTTCGGGTTTTCAACAATTCCTCATGGACAATTATTAGGAAGCAACAGTCATCACCCTATTTTCGGCTGTTGACTTACCTACATGGTCGATGATGAGCTTCGGATGACGTCATGAGCCAAACAACTTTCCCAAACGTCGGCCATTTTCGGCTTGTTTGCAAAACGAAACTGCCAACACGTTGTTGAACATCAACCATGTAGGTAAGTCAAGAGTAGAATGCTGAAGTCCCGAAAGTAAAAGCTTCCACCATGGCCAAGATACTAGTGGAGGGTCTCTTGTCTCTGACTGCATCCGGAAATCCGGAATCCGGACTGAAATCCGGAAAGTTTTGTTTGAGGTTATTTTCGATTGTGTTGAACCAAACGATACATCGAACCAATATCGAAAACGATCTTTGGAGAGGATGAGTCGAAGCGCACGGCACTTTTCTCTCGGCCACGTGGGTCGTGGGTGTGCTCTCGGCGCGGGCGGGCGTCGCGGCGCATCTCGGTCATGAGCCGTGTCCGCGTCGCGGCGCGGGGCGTCGGGCGTCTGGCGGCGAGTCATCGAACGCTGAATGTCAACAAACGAAGGCGTCGCGCGTCGCGGAAACGAGAATCCCGACTCGGACTCCCGCGAGAGGTAAAAAGCCACAAAAAAGCCCGTGAGGAATGGCTCGGCTCCAAGTTCGACGCACCGCGCTACGCCACACAATGAGTCGAGTCGATGAGGGAGGCCGGACAAAATTTTGAAACTTTAAAAGCTCATAACTCTGTTCACACAAATTTTAAGGCTCTAAAAGTGGGTCTATAGCTTTCATAGTGAAATTTTCTTCTGGAGGCATGGACCACTAGATAAGGTACGAATTTCAGCATTCTGTTAAATATTTCTTAACCAAAATTTCACGTAAAACACGATGCCTACAAAGAAAATTACCGAAATTTACTCCTCACGAAGATACTTAATGATTCTTGATGCGTGAATTCAAACCACCCGCTCATGAAAACTCATGCTCTACGTAATTCACATCGCGCGCTGAACGTTCTCATGACAGTCACTACGATATACAAATCTGGCAACCTCAATCTTGGCGCTTTGGCTCAGCTATAGCAAATTGCTTATATTTTGAACAACACATGATGGGACATGGACATTGCTCGACTGAGAAGCTTGCTGAAACCGTTGTATAGTGCGCGATTTGATTCACGTAGAGCTTTGAGTTTCTTGTGAGTGGGCAGTTCAAATGCCTCGTAACCAATGTGAAATAAAAACGTTAATATCTTCGTTAGGAGTGGGTTTAAGTGAAATTCGTTGTGCGAATCGTGCTCTACGTGAAATTCTGACTAGACAACATGTATCAGAATGCTTAAGTTCGTACCTAGTCTAGTGGTCCATTCCGCTCATACACAACTTTGAGTTAAAAATAAATGGTTTCCTCGTGAAATTTTCTTCGAGATGCGCCCCTTAAAATTTAAAATGTGACGAATAAAACATCAAAATTTGCAGTTTTGGCTAAAAATTTCACATGGTCGACCTCTGTGATTGACTCGATCCACTGTGCGCCACCGGCGACTATGTATAACTCACACATTAACGAGTCCCCAACAAATGGAGATGGACCCGCGATGTCGTTGTCTTTGACGTTGTCGGGCAGACTTCATCACGACTTCCCTTCACTCTCGTCACAGTCTTCACTTTAATAGAGTGCCTATATAGCATCTACATGATGTAGAATGCAAAAAAAGTTACGCTTTATTCTTTATAGAAAAAAGGAGGTGGTGGCATTGTCCGATTTGTTTACACCGTGACAATCATGACATAGGTATCGTAGGTGGGTACACTCGCCCAAAACGGTCGCGACTCGATTTCACTCATAAAACATGTGTATCATGCCGCAAATGCTTAATTTTTATTTTTTGCACTTCAGGAAATAAAGCAATGAGCCTTTAAAATATATTGTCTCTGGCACCAATTTTCATTTGCTCTATTCATATACCTAACCTGAGCATTCGGATCGTTTTCTAAATTATTTTAAATACTTACTTTATCCTTTTTTGTTGCAGGTGAGTTATTCCGCACTTTTTCCGTATGTTGGCCACATTGACGAACACGGTAAGTGAACCAGCCGTTCGTTACTTATCATGATCACGGAGATCCTCAGGATATCATTCTGTCGAGCAGGGCCGGACTGGCTAAGGCAGCTAGGCAGCGATCGCTGCCTAAGAATCGTCGGCTCAGGGGCCCCGAAGGGGCCCCTGAGCCGACAATTCCTGAATTTATTCTTCAATAAATGGAATGAATCCTTGAAAACCCCTCGTTTTTTCCAGTTCTTGAGGGTTTAACTCATAACACTTTCTCTGAGGCCCCTACGGCCGGAAAAAGGTAACCTCAGGGGCCCCTGAAAAGATGCCAGCAAGGGCCCCTCAGCGATCGAAAAATATGAGCTTCAAGGGCCCTGGAGCGGCCCTTGAAGCTATATTTTCCTGGTCTCTAAGGGTTTTTTACTTTAAACAGCATGACTCTTTCTCTGAGACCCCTATAGCCCGAAGAAGGTCACTTCTGGGGCCCTTGAAAAGATGTCAGCAGGGGCCCCTGACCCTGGGCTCGAAAAAAAGGGTTTCACTCTCAGGGGCCCTTCCGGGTCTCGAAAGCTCTTTTTTCCGGTCTTTGAAGGTTACTCACTTTAAAATGACTCCTTTTTTGAGGCGCCTTTACTGGCCCTGCAGCCGGGAGAACTTAACTTCAGGGGCGGGGCCTCTGAAAAGATACCAGCGGAGGCCCCTGGGTAAAGTTTGAGGAGGTTATGTGCTTCTTTATCAACAAGAGGAATCGCCGAATTTTTCAAAAAATATCTAAAAAATAGGTGACATTTTCGGAGGCGCTATTTATCAAATTTCAATGCGAAAAGAGTCTAAAACTTCTATTTTCAGGGGTTAAATTTTCAAAATTTTCCGGGGGAGGACCCCCGGACCCCCCTCCATCCCTGGGGGGCGACCCCCCAGACCCCCCATAGGGGCCCAGTTTTTACGTCAGGGGCCCCAAAATCCTAATAGCTGCCTAACTTTTTTTACGCCAGTCCGACTCTGCTGTCGAGTTCCTTCAATAAGGGTGATGCCAATTTGAGCGGTTTCGGAGCACGAATAGTTGCGCGCAGTAGTCAGCTCAAGGCGCTGATTCACTACTCCGATGAAGTGAAATTGAGGGGCCTGGAGGACAAGGCGCATAAGTGCAGTTTTTGCTTTTTCGAGAAATACATGTTTGAAGTTTCGAAATAAACGGATCCTTATATCGGAAAGAAAGTTCGAACAGGCTTTCTGATGCCTAAAAATTGGAATTTTGGAGCGATTTTTTCCCAGAATATGCATTAAGACTAGTTTTACTTAAAATCATTAATATCTCAATTTTTTTAAAAACCGCACAATATGCGCCTTGTCTACCAAGCCACTCGGTCGCTCACGATGAGAGCAGCTGCGATGGGGTGAAAAGCCCAATCTTCATTAGAGTTTAACACGTCGCACAACGTGTCCCTCCCATTGGGGGTCATTAGTGCGGCGTCAATGTACTCCATCCTTGACCGCCCGCCATGAGGATTGATGCGCCACACGGCTCGAATCTGTGGAGCCATCAGAATAAGCACATGCATTACCGTTTAAGCTTTTTACGAGGGGGGGGGGGGGGCGAGGAGTAAGCCGGCACACAGTGGATCGAGTCAATTAGAAAAGTCGGACAAGAAATTTTTGACTGAAACTGCAAATTTTGACGTTTATTTCGTCATATTTTAAATTTTAAGGGTTACTTTCAGAAGAAAATGTCACTATGAAACCAATGGAACCACTTTCAGAACCTTAAAATTTGTATAAACAGAGTTATGAGCGTTTAAAGTTTCCAAATTTTGTCCGACTTCTCCTATTGACTCGATCCACCGTGCGACAATCGGGGGCCGAGTCGACAACCGGGGCCGCGGTGCAAGCTTTACACTCATTCTCACTCCCAAGACACAAGCCGAGATCGCGGCGGATCCAGCTCATTAGCCCCCACCTCCCGCCGCACAGTGTACCCATGGCTAAAGTGCGAAACCTTGTAGCACCATAGCAGTGTTTCAAAAATGTCGGCCTCTATTTTTACTTTTGCGAGGAGCAACAAGCCAACCTCGTGGAAGAAACGGACTGCTGGTCTAATAGTTAATTTGTTAAAAAATATTTCCGACATGTTTCAAATGTACACTTTACAATAGTGGAAAGCTGATGTAACTACAGAGGTGGTTAAATTAGCATTTTTTATTTTGAAATCTACATTGAAACATCTCAGACCTTTTTTTTAACTACAAAATTGCTAAATGGTTTTTCATTTTTGATCAAAACTATGTAAATCATGATTTTTAAAGGATACAAGCGTAGAAAGTTTCCACATTACGTCCAACCTCTTCCACTGAGTTTCCCCACCGTGCGCCCATTGGCTCCCGCACTCTCGCTTCGCGCCAAGTTCAATGAATGAAACTTCTTTTACCGAATACCCCTCGTGTCCACATTTTAGTATTCCCACAACTTCTCACTTATCGCACTTGTGGTTGGATCTTTTCTCGTGTGGAGGAAGGGTTAGGGTCTTATTCATAGTCGTTATCCTGAAGCAGCACTTCTCCTTAGGAGGCCCCGTTTTGTTTACATTATGATTAAGGGAGGCTAAAGAGGGTCCTCAAAATACCATTCTAAAAAGGACAATTTTTGCCCTCCTCGACTAAAACCCAGCAGTATAACTTAAAAACAGATCCTTGTGAGAGGTTACAATGATTTGCTACTACCAAAAATACACAACACAGAAGGAACAGATTGAGGATTTTCAAAAATTTCAAGGTAAACCCAAATCGCGTCGGTATGTCATTACCATGTCGATGGTGCAACCGCAGGGATGCGTATCTCGGTTTGCGGCGTCGCAGACTTTCTGTCGTATAATATTTTCTACATGCAAAACTACTGAACGTCATTTCTTGAAACTTTCAATGATTTTTCCTCTTCTTATAAAGCATACTCCGCGAAAACTTGAAACCATAATATTTGTTCGGTCTCCTTTTAAGAAGTAAAATAGGAGCGAGGCTTTCGAATCAATACACCCGAGAGACGCATTTTGCAGTATCACCGTGTGCATCAATGCAATAGCCTTTCGCAAGTTGCAACCTTTGAGTGATATCGAGAGAAATTAGAGTACATTAGCTCAACAGCAGCCTGATTGTTGAAAATATCGGCAAGACAAGAGTCGAAAATCGACACATTACACGGCACAGGTAGGTGTATGTATTGTCTTATCCTACTGGCATAGCCAGTTAACGTTTCAACAATCAGGCTGCAGGACACTTTCTTCACTCTCAGATGTCTCAGAGAGGAACCTACGGTTTCAGTCGATGTAATCAAAAATTTGCCTGATCAACCAAGTCATTTGGCTTATAATATGACCGAAAAATAGCAACTTAAAGGATTCCAAAGTGACTATAACGCAGAAAGTAACCGTGTGTCAGTGTGTGCACGACAGGTAACTGTATTCCTGATTTCGGCATTTGCGGTATGGACGCCAGGGTACAATGCGCCCGAAGCCTCGATAAGCCGCTTTGCAGTGGCCAGGTGGTCCAGCCGACCCAAAACCTCGTAACTCAAACATGGTGCCTGACGCAAATCCGCGATGTTCGTTTAGCTTGGCCGCCGAGCTCTCACTGATCTCGGGATCTTTGTTTAGAGTTTCTTTTGTTCCCCCTGATCCTCGCTTACTTGGCCGTTCTTTATTAGGAGTATACACAGGGTGTCTCAAGGTTCAATCACCAGACTTCAATAGTATGTTCTTTCGGCCAAAATAAGAATTTGCTTTAAAAAAAGCCCCCCCCCCCCCAAAGACGCCCTCAGTCAAAGCTACGGTCCCTCAAATTGGGGTGCTCATAGTTTTTCTGGATTTTGGCAACGGTTATGAACCCGAAGTATTAAAAAAGGACTGCCTCTCTTAGTTTTAAGCTCTGAATGCTTCCATGGCCTCATAATATCGACATTTTAAATTTGAAAGCGGTTTGTCAAAGGGCTCCATAGGATGAAGGTCCTCTAAAAGATCCTCTGCGGATCAAATTATCTTTCTGGGTAAAAAACTTGGGTAATTGATCGACGTAGGAGCTGTTTTCAGAGAGCCGTAAAAAACTGTTAAAAATGGTAAACAGAGTTTTCTTTCTCCACAACTTATTCTTCGAAGAAATTGGGAGAATAACGAAAACAAAACCAAGTTTTTATCTTCGAGAGATCCAGGATTCCCGAAAACCCTCTAGAGTCCCCCTCCAACTTGTGATATCGATATTTTTGAGGTCATAAGTAAAGTCAGATTTAAATGATAAGGGCGGTAGACATATTTCATGAGTTTTGATTCATATCCGTTTTTAAAAGTCAGAAAAAAAACCCAATGCATTTGGGCGCCAGATATCCGACTGGGGACACTGCTGGAAGGCATTTTATTGAAGAAAAAAGTATTATTTTGATCCACAGAACACACTCCTGCAGTCTGACGGTTTACCCCTCGAACACCCTGTATGCAAATAGAGTGCGACGCGATGTCCGCTCGAATCGAGATCGCGCTCTATTCCATATTCGATGCTTTGGATGCTAAAAACGAGCATGTCTATTATCTCATGAAATCTAGAATATAAACATTTTATGGATCCCAGGGCTCATCGGAAGGTGGACTTGTTCGGTTTTTGCGTGGAGCGATTCATATTTTGGCGGTGAGGATGCTGGAAATGTTGGAACAGCGCCAGGGGCCAACAACACGCTGTGCCGCCCGCGTCGCGCCATGTCGTCCCCACCGGCTGCCGCTGCACGCCGGCCGGCCGCGCGCCGGTCTGCGAATATAGGCTCCAACACGCATCCTTGCCTATTTGGACTGTAAAGTATGTATTCAGAGTAATAAAGCATACGTGGAACTCATCGGAAAGAAACCCAGTCACATATTAAGTGTTCATTTCGAAAAGGTATCACAGTGATATGAAGCGAAGAAGAAGGAGGAGGAGGAGAAGAAGGAGGAGGAGGAAAAGGAGAAGAAGGAGGAGAATAAGGAGAAGGAGGAGAAGGTGATGAATGAGAAGGAGGAGAAGGAGAAGAAGGAGAAGATGGAGAAGAAGGAGAAGGTGGAGAATAAGAGTAAGGAGAAGTAGATGAAGTGGGAGAGGAAGAAGGGGGAAAATATTCAGAGGACAAGAGGAACTATACAGGAGGTGGATTAGGATTGGGCACTTTTCCATTAAAAACTAAATTTCGAAAAAAATCTAACTCGGCACATTTTCAAAATAAACAATAATTTGCGCACCGGTCATGCAAAAATGACCTTAAAATGTAATATGATCGTATTCATAGTCGCTCTTTAAATAAACCACATTATGCAATTGGGAACTACATTCTCCAGCTCATTGTCAGTTTATAGAAACAACGTAACATTAGTTTCTTTATGCTGGCACGTGTTTTTGCGGATGAAAAAGGAACTATGGTTTCTTATTGCAAAATTTAATCGAAATAGCCCCCTCCATTTGGAATCCACTCATTGTTTACATTATGATTGAGAGAGGTTTAATGAGCTCATCCAAGAGAACTCTGAGCAAATGGATGTTTTTTCTGGCCATGGAAGGTTTGCGAATCATTTGATTGCCCGAAACCATGTTTTCTACTACTTCTAAATTATGTTTGGTTCATACATGGCATGTTTGCATTGGAACAGTATATAAATTTAATTTACCGGGTGAAAGAAGGCGAGAGAATTGAAATCATAACAGTAGATGGGGGATAATTAATGAACGGTTATAAACCGCTTTAAGGGAAAATGCCAGAGAGATACCGCCGTGCCCTGGACCTTAGTTTCATACCAAAATGCTATGAAGTGAAAAATTTAACACCATCCATTCCAATCATGCAGATTTGTTGCTCTTATAAGTTTTTACGATGCCGTTGAGCCCACCTGTTATGCTACCGACAAACGTTTTCTATAAAGTTTTAGAAAGTCCCATCGATTTCTGGCATGGACGATCTCCGCGGAATGTGATGTCTGAATTTGCGCAAATATGCATTCCTCCGTCCTCGCAGTTTGACTTCTCGAAAGGTTGTCATAAAAATATTTTTGCACGAAAGTCCGGCAGGTCGTCATTTTTAGGCGTAATTAAAATGGCTCTCACTTTTTTTATTTCCATACGTGCGTGGTCAGAATTTTTTTGAAACTAGCCTTTCCGGGGTGCCGGAGGCTAAAACATATATTTCTAAGAATTTATTTTTATTCAAGAATGTTTGCTTCGGATCAACGTTCTTGGTCTTATTTATTATGAATTGGACGTATTTCTATCAAACAGAACTATGCGTATTAAGACTTGAGCCCTGAGCCCCTTAATAATACATTCATAACAGGGCTCACGTTATAATGCATATAGTTCCGTTTGATGGAAATACGTACAATTGATGATACGAGAGTGGAGAAAATCGGTTGCACCAACGCTAGGGTGATATTATCCAAGGCGTTTTCATGGTGCTATTCCATTCCTTAAAAAAAGACGCATTGATAACCTTCAATAACTGTCATAATTTTTGAACGATCTATATTACATAATATTTGAAAATCAAAATAAAGCTCCGACACATGCGCTACTTACCGCCTAGAATAGGTATTTTGCAAGCTTTTGTCATAGCAAAAAGAAGACTCGATTTCTATAAAAAATGACTCAAAACTCACTCTAAGTTAATCAAGCGAGCCTATAATTAAAAGTTTCAGGACATGTGCTGGAACTTTTTCCCGTTTTAATTTAATTAAAAGCCGGCGCGCCGAATCTATGTTTGAATAGACCCAGGTGTGGAATGCTGTTTCATTTGAAGGGGCAAAAAAACGGATCGGTAAATCGGTGCTTAATTAATTGCACCGGTTCCGAATCTGACCGGACACCAGTAGATTTAATTTTTGACCACATCAAAGCCCAGTTGTTATAAACATGGCAGAGCATTAGAGTTCAGAAACAAGTTGCCAAATGTGCCGCCTCTGTAGTCGCGGGGAAAAAATCGACGGGAAAGAAGTCATTTGTCCGAAAGTCACTCGGATCACAAGATTAATCGACGTCTAAAAAGTTTTTCGGGCCCTTTTTTTGGGCCCTAAATTAGCCCCGAAGCGCTTGTCCATCGTGCGTGAAGATGAATGTGAGAGTCTAATGGAAGATCATCATTAAGACCCACCAAAGGTATCGCCTCACGTGGGCAAATTGATTCATTTAGCCTCCGGGATAAGAGAATTTGATGGCTACACTCTACATGGATAGATATGTTGATCCATGTCTACTTCGTTGTATCCATACCAGTCAAAAAACACGTTTCTCCAAATCCAACAATACGTTTTATTTTGTTTTTAAAAACATACTAACCAAACGATCTCTAAGAACCCTCTGTCAATACTATGAATTTAATGAAAATTCACAAAATATTAGTTTAAAAAAAAGAAGAAGAAAATTACACGAATTACAGTCAAATTTGACTCGAAAGTACAGGCAACTTGATTCAATTTCTTCCTCAATATAGAATTCTTACTATTCTTACAATATATTGATAATCACAGTGCAAAACCACGTATATGCCATTTGTAGACTACTTGTCGCACTTCATTTTATCTTTGAAAAACTAGTCTCTCTTAAAAATTTCCTCAGTTTTTCTTCTCTAACGGCAAAATATTCTGTATGAATATCAAGCTCTACAATTAGCATTTTTCTCTTCGAAAAAAAAGTAGGGGCCGAAATTTTGAAACATCGCAACGGGGATAAGTGATTTCGCACTTTGGCCATCGATATCGCATGATGTTCTTTCAAAGAATTAAACACGAATAGAAACTTGCGACGTCAGAGACACTCATTTTCCCACTTTAGCCATCGATATGTTTGTTGGCCGAGTTTAGTATGAAAAACTGACGTTCGCAGCTTATTTCAAAAACAACATTTCGCCAATCGATTTTCTCAAATAGCAAAGTACCTTGCCCATGTGGTTGGTTCCTCTTCGTCGTAACACGGTCCAGTTCCCTTTATCATACAAAGAACATCATTCTGCACTGAAAAAAAATTCTCGGCGTTTTTACCAAGGTCCGTTAGTACCTTTACCATCTCAATTTTTTTTACCAATTATTGGTAATTTTACCAAGACAGACTGGTAAGCTTACCTAAAAACCGGTATTTTTACTGTTTTTTCAAGTAAGAATACCACTTTTATTGGTAATCAGTTCCCGGTAACTTTGCCATTTTATCTCGGTAATTCTACCACAGTCGATAAAAAATATTGGCGTTTTTACCTAGGTCCAGTAAAATTACCGAGTAAGTTCAATAATTTTACCGAGATTTCTTGGTAATTCCATAAATTTCATAAATGGTAATTTTACCAAGAAAAACTGGGATCAAATAGAACCCTGAATTCTCGGTAATTTTACCCTTTTCTTAGTAAATACACCGAGATTTTTTTTTTCAGTGTATCATACAATGAACATCAATCTGGCGTCACCGCAAAAGTTCACAGAAGGCAGAACCAGGTCACGGCTAGCGAAACGCACCCAAGTCGGCACCCAGTCGGGCCTGTTTGATACGAGCCAGTACTCAATCGCGATTCGATTCAGCAGTATTTCACTCCGCGACGACTCGGCATGAGTTATCGCATCTTCGATCCATCGAATCGCGATGGATCGAACGCACGAAGCGACTACCGGCGCGGCGCGCATGCCGGCTTCCGACGACCGTAGGTTGTTAACCGCGCAGGCGCAGGCTCACCTCCCGACTCCTGATTCCGAGGGTCCAATCAACTTTTCAATTGCAAATTTCTCGCCCGCTCCGCGGCAAAATCCAATCGCCTTACGTCAGTTTTGACGTCATTCATTAAGCTCAGGAGCAGGACCCGGATGCTGGAATCGCTCGAAAACCCTCTTTTTCTGCGGGGTATCTGGGATGCTTGCGGGCGTTGATCGATTTCACACAGTGCTGCGATTTGTGTACCTTACGTAATTTTTTCGAACTCTGACTCACAGTCAGACTTATACCTTGTTGGTGAGAGAAAATGAATAGCTCAGTTTGAAACCCTGCACTGGAAAAAAGAAAGAAAAAAGAAAAATGACGAGCTATACAGGGTGGCGTGGCCCAGACCTACCGCACCAGGCTTTTTTTCGGTTAATTTGGGTCGTACGAAGTCCAGGATCGCGTTGATGAATGGGGAATTGACCCCAAGGGATCCGAATATCATGATCCCAGAGCTCTCTGGCGACCCTTGGGGCTGTAAAAGGGGGGTCTGTACTTCAAAAGTCAGGGTTTTTGTCAAAATTTTGAAATTATTTCATCGGAATCAGAACGTACGGAAATTTTTAACTGAAATTGACACCAAGAAATCCAAAATCGGCCCATCCGTGTCCAAAATAGGGGGACAGAGCCCTTTTTCAACAAAATTCAAGTTCGTTAAATTGACGCGGAGACTCTGAAAAATTCAGGCGTAATCGACGCCAAGGAATCCAAATTTGAGGGTCCCGTTGTCCTCAAAGACTTTTCTGATGGGGGCACAGGGGTAACCTCCACACTGGTTAAATTTAAAAGTTCAGATAATTTTGTTCGCGATTTCACCTGAAGTTCCTGAAAATTTCAAGGATAAATATTCATAACTTTTCTCAAATATAAACATATTGTGGAAGGAAATTTGGCAACTCTCGAATGCGCATACTGCGTTCTTCCTTAGCACGGCAGAATTGTTAATAACAACGGTTTACTTTTTAACTTTGAAGTGCGGCAACAACTTCGGAGTGCAACGCATGTCGTGCAAGGCGCGTGGAGAATGAGTCGTAAATTTAGGCAGCTTGTTGGAATATTAAAGTCAAAGACATCATTTTTCTGTTGCATAATTGTTTCCTGTCGTCTTGGAGCACTTGCATGCGCAGCGCCTCGTTTCTAATAACTAGGAAAAGTGGGATGATTCACTATGGGTCGCCGTCTGTACTTTTACTTTCATCTTCCACGCCGCGGCCGCCCCATCTTGCTTTATATTCGATTGAATTGGTCCGGGTCGACTTGATCCTATAAATTCTCACGCAAATTGTTCCTTGTTCGCTACTCCAGTTTCGTTTCCAATTGTTCTCCAACCTTAAATTCTAAATTTAATGTTGCGGCGTCAAAATACCTTCAGTAAATGGTTATTCCACAACGTGCAACGATAAACCTACTCGATTCCTCTCAAACGCTCGACCGTTTCAAGGGAAAAAAAATTCTACAGAAACTCGGAAAAAAATAACTTACACTCGTTACGTAACGCTTCGCTCTGTACCCTTTCACCCTCCTGTAACATCGCGTAACGCTGGCAAAGAATCCCCCCCCCCCCCTGGAGCGTTATTTAATGTAGGGACGGCCCCCAAACACAATTTACTCGACTCGTATTATTTTGAAGCCTGGAACTTTGGAATTGAGTGCATGCTCAGAATGCTCACAGGTTTTTACAAATCTAGGTATTTTTGGCTCAATGTCCGTATTAATTAAACCCTTCTTCATTGTATGGAAGGTGATTAGTGGAAATGTCCAGTCTGAAATGTCCAACAATAAAAATGTGCAATAAGTAATACTCACCGTTGTAACGTTCTCTTTTTAATGTCCATGACATAAAATGTTTAAAAATAATAACATATGTAGAACACTTTGGAAAAAAAAACACATTGTATCTAGAGTCCAGACTCTTGAAAACATTCACAAGAAAAAATACTCTTGATTCAATCAGATCATTAAATTTGGCACGGGCCCACCAATATTTAAAAAACACACTTTATATATTATTATTCTCCTTTGATAAATTGATACATATATGTATTATTTCCCATCAATTTAAATGAGAATAATCAATGTAGATTGTGCTAACATTTCAAAATCATGAGTTAAAAAACGCTGACTATGCGAGTATAAATATTAAAGCCTAACAGAGCGGAGCGGCGTGTTGCCAGCGCGAGAGGCTCACTGGCGCCTACAAACCTAAGTGGATACTTCACGCATCGCACAATGCTTGAAGTATCCACTTAGGTTTGTAGGCGCCATTGCGCGTTCCGCGCTGTGCGGCGGCGCCTGAAGCGACTATTTCACAACAGAGGTGTTGCACAGTGTTATACGAAATTGAACGTCTTTCCTCGCAAAATAAATCAAGATAGTTATCTTACGCAGGAAAAATCTAAGAGCCTTTAGCTGAGGCAAATATAGAGGTTTACCCGGTTCAGGTATAACAAGGTGGGAATTTCTTGAAAGATAATTAAGTCCTGTTACACGAAAGACGTGTAGAGAGTTTTAGTGAATTTTGTCTCATGGAATTGACGCTCCCCCATTTTTACCAAAACTCTCAACTATATAGTATTCTCCGTTGGACCAAACAGACAAAACAAAAACAACAAGCAAACCCTCATTCTTCCAAGACATTATATATTTTCATCCAAAAACGTCGTGAGCAATTTTCGTTTGTATTTACACATGTGGGCTAATTAACTTTGGGTCTCAACTGGTACATGGACCAAAACTCCCGTGCCGAAAAAACGCCCGGACGTAAATTACTGGAAAAAACAGGTGCGCGGACAAAAATCGTTGACGAAATGTCCTACATATAACCGAGGACATTATGACAGTAGGTATTTTTTATTGGAAATTTTCATAGTTGGACATTTTAGACTGGATATTTTCACCTGTCACCGTATGGATCAACTCCTGAGGAGTCATCAATAATTACGGTCTGGTACGGATTCCATTTTTGACTTCCTCCCTCTTGTCAGATACCTGTCAGGCACTCCTAAACCCCCTCTCTAAATGACGTCAGAATTGGATTCGTCCGATCGGCCTGTCGTGTAAAAGAAGGGTAGTAGGCGGAGAGTTAAAACCCACCTGATTGCTTGTTGGCTTTCAATGATAAACTATTATGGATCATGAGGCAAAGTGAAAATGTAAGCTATAAAAAGCGGGTACACCAACATTATAGTGGTGTTCTTTTTCCTCTTTTCGCTTGCATTTACGAGCATTTGCACTCATGATGTTAAATCTTTCTGCACTTCTTTTCTTCCTTTTTCGATGTAAAATGTACTTAATCCGTCCATTCACCATGGAAAAACCTCACTTCGAAATAAATTCTGGATATCTACCCGAGCATGTAACATTTTATCTCTTTCGAATAATCACGACTTTTTTAATGAGACTGTTAATTTAATTCAGAATTCAGTCCATTTAATACCAGGGAAGTTAATTGATAGTCAAGGTCACACTCATAGCTGTGCAGTTTGCACCTAGTTGCAAATTTCAAAAATGTATCATGGTGTACCTATCCGAGTTATACTATGAAGTAACCGTATTTGGACCGCTTTAAGCAGATTCGAACCAAATGCACATCACCTATTGCCATATTCAATTGGGCAGTTTAATTTTTTACATGAAAACGGTTGTGCGAATTTTTTGGCAAATTTCATTGAATTTTCTACATAGCATGAAGCAAATTTATCAAAATTTTCAGAGGAATCCGGCCAAACGCTCCTTGTAAAAAATTAAATTTCCCTGTTAAATTTAGCAATAGCTGGTGTGGTTTAGTTCATTTCTGCTAAGCGCGGTCCATTTCTGCTGAATTGAACCATGTAAAGAAGAATTCCATGAAAAGAAATTATATCGACGGTGTAAGTCGACAATCACATACCTCGGTTGTGTCGTCGCAGGCTTATACTGTCATACTTTATTTTTTAAACGGAAACCTACTCAACGGCAATTCTTTAAAACTGCCGTGATTTTTCTTCTCTGTGTGAAGAAAATTCTGCAGAAACTTCAAGGAACGATGTTAATTTGTTCTTTTTAAAAGAGTAACATAGATACGGATATTTTCAGACACCGCATACGAGATATGTGATTACGGACTTACGCCGTCCATATTCATGGGATTTGCGTGCTGCATCTTATGGCTTTAATTCATGCATACTTATTTTTATACTTTCAAAAATAGCTGAGGCCTGCACATTAAAAGAGTTGCGAAGGATATTGTCATGATGATTTTACTAGAAAAAGCAACCGAGTATGGTAGCTTTATCGGACGCCAATGACATATTTCTCTCGTGAATATGTTAGCGCCATGGTCATTCCAAGGTGAAGGTTACTCAAGGTGAGGGTGGAGAGAAAATAAACGGGGAAAGCCTGGTCATCAATAATTCCTATGCATAGGAAGAACACTGTATTAGCATCTCCATATTGCCAACTTTCTTCGGAAAAGTATTCTTTTTGAGACAAGTTTTATTTGCTTTTCTCTCGGACATACACAGATACTTGATGAAATTGGAAATGTAAGTCTCTCCAAACGTTGAAAATACGAAGAAAACTCAATTTTATCAGGAAATGCATGTAGGCTCAACAAGACAAAATTCAAACTTTGAATTATTTAAAGAACCGCAGAAAACTGTTTTGTTTTAACGTGATGTATTTTTTTTAGCTAAAGCTCAAAGTACAGCTCAGGCTCAGGACCAATGTGAGACTTAACGATTTCAAAAGTCAAAGTCGCAATTGTTACTCTCCTTAAAAGGAAAATGTTTTTACCCCCTTTTGATCTTAGCTTTTCTCGCCAATTTGAATTCGTTGCAGATTATGTTTTTTGATACTATCAACTTCAACGGTGTAACTTTAGAAATTTCCTAAAAGTTACAGTTAATTCAGGAGGAGGCAAATCATGAAATTATCAATGAAGACCTTTTAGTAAACTCGTTTTTTTCAGTTTTAGTTATAACTTTGAAATTTTAAATATCTAAGGCATAAAATTCTTTCCTCTTGACTCGAAAAATTATTTACTCCTAATTTATTTCTATGTATTTGAATGCGACTTTAAAAAAGCACCAAGTGGCCGTATTATCTCAGTTTCCTGTAGGAAAAACCTCTGTACCCTCTCGATCTAAAATAAATCGAGATTCGAGACTAGCGAAGCTAGCAGACACTCATGAAGAAATGAAACCAAGTCCAAAATCGTTGTTTTTCCTCAGCGCGGCACTTTTGCAATCAGGAGTGGCCACGCCGCGCGCCGCGCCGCGCCGTAGCGATACTCCCAACTAATTTCGTCGGCTCTTTAACGTAAGGGCGTACCTCAAGTACCATGTGAGCCCTGCTTCACGTATAAATCCATGCTTTCCGAGGCTCATGCGGAAATCAAGATACGCCCTCCCGTCAAAGTGGCGAAGATTTGTGGCGTGGAGGGACCTCCAACCCGCGCTACCGTCTCTGAACATGGTCGCTAAAACCCTTTGAAATCCTTAACATCCACCCGGCTGGCCGCTCTTCCGTCTTTGTGTCACTTAATCGGTAAGCAAATGAAACCTCTCTCTTTGTTTGTTTGTTCCTCTATTCATTCCTTTATTGGACTTGAGAAGGTTAAGTAACAGTTCCGGACTCGCCTGCCGCGGCTTCCTCGCCGCACACTGGACCGAGTCAACCCGATTGAACTTTGGAAACTTTGAAAGCTTATATCTTCGAAAATATGAAACAAGAGTTTTTAAAGGCGGCACCATTGGTTTTTTCATGGAATGGAGATGTTGCATGTGCGAGGAATTTGCGATTTGACTGTTGATTCATATGTAAAAGTTCGCGAGAAACACGATGGTGCCACTGGTTTCTCTGTAATCAGCTTCCAAGCTCAATAAAAGCTCTCAAGTTGAGGCCAAAATGGAGGGGATATTCCAAGCTATCCTGAGAGTCCACCTCAACATCAAGACAAACTCTCCATGCGAAGATAGGGAGCAAATACATTAGCAGGGTTGCCGTGTTTTCAGCTTTGGAGTCCCCAAATGAATTGGCAGCCCTGTCAATGTATTTGCTTCTTATCTTTGCATGGAGAGTTTGTCTTGATGTAGAGGTGGACTCTCAGGATAGCGTGGGATATCCCCTCCATTTTGGACTCAACTTGAGAGCTTTTTTTGAGCTTGGGAGATGATTTCAGAGAAAACCAGTGGCACCATCGTGTTTCTCGCGAACTTTTTTATAAAAAACAACAGTCAAATCGCAAATCCCTCACACGTGCAACATCTCCATTGAATTTGTAACGAAATAAACATCAAAATTGAAAATCGTAGCCAAAAATTTCTTGTCCGACCTCTTCTATTTGTCCGTTCCATTGTGCGGTGTCCGCGAAGAGCTCATAACTTAGGGACGCGGTCACTTTAACGTCTCTTAGTGCTCTGCGATAAATCGATCGATTCGATTCTTTACCGTAGCTTCAAATGGGGAAATATCGATGATCGATCGTTCACGCTTCGCCGCACTGATTTCTTACGGATCCTTTGATATCGTGCGCGCCGCGGCGTGCGCCGGACCCTGGGGCGCGTCGGTCTCATAGCTGCTTCACTTTCAAATATTTTCTTTCGCTTTCATCTCCTCCATTTGTTATCATTAGAGATGAGTAAATATTTCCGTGCCCGGTGTTTACTCGCAGAGCGTGCTCGTTGGGACCGAATTGTGGGCTGCGATCGTGCACATCGTCCGAGAGAAAGAAACTTTCCGTTTGAATGCTAATGCACTTTTATTTCGGTTCGCGTCTTCGTTTATGTGTTTCCTCGTTGGCTATTTAACGCAGCCTGATAGAAATAAGTTAATGGTCGACAATGTCTCCCGATGCGTAATAAGCATGAATGGAAACGCTTTACTGCAAAAAGGGTCTATCTCCATTTGGCTCCCATTACTCGGATGGGTTTTCTATTCATGCACCGCGGCTCAAGGACTATACTTTCAATGCCTCATGAATATTCTTAATTTACCAACAATCGAGTATTCTGGATATCTTTTTAAGTCGCAGGACTGCTGGTAACTTTGAAGGGACTTAAAATGGTATTAAATGATTAACTCCTCAGTCGCTGTTTATGTTTTTAGAATGTACCGCAAGTTTAGAACCACACTACCACCTTACACTTGAAAAAAAAACACATTGGATCTAGAGTCCAGCGAAAAATCGAGGAGATTTATCCATAAGATTTTTAATTATCCATAACGAAAAAATTAAACATTTTAAGAGTCATACAGAGTAATCTCTACAATCTAGTAATGATCTGATGGGGGTTCAAATAGGAACAATCTTATGCTATCAACTTACGCCATAATCTGTTTCAAACTTACTGTCAGTAAATTTTAAGCACTGGGAAAAAAAACACATTGGGTCTAGAGTCCAGACTCTTGAAAACATTGACAAGAAAAAATACTCTTAATTCAAACGGATTTTTGCTTGGATCAAAAGGAAATCCGCTTAAATTAAGAGGCTTGGTTCTTGATTTAAGCTTAAATCTGATTGAATCGAGAGTATTTTTTCTTGTCGATGTTTTTAAGAGTCTGGACTCTAGATCCAATGTGTTTTTTTTTCAAGTGTATTTTCATCTGCTGTCATCAATTGGAAAGGGTCATGCCAACCAGTCATATCTAATTGCAGTCGTTTCAGAAAGAGTCTATAGTTCAAAGGAAAAATGTGGGCTGCAAAAACTGCGGGTTGCTTATGGAAGTTGATATAAAAAGCTGTAGACAAAGCTGTCTGCGAGAAAATGGAGCAATCCTATTGGTAGATACGGGTGGTTCTTGTAGACCTAGGGAGAAAATTATGGACTTTCTGCAAGGTCTCTCATAGGTTGATTTTTAGTCAGTCTTTCACTTGTCTCTGCCCTCACAACCATCCGATTCCGCACCGATAAGATTGCCCCATTATCATGTTGTCTACTTTGTTCATAGCTTGTCTATCAATTTTAATTATCAGCCCAACGCTGACCTGAACAAGTCAAAGTACCCCAGTTCAATCAGTTTTAACTATCTGTAAGTCACAAAACTCGATTTAATGTTGATATCTAAACTCATTTTTCTCCAAATCACTAAAATGTTACGTACTCCCTCCCTCCGTTCAGCGAATGCCCTAGATATGTTTCCATCGTCGCCATCAAATCCAGAGGCTGCGGGTCGATTATTGAATCTTTATCGATTGACCCCCATCGATATAGCCTTATCCAGCAATGCAATGATTGCAAAATGACTATAACATAATGATTCAACAACTCCATCGTCTCCATCAAATTCAGAGGCTGCTGGTCGATTATTGAATCTTTATCGATTGACCATGATCGATAAATCCTCAAGCAACGTTACCTATCAATCGGGATGACTCTACAACGATTCGAAAATCCAGGCGTAGAAGGTGCGGTTGTGACGCAGCACTGCCCCCTCTCACCATCGCGTCCAGTAGGCGAGGCGTGAATGATCGATTATCGATATTTCCTCATTTGAAGCTATGGCAAAGAATCGATTATTTAGGTGTTCGGCACGAACATTCTGGTTATCGATCCTTTTCCATGGGTTTAAATGACAGATCAATCGATATATCGCAAAGCACGCAACGCCACTGATCGCGTCTCGTCGTGCCTGATTGACTCTCGTCTCAAGTTTTCATTGTTTACTTTAAAACCTCAATTTACTTGTTTACATTCCGTCCCCCGCCGAGCTGCCCATCGTAATAAGTTCATTCTCCTTGGGAGTGATTTTTTATTGTCATCCTTGCCTCAATCCATTTACCTTCTTTTCTAATTAGTTTTCGTCAGTCGAACGCGAGACTAGACGAGGCTCGTTTAAGGCGCAAGTAATGGTACTCTGTCGTCCTAAGGAAAAACGACGCATGAGCATTCGATTGTTGCCAAATTTCCTCTCATACAATATTTATTTTTGAAGGAAGTTATATACATTTACCGGTAAAATAAAATTCTTGAGATATTATTTTTACTTAGAGCGTAGTTTCTTGTCGAGAAAATTTGGTTTGTTTGCGTTAAAGTAACCTTGTCTTGTTGTCGTTTTTTTTTTTTTTTTAAATTTAAACTTAACGTTTGCAAAAGAACGTTTTTCAGCTAGAAAACCAACTATCAAGTTAAATTTGCACGGATTTAATACAGAAGAAAACCAAATTTTGTCGACGAAGAACGAAATTTTAAGTAAAAAAAATATCTAAAAAAAAAAAAAAAAAAAAAAAAAAAAAAAACAATTTTCAGTGTTCTTCATTGAAATTTTCCGACATTTTAGATCAAATCACGAAAAAAATTATCTGAAAAATTGAAGAAAAAATATTTCCAAATTTTCTCTCAAATCGTTTCCTCGCTAAAGAACGTAACTTCATTTCAATCTTGCCAAATTTCCCGTCGTTTATTCCATATTAACGAGGAGAATCTTTGGCATTTACGACTGATAATTTTACTGATTTTTCTGCACATTTCATGCAAAAATCAGATAACTTTTGGATGAAAATCGGACACGTACATTTTGGTCAAATAAATAAACTGCTCGAGTCAATCTAGCAGTCTTGGGATGGAGTTACGTTCCTTCATCCTAGAGTCCCTTTATATTGAGAGTCAAGACAATGTGAATCCATTTCTGATTGGTTCCCGTACTTTAGGCCTTCACAATGTCACAAACGGGAATAAAGATCACATTTTTGCCGATTGCAAAGATTATAATCTGGAATGGACCAGGGAATTTTGGGTTCGGCAAGGAACAAACGGAATGAGAGCAGGAACGGAGAGAGGAATTTGAGAATGAGCCGATCAAAGATTACGAAAAACGTTCAATTTCTGTAATCTTTATTCCCGTTTAAGACTCCATGGGGGGCGTTGTCTTGACTCTCAGTATAAAGGGACTCTACTTCGTCCGGGAGACGACGAAATTTTCGGGTTTTTCAAAGGAAATTTGGCAACGTCTGAGCGCTCATACGGCGTTCTTCCCTATCACGGCAGTGCTCGTCACTTACTCCGCGGTTGTGAGACGACCTTGTGGGGCGCCGCGCTTCCGTAGCGTCGCGGCGCGGGGCACAGGTGTACGCGCGGGTGGATCCGAGTGGGAGGGGGGGGGGATAAAGGGGGGTTATTCCGCCGGGATAGGATACGGAAGAGCAAGCAACGGACACGGCCCAGTGGGCTACACTGCACGTCACAATCACGTCATAGTCGAGCTCTCAAATGCAGATGACAGCCGGCCGTTCCCTCAGTTCGAATTAATTCTCCCGCGCGCCGCCGACGCCGACACAACTGCCGTGATAGCCAAGAGAGCAGGAAGTGCATGCTGGGATGAACCTCGAGACCCATAAAAGCATGTGCTAACCATGGCTCATACAGAATTGCACTTACTGCTCTCTTCGCTATGACGGTAGACAATGCAGCTCTCGACACGGGAACATGGGAGGATTGCCGCTGAGAAAAACTCAGCCGCTTCGGATATGTAGCGACTGCTGTTTTCCTGTAAAGGTGGACGGTGTTAAGCAAATTAGTCCTATCTGCATTGAGAGATTTGAAAAATGACCTATGTGCGATTCTGCCGTGCTTGGGAAGGACGCCGTATGAGCCTTCACACGTTGCCAAATTTCCTTTGGCAAATCACGAATCCCCTGGAAAATATACACTACTTTTCTTCTGATTTTTCTGAGGATTTTCTTTCGTCGTTTGATTTAAAGGGTCCGAAAATTTCAAGAAAAAATATTCATAAACTTTAAACATAAATTTTTTTCTAAGAGGAAATTTGGCAACATTTGAATGCTCATTCGGCGGTTCTCCTTAGCCTGGCAGAATTGCACATAGGTCATTTTTCAAAACTCTCGATGTAGATAGGATTAATTTGCTTAACACCGTCCACCTTTACCGCAATAGTATATCACTTATGCATGCGTTAAATCCTCTTAAGCTTGAAAATTGGCAATTTAAATGAAGATTTGTAGGATTAACTCATAACTTGGACTTTCTACCATACCAAAGTCTGCTTCGCAAATTCATAGTTGATATAAGGCATATCGATGGCCTAAGTGCGAAACCACGTATCTCCGTTTGCGACGTCGCGTCGTAGGTTTCCTGTCCTACCTTATTTTTTCTTTAGAAAACCAGCCAACGTAATTTCTTGGAAATTTCTTTTTTTCCTTCTCTATCAAGAAACTATTCTGTTTAAACTTTCGGCAATGAAGTTGGATGGTTTTTCTTTGAAATATTGAAATAGAGGCGGAAATTTCAAGACCATGCAATGGAGATACGTGGTTTTGCACTTTGGCCATCGATATGTAAAACATGGTTTGGATGAACATTTATACTAGGCTGAATTATATTCAGACGTATTTTTGCTAAATAAGAGTATGCATGCAATGCATTAAATTGGTAGGGAACCTTTGGATTTGATTTCATTATATTTAGTTCATTTTAGCATAATATGTTCATTTTAAGGTGAAGTCTGCGTTTACTTTACGTATCAGGCGAATGTGTCGGCAAGTGTCGGCTATACGTGTCGGAATTTTGAAGAAAATTGACGGCACCCTCATTTCGATGGTTGTGCAATTTTAGCTACAATGAAGTTGAAATAGTTGCATCTTGTATCACACCTGTCAACTACTGGGGTGTTGAAGATCGCCACTGAGGTTTACTAGTACATTTGCAAATTCTGATTCATTTATGGGAACCTAAAACACAATAGCATACACAAATAGCGGTGTCTGCATGTACTTATCAGCCATGCAAAAAATGTCTGATTGTTTAAAAAAAATATTCCTAAACTTAAAATAACCTTGTGCCTCTATCATCTTCCGACTTTCTCCTAATTCTCATGCGAAAAAGCAACATGAGCAAACTCGTATAGAGAAAGTCAGGAAATTAAAAATTTGAGCCTTTCAAAAAAATGATGGAGCCTTAATAAAGATAATGAATTAATGTTCCGGATTTTAGGAGATGCGTTCGGAGATCCGGTTAAGGAATATAACATCCAAGATGAGAGTTCAAGAAATTGATACTCTGGAAAAAAGATTCGGCTATCAGTGATCTACCGTCACCAAAACACGAACTAGCGCCCAAAGATCCTTCAGAATGGTCGAATGGCTCAAATAGGAACGACTATGATAATCTTTGAACGGGGCCGAAACCGCCTTTTTGTAATGACTCGTCGACCGCAATGCTGCCGCGTTAAGGAAAAACGCCGTAAGAGCATTCGAGAGTTGCCAAATTTATCCGAATTAAACATGTATTTTGTAGGAAAGTGATGCTTATTTTTCCTCGAAATGTTCAGATATTTTAGATTAAATTGCGGGCAAAATTGTCTGAAAGATTTAATAAAATGTTAACAATTTTCCCGGTAATTTTTTATTTATTGAAGGAGATATGGCAACGCCTAAAGGCTCATACGGCGTTCTTCCTTAGCAGGGCAGAATGCGCCATTGGCGTGGCGTGCTTTGCGACGTATCGATCGATGTGCCATTTAAACCTATGGAAAAGGATCGATAGATGGGGTGTTCGAACGAGCAAATTAATAATCGATTTTTTACCATAGCTTCAAATGGTGAAATATCGATAATCGATCGCTGCACCGACCACAATGCGCAACACGGACTAGCGGTGGGTACAGAAAACCGCACGAATCATACTCACGCAGACATTGATCGATGGAGAGCGAAGATCAAAATCTTCGAGACATAAATTAATGAAAGTCAGTATCGAGGCGCGCGCGGTGCTTACAATTAGAGTTAAATCGCATTAGGACATGAAAATATCTGTAAGCGTTTGTAAATACTTAGTGCGGATTATGTAAAGGTGCATGGTTTATGATTTAGCTCCATATTTTCGTCAGAAAGTTCTTAAAATTTACTGACATAGTACGTTTGAAACAGATTATGGCGTAAGTCGATAGTAAAAATTCCAATTGCATAAGATTGTTTCTATTTGAACCCCCATTAGATCAACACTAGACTGTAGAGATTACTCTGTATGACTCTTAAAATGTTTAATTTTTTTCGTTATGGATAATTAAAACTCTTCCGGGTAAATTTTCTCGATTTTTTGCTTATTGGTAGGTGAATATCATGAGATAAGTCCTCTTTTTTCGTACTTTCAAGTCATTATGAGTCCAATTTTCTTTTCTATCATTAAAAATCTAGAAAGAGCTACCGCATACTAACTTTGAACGTAATCAATAACGTCAATAGGTTTTAAATCAAAGAAAAGTAATAATAATTATCGAAACGATTTTTAATGAATTTATGATTTAGTGAAGAAAGTTCATCGTAAATATGAAAAAAAAAAGTATGACCTTAAAATGGGCGTATTTATGTTAAGAGGAACTGTATGCTTAAGGATTTGTGCAACATAGTTCCTTAGGTACGCATAAATACAATATGCACAGCATAAATTCGTTCAAAATATAACTATGCATTACTTTTCTATCCTTGCGTTGAAGTCACTGCGAATGTCGCGCACAGTGGCAGCCAAATATGCTAAGTTACTACCCTTTTACTGCAACTTCACTTTCATTTGGGGAATTTCAACTCCAGGAAGACTCTCAGAAGTTCTACCACGAAAACAACTTGTTCTACAGCAATTTCAAGACAGGTTCACGCCGATAAATTAAACGTTGATTTATCCCGCCACGAAACAGAGATATTAATCCACTTGTATCAATTTATTGTGCCTTTAATTAATGAAACAGTCGATTAGCCAATAAATTACATCCGTGATTCATTCATTGTATTATTCATTTACTGCGGTATTTTTGAGCTGAGGGAGTGAGGTGCTTAAGCCATTAAAAGCTGACCTCTCACCGGGCGCTACGTTCGAGACGTTTATGCTCCGGGAGCATAACACATTATTTCATTTATCGCCGTTGTTGCCATATTTACTGCCGTGCCTCTCGCGGCCTTTCCTTTTACAATCGTGTCATATGGATAGTTATAAGAGCAGCAAACGAGGGTATCTATTTCCTGATGATTTTTAAGGCAAAAAGCGATATGACAGCCTTTGATTCTCTGACGTTGGTTGCAACGAAATCGCATGGGCGAGCGAAACGGTTTTGAACTATTTAATGTATATTCATTTTGAAAAACTGAGTAGGGTCAACATTGGTCGTTTAAAATGTCGGAGGTGTGTGCAAGGACCTCAATGCAACGGTGCCTCAGAATCTCGGGTTTTATGAATTTATTCTCACGTTATGTCATAATACGATGGCTGTAGTATTAGAAAACTTGTACCTTTTTGCGAGCTTTCAGCCAGTAATAATATTGGAGGTTACTGCTACGTTGCGCTCCTCTCGTATGTCCTCGTGAGTCATTTATTCCCATTTATGTGAAAGAGCTATGACAACTACACACAATTTCAACTTTATCAAAATGGAATTTTTATCAATATGAAAGAAAACCTACAAAACTCGTTTGTCATGAGCTATATCAGTGTGCAAAAATTTATGCGAGAAAATCAGTAAGAATAATTTAAATATCACCGCAGCGAATATTTACTAATTTCCTTAGAAACAAGGGAAAACAAGTCTTTTTAATAAATATACTGAATATGAATCCCTACCGCATGCAATTCTAAGCTAGAGCTTTTGTTTAGCTGGTGGCGCGGTTTCAACACAGGAATAAGGGCTGGACACACGTTCAAAGTGAAGCTTCAAACCCTGGTAAAAATTGACGATAGGAGCTGCGTTTCAAAATACCATAGGAGTTCTTATAGCCGGCTAAAGAAGGCTATTGGGAATCATATAGCTGACTGTAGAAAGCGGAGCAAATCATATGGCCGGGCTATACGACGCTATAAAAAAGTATACAGTCGGGCTACACCTAGTTCCTATCGCCGGGCTTTACACTTTATCGCCATTGGCTATAAAAGGCTACAAGAAATTGTGTAGAAATTCGTGTGCTTTGGAAATCATTAAGTATGATACGGAACTACCTTAATATTTACAAAACATACATTATATTTTCCTTTAAAACATATTTTTTTCATCAATTAAAATGAGAATAGTCCATACAGAGTGTGCAAACATTTCAAAATCATGAGTTGAAAAACGCTGACTCCGCGAGATCAAATATAAGAGCCTAACACAAAGCGGAGCGGCGACGCACTGGCGCCTACAAACCTAACAGGGATACTTCACGCATTGCGCAATGCGTGAAGTATCCCTGTTAGGTTTGTAGGCGCCAATTCGCGTTCCGCGCTCTCTGCCCGCCCGCCGCGCCGCGCCGCGCCGCGGCGTCTGAAGCAACTATTTCACACCAGAGGTATTGCACAGTATCATAAGAAATTGACGGCGCTCCAACATATTAAGAATGACAGGCATCCTTCAAAAGCACGGAGCTTTCCTCGCAAAATAAATCAAGATACTACGGCAGAAAAAGAGAGCGGTAGTTCGAAAACTAACTAAGTCCTAGTATCCGTAATTAGTAACGTTTAGCATAAACTTTATCGTTTGGCTGTTGCTTAATCGCCATCGGCTATAAAAGGCTATAAGAAATTGTACAGCCGGCTACAGAAGCTATTGGAAATCTTACAGCTGGCTTTAAGTCTATAGTATTTTGGAACACACATTATACTGCCAATTTTTACCAGGGAAGTAGTAGCTGTTTAGACAAGTGTTGCGCATTGATGCGGTAATCGATGGCAACACTTGGCTAAACAGCTTCACTTTGAACATGTGTCCAGCCCTATAGAAGTTGATATTCGGTGGAAATACTGAGAAAATTCGGCCGTAGCAATCTGCCGGGGTAATTATTATGATTTTTAAGTCATCGGTAGGTACTTTCATAATGAGCTGTCTCCAAATATTCAAATAATGGCCAGGAAGTTTTAACAACTGATTGCGGTAGACGCAATGGTCGTAAGACAGTACACTGAAAAAAATGATATAACGCGCTATACGAAACTGGTGTGGTAGGTACCCGTTTGAGGTGCTGTACGGAGCTGCCTAGTGGCGGCCACCAATTCGAATGGCGCGCGCCACGAAACTCGTTTGGTACAGCGCTGCGCGGTGCTGCGCCTCGCGGAATGTTTATGAATCTCAATCAGCCAGGCGGAACAAATACTAACATTCTCGGATCTCATTTCATAATGGAGATACGTGATTTTACACTTTGTCTAATAGAATATATGTCACATTTTTGAAGAAAAGATACAGTTTAAGATGCTTAATAGCAGATACTCACCTTCAGGCTTCACAATTTGAAAAATCCAGTAGTAAGATCTGACAGCAGTTGGGTACAAAGAATTTCAATGTAGGTAGATCCATAACGATGATAATTTCTGTGAACTGATTTTTTAGTAAAATGTCCAGTAGACTGACACATTTACTTTAAGAATCAGATTTCAAGAAAGGTAATGGTTTAAAAAAACCTATGTTCATGAGCACGGTGGATATGAAGGATGAATAAGGAAAACATAAGAAACACTGATTTTGAGTAATGCTAACTCTAACTCACAAGAGAAAAGCTGTCAACCTGATGTTTTACACTAGCCATTTAGCAATCATTGATCAAGAACTTTCGAGTAATAGGAAATCACAAAAATCACAGGGTACAGAATAGAAGCTGGTTGTAAGCGATTACTTGGAGCGTTAAAGTAGGTAATGAATATTGATAAGGTAACCATGTAAAATGTTACTCAGGGGCACAAGATGGTGAGTAAGGGTGGTATTTTTCATCATTCAATCTAAAGCCAAGACCGACAGTTTCTATTTACAAATTAACGATTAATAGAGAGAGGAATAAGTATCCTTATTAGCCTTGAAACTGTTTAGCGCAGTCGCTCAGGAAATCCCAAATCATAGAAGAAAAGCGTTTAAAGAATTTCTCCGGTTGAGCACATATTTTGGTGCATTGATGTATCTCTCTGTAGTTCTAAGCACAAAACATTGAATTTTCATGGGTATAAGAGAGTTTTAGATGAAATAGGAAAATTATCAAGTAAATCATGGTACCCAGGCAATCTAGCGTATCATGCATCCATCAACATCTTGCCCTGGTATTTAACATTCTCAGAGGTGGACAAGGGAAAAGCGAAGTAAAATTTCGTTTGAAAAGATTATAAAATGAAAACTTCTAGACAACTAGGAAATGGAAAAAGCACAAAGTAATCTTACTTTGAAAACAAACAATCAAAGAGATTAAGGTCTCGGTCGACATTGTGGGCAAGTGCACTTAGGAGCTAGAGTAGCTTCAAAACTTCACGGCATCACAAAACCAATTAGGTTCGAACATGTTCAAGATAAATATATCCTTGATTGTAATTATATTTAACGAATAAACATGCTAAAAACTACCGATATTATGTATTGTGAGGGATCTGAGTGATATGAACTTGGTAATGGCCGGAACTTCGGTTTGGTACGATCGCGGTTTTCCACACATAAGACACGATGTTAGGAAAAGTAATGTAACAAACTGTTGAATACTAGAGTAAACATGAGATAGGGTGAAATTAGAATTAAATTTTTAAAGTCAAAGAGATACAAGAAAGAATATTGGCATGTTTTGATGACGAAGACACTAGCTACGTTTATGCGAGGCTCGAAACCGGGGTTTCACGAAACCCGAGTTTGTAATGCAAGTTTCCTCCGTCGGGTTTATGCGGGCGCTGTAACCCGACTTTCGCGGGAAATCAAACTTTCCGATTTTGGCGCTGTTTATGCGCATATTTTCGATTGAACTTGAATTTCATGTTGGCGCCATTTTCACAAGCTATACTTCATTTTTCCACTTTGAATTGATTCAATAAATTATTAGGTATCACTCCTTTATCCTGTGTATGTTCAATTTTTCCACAATATATAAGCGGAGGCTTCATCTTCACTAGAAAAGCCTTTACTGACTTTCTGAGCAACAGTTAATTGGAAAAATGACAGTAGATGTTTAATCATTTTACGTTCATCTTTAAAATTGAATGAATGCCTAATCTCAACAACCCTCCAAATCATGCTCGAGCTTATATTCTGAGTTCAGAAAAGTTGCCATAGGTAATTTTTAGTCATGTTAAAAATAATTATGGCAGGCGCAGAAATTCATCATGTTGTTGATTGAGCTTCTAATGATCTTACAATAGGTAGATATAGGCATTGAAAGTGTAGGAGTGCTAATCCAGTAAAGCACCGCACCTTCACTCCATGCTGTCGTAAAGATTGTGTGTCTGCCATTATTGTAGTGAAACAAATAAAGAATCGGGATATACTTACTTATGGGAATTCCTCCTTCAAGATATGATCAAAATAAGCAGATATTGATAGGTCAACAATGTATCGCTGAAGCAGAGGCGTCTAAATCCTCTTGAGGCAACGGACGGTGACAATCTCAACAAACTGGTGACGCTTCACAAATTTTGAATTTCCACATTCCTAGAGACACGCGCTGAAATCCTGTTTCTCACCCCTCTTTCCGACTGCTCTCCGAGTCCATGAAAAAGACAGGAAGAAAATAGGCAAGCTACCTACCACTGTTTGCCTACCTATATGTGTTTTTCTTAAACTTGATTTTCAAAGGTGACTCATGTAAAGAGCAACTGACAAACAAGATTTCAGAACCTGCCATTGCATTTCATTAACCTAAGACACAAACCCAACCTTACCATTGATATTCTTTCGCTTAGACTGTATATTATTCTCCCACTGAGATTCGATATGAACTCAATTCAAAAATCCTTCTGAATTTAATTATTCAGGTAGATTGGAATCTGGAGCTCTCAGTCTATCTGTAAAGCGCATTTACTAACATTCACTGCTGTCACAAGATATTTTTGCACAGGCAGAGCCACTTTCCACAGTTGATGCATCTCTAACGCCAAAGCTCAATTATGACAAGTGGTTCAACGACCAAAAATTGTTACACGCCTCAATAATAACCTTATTCTTATTTCAAATTGAAAATCTTGGATCACAGAGCACTCACCGAAGAATCTCCTTCCTTCTGCATCAGTATGAGAAGAGTGACGATACTTTGGAGCAATAACTTTGAACTAGTTTCAATAAATGATGGCTTCAGAATTTGAGTCATCATTTACTAGAGATTGGATCAAAGAAATAAGTCAGCAGGTCACGGTTGTGGCTGGAGTCACACTTCCAGTAGGACAATCAGGAAATACGTACACGGATAACACACAAATTCAAGAGCTATGCAGCTCTGATTGGATCAGATTTTGGATTTAATCGGTAGATTGAAATGAAAAAATTCGGTGCACTACTTAAAGGGAAGCAGGGTGCCTTATCTTGAAATCCTAGGCAAATCGTGCGGATGCAGTAAAAAAGTTCTCCGCAGATGATGAACTGGTGGGTAAGGCTATTACTCAATTGTAGCCTGTAAAGCTCTTTGCTTGCTTTGCTTCTGTAGTCATAAAATGTTGATTAGAGTTGCAAGAATAATCTGAAAAAGCAGTAATAAGCCTGGATTCCATCTGACACTAAACACCTTCACTAGAAAATAACGTCCTACGTTTAGCTAAATAAGGGTAAGTAAGCCACATATAACTGAAGGAATCACGCAAAAGTGCTTAAGCAACAATTATAGTAAAATTATGATTGTAAAAAATGTTGAATGATGGCAAAATTAAAGCTAAATCGTGGGATTAGCACCAGTTGTTTACGAACGGTATGATAATAAATCCGCCATATTGCCGATCGCGCACCTGAAAATCGCATTTGAAGTCGAATTTCAACTAATTTCAACCTCCGGTTCGTTTATGCGGAGTGCGAAAACCTACTCTTTAGTGATAAATAAGGTTTCAAACACAAATTTCGGAAACCTACATTTCGTTAGTTCCGAATCGTTTATGCCGTGATTTGAACCTAGGTTTCAAACTCAGGTTTCGATTGAAGTTAGGTTTAGAGGCTCGCATAAACATAGCTACTGATAACAATCCAGACCAACAACAACCTGCCTTACTTACTGTTCATAGCAAAAACATCAATTATTAAAGATAGCAGCACTATCAACCCAAGAAGCGGGAAAATAGAATAATCATTTAAATTAAAGCGGGGACTTTTAAATTGACGCACCCGAAAAAGGGTCCGAAACCTTTGTAGTTGATACCTCAACGCAACGGCCATTTTTGTAACAGCTCGGAATGATTTGCCGTGGATGATGGTGTAAACGAGATGAATCGTGCCGCTTACCAAACTTGTTTGGTGCGCGGCATAAACCAGTACGTGACGTCAGTTTATAACTAAAAAATTCTGGTACGCCGCACTAGATTCTCGTTCTGCGCATCAAACTCTTTTTTCAGTGTAAGTTGGAATTTTTTAGCCAACATGCGTTAAAAATCAGCATAAAGCTGAAAATTTCATTACATCGTTACTAATTACAATCTTTACTAGTTTTTCGTTACTAGTGTTGCACCAAACGGCGTATATCTCTTTGAGAGAAAATTATGCTCGCATGAGCTTTTCCCCCTCTGTATTGAGCTTTTCAGATTCCTGCTGATTTTTAACGCACGTTGGCTAAAAAATTCCAACTTACTGTCTAATAACAAGGACTTTTTTTTCATACCCATCGGAGGTTAGGCTGCATAGCAACGGTGGGGCCCACCGCCTACCCGACCCATTCTATTTCCGAATGCGTACCCTGTAATTGATCAAACACCCTGAACTGCTTCAATAAATCACTCCATCGCAACAATGAAACAGAAAGAAATGATTGGAGAGCCTGTGTCTCGATCAAACGCAGAACAAGAGGCCCGGCCCTCGATGGAATTCATCGCGACAGATCCCAATGCCTTTGACCTGCCGAGTCCTGCGTTGCGCTTTATGGTCTGGCAATCGAATAGCTTCGAGCAGCACAAGCCTGACTACAATGAATTGGCGCCCGAGGAACAGTTCGCGGAGTCCATTAAAAAAAGAGTCGTTCTTTTTGGAGTATAGTTCCTCGTAGCTGCTTACGCTAATGCCACCCTAAAGCCGTCCAATTATAAAACACTCCTTTCATATTCGCCCGTCGGCGAAAATCGGGAGTTCAACGCCATCGACGTGTGATAGGTCTGGTCGTAAAATCGCAAAGATACACTAAGTCTGTCGCAGGGAGAGCTCGTGGTGCGGCGCGAACCGGTCGGCGACAAGGTGTAATAATCGACAATCGATATTTCCCCATTTGAGGCTATGGTAAAAAGTTGAATAATCGATTGTCGATCCTTTTCTATAGGTTTAAATGGCGGATAAATCGATTCTTCGTGAAGCACGCCACGCCACTGAAACCGGTGAACCGTACCGTGGCGTGTAGCGCACCGTGGGACCATGCTACCGACCTGTGCTGCCAGGCCAGGAAGAAACGACGTAAGGGCATTCAAATGTTGCCAAATTTCAACTGATAAATACTTTATTGTGGAGGAAACTTGTGTATATTTCTCATTGAAATATTTTGAGAGACTTTAGATCAAATCACGAACAAAATTCTCTTGGAATTCGGATGAAAAATGCCTGAAAATTTTCTCCAAAATTCGTGATTTGCCAAAGGAAGTTCGGCAACGTCTGAAGGCTCTTATGGCGTTCTTCCTCAGCATGACAGTTAATTGCAATGCTAGGGAGAAACGACGTGTGAGGAATCAAATATGATCATATTTTCCCCGATGAAATATTTATTCCCCGTGAAAGATACGAGTATTTTACTTTGAAATTTTCACATATCTTCGATTAAATTTCAAGTGAAAAATGTGGAAATTTAAAATTAATATTAAAGATGAGTCATCGAAAAAATTCAGGGTTTATCAGAGGAAATTTGGCAGCGTTCGAGTGTTCATAAGGCGTTTTTTCTTAGCATGGCAGTGTAGCAATTCCCAACAATGGCTCGAGCTTTTGAAGAAAGTACCGCTCGCTCTGTGGATGACATATAAACACTAATTACACCACGCCTCGAGTATTCCTCCGGGTGATTCGGAAAAAAATAAGTGATCTGAACCTCGTGTTAAGACTTTCCAAAGCACGCATTTTATTACGCTCATCGATTCTCTCAGTTCCTCGTAAGTTATTATCCTATTTCCTCCACGGTTTAGGCCTTGAATTTTATTCGTATCTTCAGATAGAGATTCGTTCCAATGATAAGAGATCTGCACGCGTGTTAGGATTCCATATTTGGGCTCTCTATTCTATTAACTAATGAATCAAGGGGAAGCGTATTTTACGATCCGTGATAGTTTGATCTAAACGTATGCGAGCGATTTACAATTCGTTCCGCGGTATTCCTCCATTTTTGTTTCTACCTAACTAATGAACGGGTAGGGAGAAAAATTTTCCAAAAAATAAAAAAATAAAAAAAATAAAAATAAAGTTACAAAAATGAAGAAGTATTCTCTTTGCTCTGCAAAATCGTCATTTTGCAGGTAGGCGGCATTGTTCGTTAGCCATCGCATCGAGAATTCCTGGGGATCAATGAAAATACATGTTGCTATAAGAAGCCACTATTTTCGAGTCATTTCAGGAACCACTTATATGCCATTAATTTTTCCATGCGAATAGGCACTTTTATAAAGAAAATGAACCAAAAATAATGGTTCCCCAATGAAAAATGAAGTGCATTTCAAACTCGCAAGTTTTCCCCCTTTTTGGCAATTTTATTGGCTTTAAAACACTGTCCTCTCGTAAATGAGAGTGGATATAACGCCAGACAAAAAAAATCTGCCAATAAAAGCATCTTTACCCGCCCCAAATGGATCCCAAAAATGGTCACTACATCAATTTGAGATCAGGAAGAGCAAAGAGAAGGAGAAATAATGAGAGAACACCAAGTAATTCTGTATAAACAAGTCATTTGCGGCAGGACATTTGAAATGCAAAGAGACTCCTCTTATCCTCTGATATATGATAATTGAAATCGGCTCAAAAGTGCTGTGAATAATGAGTATAAAAATTGTACGTCGGCTCTCTGGACAAAATTGTAACCGTCGTGCACTTAAGGGAATGTTGGGTCACCTTCTCAGATTGGAATTGGAATGCTGTAGGCAGAGTTGTCAATTTGTGAAGTTTATTCAATTTTTGCGGATTACTATTTTAACTTTTTTTTTTTTTATTTTCGTTTTCTGACACTAAGTCCTACGTGCGGTGTGCTGTGACTCGGAATTTAAGATTCTTTAAGAAAAAGTCCGCTGGAAAGTAAGACTTACCCAACCAAAATTTGGATAAAAATGTTTCCTGGTATCTGAATTCTAAGCCAAATATAGTGTGTGATCATTTTAAGGTTTCGAAAAGAGATACCCAACCGATCAGCGTGGCTGCTTTGGATTCGTCGCATACTTTTCAAAAAGTTTGGTCACAGTTTTGTTCATACCTACTTTTCAACTATTTTCACTACATTGAAACTTTCCACCCGGTTAGTTTTTGATCTTCCAGCAATTTGACTCCTCCTCAAGGAAAAAGATTTAAGTCTAATTAAATTACATTAATTTAACATCATAACCGTAATAAGACAGAAGTGCGTGAAGCACGTTATATTAATAATAGTTTTTCCTTTTCCTTGCTTCATCAATTCTGCCGTGCTAAAGAATACTGCCGCGCGAGCCTTCACGCGATGCCAATTTTCCTCTAATAAAATATGAACGTTCAGATAATTCTAGGAGCATTTTTCTTTGAATTTGTAAGAGAATTTTATTCGCGACTAGATCTAAATTATTTGAAAATTTCAAGGGAAAATGTTCATAACTCTCCCCAAAAATAAACATTTTATTGGAGGAAATTGGGCAACTTTCGTATGTTCATACGGCATTTCTCCTTAGCACGGTACCATTGCCGTACTTGCTTGATTCATTTCGGATTTTTCTCATCTTTTTTTAACTCTTCTTATCAGTTTTCTGCTTGTGAGCTCTTCGACTGCAAAATTTTTCTTATCTAGGTATCAACATACATTAAGCCGCTTTTATAACGCAGCCTCGCGCTCTGCGACGCCCGATCACCATTGCCCCCTATCCTCCCAGAGACCATCAGGAAATTGGCACCTCCTGGTATCTACCGGCACCTGGTACCTGGTATCTAGGTATCTACCGGACCAATTTTCATAATTTTTTACCCACTTCAGACGGGAGCGCTCGCGGCAACCAAAAGTAGTCCTAGAAGTAGCTTCCTCATGCTGAGAATTACGATGTGTCTGATCGCGGATAACAGGAACACATTTAGTGGAACAGAACTAGGTGTAAATCCGCTGAGGGTCCTGCCTGAAGCGCTTGCGCAATTTCCACCGTTGAACCAGATTGGACTTACGGCCGTGCTGAAGAAGAACGACGTATGAGCCTTCAGGCGTTGCAAATTTACCTCTCGTAAAATTCGATACTGAAGGAGATTTGACGAATATTTTCCCTCAAATTTTTAGAGAATTTCCTTTGCACTTTAATCTAAAGATTCTGCAAATCTCACGGGAAAAATACAAGATTTTCTCTAAAATTGATACATTTTTTCAGGAGAAATTCAGCAGCATTAGGATGCTCATACGGCGTTTTTCCCTAGGATGACAGCATACATGCACGCGCATGCGTATCGAGCATGAACCGCGACCGACCGCAAACGCGCATGACGCAATTTCATGCGTCACGTTCGGAGATGTTTCAAATCGGATCGGTGTACATACGCGTGCCACCGAAGGGAGTATCCTGCCGTGTTACCGAAGAAAGTGCTGACGCGCTAAAGAAGAACGTCGTATGTACAACCGTACGTTGTCAGATTTCCCTTCATAAAATATCGATTTTTGAGAAAAATTAGGAATATTTTTCCTCGAAATATTCAGATAATTTAGCTCAAATTTCGTGCACAATTCTCTCAAATATTGGAAGGAAATTATGAACGAACATCCTTGTGAAATTTTATCTCGTGAAAGGAAATTTGGCAACGTTTAAAGAATTATACGGCGCATACTCTTATCACGGCAAAGCAGTACGTGTACAAATGGAGTTTTGAGAAAATGGACCCAGTTGGGTCGCGGAGCAGAGCGTCTTATTGAAATAACCCTCTGTTCTTCGTATAATTGGTGAAATCGGTCATCATCCAAAAATCCCTCAAAAATTGTTCGAAGGATTGAAAACCAAATAATTACACCTCTGATAATACAAGAGGGACCTTTAAAAGGCCATGTTCGGCAAGCCAGTATGAAGTTGAGTTACTTTGTCTGATTCGACGTCAATTTTCGCGCCTTCCCATTCTCCTTTTTTTAATTTTTTTTTTTTTTATATAAGAGGAATTTTGCTGCCCTACCTGACTCAACCAGTACATTTAAATAAAATCGGTCAACTTTTGGGCTCAACTTTGATAATTACAGCATCACTGCTCCGTGCGAGAGTACGGCAATCCAGTGCGACGAGGCATGAATTACCGATTATCGACATTTCCTCATTTGAAGCTATGGTTAAGAATCGATCATTAACGTGTTCTTCACGGACACCCTGTATATCGATCCTTGTCCATTGATTTAAATGACAGATTAATCGAGATATCGCGAAGCACGCCACGCCACTGGCAGTATCATCAAATAAGATCATGAAGAAGCATGTTCAAAAAAAATTGACAGCGGAAGAAGATTAAGACGAAGATGAAGAAGGAAAATGAAGAAATGAGGAGCAGAGGAGGAAGGAGAATAGTATCAGAAGCTCGTTCGGGGTTCAGCTTTCGAGAAGGCCCGTGCCCCAACTCTCCCGCAGGCCGCTTTTTGTCCCCCGCGCGACAATGAGCGTAATTAAAATGAGTGACGTTTGAATTTTTTTACCGATTCCCCTCACGGCCCGGCGACTGAATGAAGATATCGAGGCCTTAACCGTATTTGCCAAACTACGGCACGAGATTCGTTGCTGCGAGGTTTTCCTATCCGCCGTGGTAAGGAAGAACGCCGTATGAACCTTAAGGCGTTGCCAAATTTCCTTTCATAAAACACAAATTTCCTGGTACATGTATGAATATTTTCTTTCTAATTTTTCAGATAATTTTGATCGCAATTTTACCTAAAGTTCCTGAAAATTTCAAGGGAAAATATTCATAACTCGCCTCAAAAATAGGCATTTTATCGAAGGAAATTTGGCAACTCTCAAATGTTCATACGGTGTTCTTCATTAGCACGGCAATACTCGCGTGAGCCCCTTGAATTACATGGGAAGAAGCGACAATGTTTTTAGCAAGTGAACCTCTAGATAGGGTTCATATTTCGTCGTTTCTCCTAAGAAAGAACGTAACTTCATTTCAATGTTGCCAAATCAACCATTTTAACTGTAGAAATTTCGGCATCTCTTACTGACAATTTCACTGATTTCTCACCTGATCTCATGCTAAAATCAGAAAAATTTTTGAATAAAAATTTTACAGGTACGAGCTTGAAAAAAATCGAATTGTTTGAGACAATATTGTAATTTTGGAATGGATTTACATTCCTTCTTCCGGGGAACGATGGTTTATAAAATATTTTTTCATCCTACTAACACGCCGCTCTCATAGCGCTTCCTTGCGCTTTCCTAGATTTTTTTCATAAGAGTACGCATTCCAAATGTGTATTGAAGTTTTAAAATTGACAAGTATCAGATAGGTCAGATAGGTCCAATGGTCAGATAGTTGAGCACATTTCCGAGAGGAAGGATGGTGAATTTTCCTGTCAAAACCAAGTAAAGTCAAATATTTTTTAATGGAGACTTGTTTGACAGTTCGTCCGTATAAATATGAACTGCCTTGGAAATTTTGAAAATTCCAGTGGATTTACAACCTATTGCAAGAAAGTGTATTCAAAATGTCCTCAAGATAGCAGAAAAAAATAAAAAATAAGAGGGACCTTGAAAAAACGGTGCATGACGTCATTCCCTGCGATAATCCATATACCATGGTTTCCTCTATATTGGTTTCAACCATATTTTACGTCAAGTAACCAGTACTAATGTGTATATCACTAATTTATGAAACAAAAGTGGAAGAAATCATGGTATATGACGTCATACGACGTGTTTTTTAAGGGCTATCTCTCTGTTAATATCAGACGTCTCATTATTTTTTGCTCACTAATGATCTGACATTAAGAAAACACATTTTGTGACCAACGCAACTGATCCATTTGCAAATTATCTTCGTCTCCTGGACGAAGGAACGTAACTCCATTCCAAGGTTGCCAACTTGACTCAAACAAATAAAATATTTCGATAAAATGTACCAGTCCAATTTTTATCCAAATTTTTTTCCAATTTTTGTCTGAAATCTGAGGAAAAATTCGTGAAGCCTCCAGTTAGGAATGCCCAAGATTCTCCGAGTTAATACTGCTGGTTAATTTCTTACAACAATATTAATCAATAAATTTGCCACACTAGAAAAAAAACACATTGGATCCAGAGTCCAGACTCTTAAAAACATCGACAAGAAAAAATACTCTTGATTCAATTGGATTTAAGATTAAATCAAGAACCCAGCCTCTTAAATTAAGCGGATTTCCTTTTGATTTAAGCTCAAATCTGATTGAATCAAGAGTCCTTTTTCTTGTCACTGTTTTCAAGAGTCTGTCCTCTAGATCCAATGTGTTTTTTTTCCAGTGCAGGGGAAATTTGGCAATGTTGTAATGGATTTACGTGCTTTCGCGGAGGAAACGACGGCATGACGTTAATTCGCAAACGAAGATACTCGGGATGGATGTGGCAATATCGCGGGCGACATGGCTAAAAGTGAAATAATGATTAACTGCCGCGGTGCGTCTATGTGAGACATGACGTGGCGGAAGAAAAGGCAAGAACACGAAACTACGAGCTTGTTTCTTTTACATACGCCGAGAACGGGATGAGGAGTTCACAATAAGTATGATGTTAGATACGAGGCCGGTGTACACGGACGGACAGCCGAGTTCCGGGCCGGAGTCCTCTTCCCGAACTTTTTTGACACGTGGTTACGGAGGAGGTGCTAAAATGCGTCTTGCCTCATCTCTCACTCTCACTGCATATATTATTTTATAGAAGTCTATCGCCTGCATCCACGAGGAACTCCTACAACCGAGGGACATGTGGACGTATATCTGCCAAACGGAACTTTGTGAGTTATGACGTAAGCCCTGTTATGCATGTATTCTTAGGGGTCTCAGGGCTCATGTCTGAGTGCACATTGTTCCGTTCGGTAGAAATATGTCCATTTGTCCCGATCCGCGGTGTGAAACTACTGACAAGTTAATTAACCTCTTCGACTGATACGGCAATGCCTAGAGTGCCTTAGCGAAGCGAGTACGGATGCTTCAAAGAGGTTGCTTAGGGCGAAAAATGGCGGCTGTTAGAGACAGTACAGGGTGTCCCAGGTTAAAATAGCAATACTGTACTGCCGTGCTAAGGAAAAACGCCGTATAAACCTTCAGGTGTTGCCAAATTTCCTTTGATAAAACACGGATTTCCTGGTTAACTTATGAATATTTTCATTCCAATTTTGCAGGTAATTTTGCTTGCGATATCACCTAAAGTCCCTGAAAATTTAAAGGAAAAAGAGTCATATTTTCCCTCAAAAATAAACATTTTATTTAAGGAAATTTGGCAACTCTCGAATGTTCATACGACGTTTTTCCTTAGCACGGCAGTGTAGAAGCGTGTTATATAAGTAAAGGTCGGACATTTTCTTTCTGTAATGTTTTCTTCCAAAAGGTCCCCCTGGAGAGACTTTCCCATAATTTTGGGAAAATCATCGATTTTTCCAACTTTTGTCAACGATTACCGACCAAAAGTCTTGAAATATGTCTCGAACACATAATTTTAGCGCTATCCATCCATGAATTTAAAAATGTCAATATTTCAAGGTAAGGGGTAGGGGGTGGGGGCTTTCTAAGTAATATGCCCTGCAAGATCCAATACCTCCCAAAATCTCGCGTGAACCTGAGTAATTGATATTTTTAAGGCCATAAATGGATTCAGCGCTAAAAATCATGGAGGCCAGTGCTCGTGCTACTCCATTTCAGCATGGTCTGGTAAAAACTTGAACATGTTCTTGGAATAAACCGAGTTTAACAGTTTAGCAAAAATGTATTGCGTACATGAACTTATACACAAATGCGTCTCCTCTTGTAGGAACTCCAATAAACAGGAAACTTCCTTCCTGCTGAATTCTATTCAAACTATATGCTGGCAAAAATTTCGTATTCATCACTGAAAAAAATCATTTTAATAAAATATGGTTTGGTTTCTTTCTGCTTAACGTACTTCGTTATTAGACGAAGTTCAGAATCAGCCTAGCTGCATTTATAGTGGCTTAGCCTCTCATATTTCGTTTAAAAAAATAAAAAAAAAAAACATGTAAATCCAGCTTAAAATTTCATAAGAAGAGAAAATTCACATGCAGTTTCAAGGCGTAATGTTATTTAATCAGAGGAAGTTATGCAACGTGAAATGCAATTATGCTGATTCTGGTTAAAGTCGTCCGATTGTCTTCAAGTCAAGTGTTGGATCTCTGGCAAGTTCGCACGGTTCTTACGTACCCCCAATCGAGGCACTAGGAGATCATCCTCGGTATACCGCCGTGCTGAGGAAGAACGCCGTATGAACATTCGGGAGTTGCCAAATTTCCTCCGATAAAATTTTAATTTTTAGGAAAGCTATGCATATTTTTTTACGAAATTTTCAGGAACTTTCGGTGAAATTGCGAATAACATTATCTGAAAAATTGGAGGGAAAATATTTACAGATTTTCCCGAAAATTCGTGATTTACCGAAAGGAAATTTGGCAACGCTTGAAGGTCCATACGGCGTTTTTCCTCGGCACGGCAGTATCGAGCGAGGCCCAACCCGAAATGGTTGAAGTTATCTTTGTTTGCCATGCTTCTTAGTTCCCGGGCCGAACTTGAGGAGTGTTAATTATCAATCATTATCACCGTCGAGTAATCAAACTTTTTGCTCTTCCCGCCCCCTCCAACCCCCTCCGCCCCCTCCACCCCCCTCCGCCCCCTCTCCGCCCCCTCTCCGCCCCCTCTCCGCCCCCCTCCGCCCCCCTCCGCCCCTCTCCGCCCCCCGTCACGACCAACCTCTCCGTGCCAAATTGTGGCTCCGTGTAACTCCATTCCCAAGTGAGCCCCAGAGAGTATGGGATGATGCGGAAACCAGGGTTCATCTCGAAAGGCGGTTATGGCCTTTCGCACGGCGGAACGACGAAATAACGACGTGACGCGGCAGCCCCAAGTCGGGACTGCGCGCGCGCGTACGCCCACACGAACCACCGTGAAAATGAGATGGTGTTTCTGTGTTTGCTCTTGTCAGGTTTATTGGGAGAAATTTTGGGGACAGTGGGTAGTGGTCGCCGGAGCGATTTATTGGGTCCTCCCAATTTTGTTGCTTTTACTTTGCTCTCTCGGATTCGCACAAAAAAAGGCTACGTTTTGCGAGGAGGGGCTACGAGTTCTCGCTCATCTGATATTTGCAAAAACTTATTTGCCTAAGGAAACCTATTACATTTATGTTGTTTCTACTATGAGCTCGATCTAGTCGTTCCTGATTGCAAAATGCGTTCCAAATAATGGGCATCGCTGGCCGAGGTGCGAAAATACGTATCCAATTGCAATGCTCTAAAATTTCCGCTCCTATTTCATTCCTTCGAAGGGATATAAGTCAACTTAATGGCTTGAACTTTATTATAACAATATTTTGAGAACATTTTTAATATTTTCTCCAGAACATCTGCACATACTTTCATGAAACTTACAGGGATTAATCTTAATATCAAAAGAAGTATTGGGCAGTATTTTCAAGTGATTCTGTTCATTATTTTTTCATAAAAGATGGAAAAATTTGAGAGGTCTGGCAAAATAGTACCTAAGCACAAATGCCAAAATGGTGCTTGTGATAATTTGGCCGAAAGGTGACGATATGAGCTCTCTGACTCTTCAAATATCATTTTTTATCATAGTTCATCCTCGCTATCTACAGGGCATATTTCCATCGGCGGCTATTGGCACGTCACCTGCCAGACCGTTCTCTTTAAATTAAACTATGACTCATATCTTGAAATTCAGGAGATGAAATTGTGAATTCTCTCGTAAAAAGTATGTAACTGTTCATTTTATGTCATAATTCGCTCTAGAGATTTACCTAACTTCTGTGTTTTTTGCGGCTATACCGTAGTAACCTTTAGATATGAGCACGCTTTCTGATAAATTTTCAAAATGACCCAGGAAGCGGCCCATTGAGGGCATTACCATACGGATGGATCAAAATTTTGCTGACAAGCCAAAAAATATGAACTCGAACAACCTCACTCGATTTGTTGAATCATCACCGGACGAAGCTTAGTGAGGTTGGGGAGTATGTCATGAGTCTGACGCATTGCTATCCTTGCGTTTAAGTCTCCGAACGATTATAACTGTTCCTCGTCGCACGTGGCTCAGAGATGAAAAATGACTTTTAAAACACAAAATTAAAAGCTAATTACGAATTCTGCATTATACTTGCGTTGTGCCACATCCGTTTTCAATTTTATTGAGTTATATTTTCGACACTTCTCACCCCCCTCCTTCGCTACCATTCTGCGAGTGTGTGAGGTTCTAGGCCATGTGGCGTGTGACACTATTTTTAACCTAATTTTTGAATCTCGTGCGCTACTTTTTCACTGATAATCTAATTCATTTCGTGGTTGACGGTTTGTTATTACTGAGGTTTTCAGTTTTCTTTATCCACAAACAACTAGCAACACTGTTTTATCTCCATTTTTTATGACTAGTATCGATTCTAGTTGACGCAACCTGTTTCAGCGAAAATCGATTGTTTTACATATGTTTAAATGTATAAAAATCAGTGTTGTAAACTGTACTCGCAATATTAGAGGGGAAAATATTCTCGGCAAGTCTAAGTATTTTTACAGATTTTATTACGAATCAAATTTGCCAGATTGTGCAAAAAATGTGGATATTTTACATGGGTTTAAATGCGATGGAGAAAGTGATAATTTTTCAGCACTATCCACCAACTGTGCAAACTCTTTCTAGAGCGTAAAGTTATTTTTTATGCCGAATTGCCTGAAAATCATGATTGAAACATCAGAAAAGTCTGAAATATATTCCTAACTTTACAATCCTCTTAAGCATCGTGCGAGTTTTTTTAGCTGAGATCTTCAAAAATTATACAGCGCAAAATACATCATTTGATACAAATGAGTCACCAGAAAAATTTTTCTTAACTCCACGCTAAACTCAAAATAGCCATCGTCGTGTGTCAAGTTTTATTCAAAACTTAAAACACACACCACAAAAAATGTCATGTATCCTACATCTTCACTCTCCCGCTTTTTCATCAGTTATGATTTCATCGTATGATCTCACTAATTTCTCGATGTTTTTCTTCTGTGCAGGATCAATGTGAACCATGAGCATTAGGAGTGGAGGGGGTGGTGGTAGGGCACCCCGAGTTGGATCAAGATGCTCGTGGATCCTCCAAAGAAACTTGGCCATCACCCTAGTCAAAAGAGGTCTCCTCCAGAATCAACAAACTCAATCGAAGAGTCCGTCCAAGGAGGTTGGAGATCATGCCTCGTCGTTTTGGATGTATGATAGTGGGTACTTGGTTTTCCAGGTATGTACCGTTTTAACCCTCTTGTGGGCTGATGGTCCATGATTTTTTCGGCTATTAGCGTATTTTTCTAGATCAACTCGTCATTTTCACGTACCTCAATTGAATCGGGCTCTGTTAGGCGGGCGTAAGTCCTAAAACTCATGAGTCCTGACTTTCGTTGATTACTCACGACGCTAGGGATCACGAGTTTTTGGTCTTATACGTCCGTTTATCAGAAATGGACTCAATTCTGATCCAGGTTTTTAACCGTGACGATGCGGATTTTTGAATAATTGCAAGGAACATTGTACAGAGAACGAGTGTCCGAGACTTGAAAAGTAAGGGTTTTTTTTTTGCAGGAAAACGTTATTTTTGGTAACGCTACAAAGAGATACAACAGTATTTCATTCTTTGCATAGGGCTCTAGGTGTAAATGGCCCAGCTTTGTTAAACAGGGTGTCTACAAGTCCGGAATTTTCGGAAAGTCCGGAAGTAGACTGATTTTTTAAGGGCTGTCCAGAAGTACTGAAAAAGTGCGAAAATTCCGCAAAAGGGTCCGGAATTTTTTTAATTTTTTGACATTTTTGTCGCAATTTCAAATTTTTGAAATTTTTCGAATTTCGTTAAATGGAGGCACTGAAAGAGTACGGAATTTTTCTGTTGGAGGAGGTACTAAATTTCTTGATAAGGCCCTGAAAAAGTACTGTAAAAGCACTTAATTTTGATCAGCCTGTTTTAGTAGATACCCTGTTAAAGCAGCTATGAATACATGTATAAAACAAACAAACAAACATTTTTACTCTCGATGCAAGAGAATTTCTTTCCGGCGGCAAATTCAAAAATATCTCTGCCCAAATCAAGTAACTTTCTTCAGTTTGAAACTGCCTGGTAGCACGGCTATATTTTTCTGTTGAGACTATAAAATGGTGAGGGGTCTGCTAATGAAGATACGAGGAACAATCCGTAAACTAACGGCTACGGTTTCAATAGCGAGGTAGACCATACTTCATGTTTTCTCACAGTTCATGCAGTTCTCTCTTGACACATGTCCAAACGCTCCTTATTCTATTCTCTGATCATTGGTAGGATTGTTTCTTGTTCTCTCACTTTCCGCGTACATAATGCCCTCGCCCTCGAGAACACTTTCTTCCACCAATTCTACCGTGCTTAAGAAAGACGTCGTAAGAACACCCAAAAGTTGCCAAATTTCCTCCGATAAAATATTTATTTTTGAGAAAAGTTAGGTTTACATTTCCTTGAAATTTTCAGATACAATACATCAACTTTTTAGTGAAATTCTATAAAAAATTGTAAAGAAAAACATTTAAACATTTTCTTTTAGAAACTCATTCTTCATCGGAGATAAAATTTGGCATTGCCCGCATGTCCATACGGCTTGTTCCTCTAACACGGCACACTCGCACACACTATCAATGAGTTGAAGAGCTCTTCAGGTATCATTGGAAAATGATGTTTACTACTCAGTTGATGTTTGTCTTTGAATTGCGAAAATGATGTTTGCAAAATTTGCAAAAACTTATGTTTATCATCAAGGTTTTAAAAATTAGTAGTCCTTTTCCTTTGCAAATGAGCCTCGATCAGCAAAGTCAGACACTCATAGGGTATTTTGTATATTTCTTTTAACATGGTGCAATTAAAGTAATTTAGATTTTCCACGGTTCCTCCTATCTTGAGCAGACTATAGGACGATTGCCAATAGCCCAACGAGTTAGAAATATTATCAATCCTTCGCTTCTCAATTAATTATAGACCTTCGGAAGAGAACTTTATCAAACTTTCATCCATGCAAATACCATGAGTGAAGAATGTACAATGAAACGAATATTAATTCGAGAACGTAGAGAATTCATAAATTATTTCGCGATCGCAGCTCGCGTTAATTGAGTTGCACTGCGCATCCTCCCGCGGGACAGAATGAATCGAACACCGAGCAATGCAAAAATGCCTCGCATGATTTACTGTAATTATTCTACTCCTCTGAGGAATTAACTTTCGATTTATGTTCCGTGACGCAAGAAAGTGAGGGCTTGTGGAGAGATATCATATCAGGAAATTGCAGTTACCACTGCACCGTCTTTGTACCCAACTTTGGTGCGGGGCGTAACCTTTCGAATCACCATTACCTCACATTTCTCGTGAGACAAACGCCTTTTCGGTTATTTTTCAACCACCAAATTTTTATGTTTTTATATTTACCTGTCTTACATTTGGATTGCATTTTGCAGAAAGGAACCATGAGCATTGCAATGTTGCTAAGATCGAGCAACTTCTTTGGTCTTGGAAGAAGAACCTGATTATCCAATAACAGTCTCTATTTTACTCGCTAAAAACTGTAAATTTAAGACAAAAATTACCCTGTAAATTTCATATTTTTTCATGGTTTCAGTAATTTCATTGCAAAGGATGAAAATGCACAATCTTAGAATCATTGCAATTCTTCTGGTTCCTTTTTGCAAAATGCAATCCATTTGTAACTGTATACAGATAAGTTTATCGAGGTGAGAGGCTCATTAAAAGCTAACTGGGATACATTTTGCAATTAGGAACTGAAGTTTTTGGCTCAGTTTAGAAACAACGTATGTTACCATTAGTTTTCCCAAGCACATAAGTGCTCTACGCATAAGCCAGAAAGTTTCGGGCGCAGCACTCGTAGCAATCAAAGCTACAGCTCCAGCACCCGAAACTTTAGGCCTCTGAGCCCGGAACGCGGACGATATGTCTATGTACCCCGTAACTTTTTTTCAGTGTACTCTACTTTTAGATAGAGGAAAGTTTATGGAGGAGGTCTCAAAAACTTCCATTGATATGTGAATTGTAGAACTTTAAAAAAGATTCTTGAGGGGATCTTTAGACGTTACGAAAGCGAAAGAGGACGAAAGAAAGTTACCAAACAACATGAAGAGGAGGACACAATTTACAGTAGTCAGAAACTTAATGCGTTGCATTGCGTGCAAGCTTAAAGTTTATGGACATACCGCGAACATGCGCGATCTTCCCTTTTATTTTCCTCCGTCCAATGACGTCTGCATCTCGGCATCTCGCACAAAGCTGGAAGCTGGAAGTTGCTCTTGACGCTAATCGCGTTTGAGTGAGCCGTGTTGTAGAGCGTGCGGCTGCGATGCAACACTCGCCGGTGCTGCCATTTTATTTTACCGAAGATTCCGAGGTTCCCAGAGTTAGTTCCAATTTCCCAAATTTGCGAGCAAAATTCCGATTTTTCAAAAGCTCTCGGAAAAATTCTGGAACACACCCGAATTTAGCCGTGAAGATTGTCTGATTTGATCAAAAAATCATCAAATTTGATCAAATAATTGGTCAAACTGACGAAAAACCACGAAATCCCGGAAAACTCCGAAAACAGGTAAAAATCCTGGGAAAAGTTCTGATCATATGAAAACTTCCGAAATTCGGAATTAATTCCAGTAAAATATGGCAGCACTGACTCCCAAGGTTCCTAGAATTAGTTCCAATATCCCAAATTTGCGAGCAAAATTCCGATTTTTCAAAAGCTCTCGGAAAAATTCCGGAACACGCTCGAATTAAGCCGTAATGATTGTCTAATTTCATAGTAAAAATCATCAAATTTGATCAAATAATTGGTTAAACTGACAAAAAACCACGAAATCCCGAAAAACTTCGAAAATAGCCAAAAATCCTGGGAAAAGTTCTGATCATATGAAAACTTCCGAAATTCGGAATTAATTCCGGTAAAATATGGCAACACTGACTCGTGCTGTGGGGTACGGCATGAATGAACGGATGCGCCTTCGCATTGCGCCATTGCTTCTCAAAAGTTGCCGGCCGTAAAGATAATTAGAAGGCCTGTAAGCAGTGGCAACGCGTGAATGATCGATTATCGATATCTCCTCATTTGAAACCGTGGTAAAGAATCGATTATTAACCTCTATGGAATAGCGTTACAAATGCATAAAATCGTATTTTTGGGGGTTTTTAAATATTGAATTTTTCCTTTGTTTCATTTTTTCATTCTGCAAATTTTCCTCAGTGTTTTCTTGTTTTAAATAAGTGATTTCCAAAAATTTGTTTTTTTTAAAAAAGAAATTTGGTACTCCATGTCTGTTATGCAAGCTAAAATATAGATTAGTGTCCCCCAGAATCTGAGATCCAAAATTAATTCATGCCATAGAGGGTCAAGGTGTCTGTTGCCAACACCCTGTTTATTGATCCTTTTCCGTAGGTTTAAATGACAGATCAATCTATGTATCGCAAAGCATTCCACGCCACAGCCTTTAAGCTTCAAGGTAGCTTTTCCAACAATCAAGGAAGTCGGATCGGTAGGTTTTTAAATATTTCATCTAACGAAAAACGAATAGGAATGGAAAGTCAGATGGTCAGTAGTAATGATTACGTAGATGACTCTGATATTAAATTAGCATGATTAATACGTGGGTATTTGTTTGCTAGAGTCAACGCTAATATAATTACAGGGGGAAATGTAAATATTTTTAAAGAATTCTCACACTGGTTTTAAAGGAAAATATAGCTTAAGATGAGTGGTGTTGTTAAAAGTAGATCAGACGACAACATAAAAGGTGAATTCGCCGAGGGAATAATTTTGTTACGGGGGTTCTGTCCGACTAAATTTGGACCCTGGGACCTCGAATTTAATTGATTAGAGTCCTTCTCCTCTTAGATGCTAAGGACACGTTCCAAACTCACGTCCAAAAATCGTGCCACGCTCAGCGTTCGTGATGGCACGTTCCTTTACCTCTCTACGATCGCAAAAAATCGGGTATTTAAATATCTGGGTAGTGCTCAATTCCTCAAAAAATATTTGCAAGCTCACTCGAAGAATTACTATATTTTCTAGAATCTTTTCGGCATCCAGAGCGTTCTCTGTGTCGTTTTAATTATAAGGTAATGTGGATATCAAGAGAAATCACTACGTTTAATTTAATTTCCACATCGCTTTAAACGAAGGACCCACTGGACCCGGCACGCCAGACGAAATTCAATTTTTCTTAATTTTAGTTTCTTGGGCAAGATTCAGATTAATAATTATTTGAAATCGTAGTAATCTCAACTGGCGTAGCACTAGGAAAAAGATAGACGTATATTTCACAAAATACCTCAACTCAATACAATCTTATAGTTCTGCAATCCTCAATCTGTTATAAGAGTCATGATCAAAGTGAGATGCTGGAATTGCAATCGTGACCTGATGCTTAGTGATAAGAGCGATAGTAAAACTAGAAAAAAAAACAACCTCCCTCGGCTCTCTATTTCAATAGCATCATGTAAATTGAATGTGATAAGGGGTAGAAAAATTTAAAAAATTCACTAAAACTTTAGAACTTTCAGGCTTTCCACTAAAATTTACAATCATTAAGTTTCACCAATCAGGATACTCAGTTTTGAAGGGTATTGTCCTCTTCCATATCAGTACCCCAGAGCCAAAAGGTACGTAACTCCATTTTGGTCTTTTCGAGATATCAAGGGAAAACCCTGCGTCGGACTTCATTGATTTCCATGTAAATCGCAAACTTTGAAACTCCGTATTTCATATAACCAGCGTAAGATAGGGCTACCAAATGTTTCACACCCACACACTCGTAATTGGAGATTTTTTAAACGACACCAACTCGATTTTTCCAAAAATGTGAGTTAGATACCTTTTGGCTCTGGAGTCCAGTGGCGTGGCGTGCTTTGCGATGTATCGATTGATCTGCTATTTAAACCAATGGAAAAGGATCGATAGACAGGGTGTTCGTAGCGAACACCTTAATAATCGATTCTTCATGATAGCTTCAAATGGAGATATATCGATAATTGATCATTTACGCCACGCCACTGCTGGAGTCCTGACATGATGTCAGGTCTTTTTGTCTATAGTTAGTCAAAAACTTTCCAAAATTGAGCAGTGCAATGTAATGCTCCAACTTTTGAGCGTTTCGATTAATTTTTGTGTCTCTGAATAATCGTGCTCGGTCCAGCTTGGCAACTCGGAGGTGGGTGAATGAGCATGAGCGCGACATCTCGAGTTTGAGGAGTTCAGGAGCCGGGTCGTGGCGAGCGACCTGGAAAAAAATCTCTTGATTTTGCATTTAAATATTCATCCCTGGGTTTTTATTTCTTTGCGGAGCCGGAGGATCGCCCGCAATCCGCGCGTCCTCGCTTCCCGTTTCTCGTTTTACTCGCGTTTCGTGTGCTTCCGCGTCCTTACATCTTTTTCCCACGAAAACCGGAGACACCGACATCCCCCCCCTCGTTCCCCCTTGTCCCCGCCTCCACTACGCCGAGGGTCCATCCTGTGTTCTTGTGTAGGAAGCAGTGCTCCCATTTCTTGTCCGTCAAAAGTTCCGGGATTCGGAACTTTTTTGTTCCAATTTCTCCCACACCATGACCGTCAAAAGTTCCGGAATTCTTTTTAGATTTTTCAAAAGTTCCGGAGTTATTTTTAGAATTTTGAACAGTTCCGAGAAAGTTCCGGAACATTTCGCGCATTTTGAAAGTTACGGGGAAAATTCAGGAAAATTTCAAAAGTTCCGAAATTCGGCACTAGCTTCGGGAAATGGGAGTACTCCGGACTACCGTCGACTTGTCAGCTCTCGGATGGCATCAATGGAGCTCTTGCATATCCTTCAGGGATTCGCGATTTAAGTACACCGGAGGAAAAGTAACGGGATGTACAGACATACCATCCGAGCTCCCAGCTCAGAGACGTCAAGTTCCGGGTGCTGGAGATGTATCTTTGACAGCTCCGGGTCAGAGGACGGAGCAACGGATGCCTCACCCGGAAATTTCGGGCTCTGAGCCCAGAATGGACAATATATGACGGTATAGCTCGTAAATACGGCTTCCACAGTCGACGGTTTTTTTCGTGTACTTCTTCTTTAGTAAAATTTTGCGAGGAACACGATGGCACGATGGCACTTGTCATCATTGAAACGGAATCCAAAATTGAAAAAAAAATTCTCCAAGCATCGGCTGTAATGGAGCAGGGAATTTCCGCATGCTACGCTAAGAACTCCCCGCGTATCTAGTCAAACCGCCAATGCTCAGATAGGGAGCAAATACATTAGCGGGGTTGCCGTAGTCCCAGCCTCGAGGTCCTCAAACGAAGTGGAAACCCTGCTAATGTATTTACTTTCTATGTGTACATGGAGAGTTTAATTGGATACAGAGGTGGTCTTTCAGTGTTGCTTGAAGCGTTTGATCTCCTTCATTACGGGCTCAACTTTGAGAGTTTTTTTGTTTCTGTTTTTTAGTTTGGGAGTCATATTCAGAGAAAACCAATAAAGCACGTGTTTTTCGCAAAAAAAGCACTTATTAATTGTAAATCGTTGACGCATGCAATCGTTCCATTGCCGATATAATGGGCCTCTGACTAACAAGCGACCTGATCCCCAATGGGCCCTGCGCACCTTCAGAAAACCGCTTTGCCGGAATGAAAAACCTCTGCATGGACCATGGGAAAAGTCGAAGAAAGTGAACTCATTTGTGATGGAATTATGCAAAAAATGCCCTCAGGTCGATAACTCCACACTGAAAAAGAATATTCCCTCCACCGGAAAATATCAACACTTAAATGGAGCCAAATAAAAATGTCTTCCAGGAAAAAATCATTCAAAATCCAGAAGAACATTAAATGCAAATTATACAGAGGTCTGAAAACTGGTCCACAAAGTTTACCTTTTAGATCAGTTCGTCTCACACAAATCGTCGCGGCTCTGGCGTAAGGGCGCATGGCGATGTCCACGTGAGCCAGTGGTGTGGCGTGCTTTTCGATATATCGATTGATCTGCCATTGGAACCTATGGAAAAGGATCGATTAATAGGGTGTTCGCAGCGAACACCTTAATAATCGATTCTTTACCACGGGTTTAATCGGCTTAACAATCGATACATCGCAATTCACGCCACGCCACTGACGTGAGCCCTATTTTACATATAAGTCCACGCTTTCTGGGGCTCATTTTGAGATCGAGATACGCGCTTACGTCAGAGGGGCGACGAAATGAACAGTCTCATTCCGCGGCGAGCCCCTTCCATTTACGAGGACTCGCGATGTACAATGAAATTCCGATTTTGGCTAGGAATTCGAGCTGTGACCTAGGATGAAGAAATAGCGATCAAACTCAGATTAGTTACACCAGAATGCCGCCTCTGTCCGAGCATGCAAAGAATGTAGCGCATGATCTGATCCAACCTCACTGTCCAAATAAACACTATCGAATTTTCTCGCGGAGGACCGCTTGAGGTGCTTCCAAGTGATTTTAGGGACGATATCCGCCATTACGTTGCGCAGTTACGCAGCCTGTGCATTTAAGGAACAATAATTGTCGTAAAGTACAAATTAATACATGGAACTGATCCAAAACTTACAGTGATATTATTGTGATCTGTATGACATTGCGTCAAATTTGAGAAGCTTCATTGAAAAATTATACTGAAAATTATCATAATGGACCTAGCTCAATTGACCTAATGTAGACGTAGAGAAGGTATCATGAGACTATCTCTCTAACGTAATGAGTCGGTAGGTATAAGCTACATCTATTTTGATCATTTTCGACGTTGGTAAATATTGAGGAGTTTCTTCAGACACTTTTATGTAAATTGAAATCTTCTTATGTTTGCATAGAAATTCCATTTGGTTGGCCATTGCCAACCGAAGGGAAAACTTCATGGTACTTAATAATAAATAAGAGTTTCACCAAATTTAGAAAAAATTGGAAGCATTTATGCCAAAAGAAACTATGTTGCACGCAAACCCTATATGCATATAGTTCCATTCAGCATAAATTCGTCCAATTGCACGTATTAAAATCAAAAGGACCCGTATCCATAGTGACATAAGCCCTATCATGCATGCACTCTTATGGATCTCAGAGCTCATGTCAGGATGGATATAGTTCTTTTAGATTTAAATACGACCTTCGATCATCGTCAACTGTTAATACGGTTGTGGAGAGTATGGAAAACAATACTTGTCGACCTGTTACAAAGTTTTAGATCTTGCTTTTATGACTAGAGAGGCTGAAAATGCAACCACTTCGTGAATGTTCAATTTTAAGGAAATAAACATAGTTCTTCGGCCGTGAAATTACTTTGAACCGTTGCAAAATCTTTGCCCCACCTGATAATCGGCGCTTAACAGGTTTTGATCGTCCACTTCCCATGCAGTTAATGGAAAGGATATAGCTTGCAATGCAGTGGCCTTTACTCTCTCATTCAACCGTGCTAAGGAAGAACGCCGTATGAAAAGTCAGACGTTGCCACGTTTCATCATTATAATTCAAATCATTATTTTAACTTCAGAATGTTTGTCATCAAATTCTTTACACACACTGGAAAAAAAAACATTGATTGGATAGAGTCCTGACTCTTAAAAACATCGACAAGAAAAAATACTCTTGATTCGATCAGATTTAAGCTTAAATCAAGAACCAAGCCTCTTAATTTGAGCGGATTTCCTTTTGATTTAAGCTTAAATCCGATTGAGTCAAGAGTCCTTTTTCTTGTCAATGTTTTCGAGAGTCTGGACTCTAGATCCAATGTGTTTTTTTTTTCCAATTCAATTTCATACAGTTTATTTGAAACTTGTAAGGAAAATATCCACACATTTTTATAGAGTTTATAATGTTAACAGAGAGCATTTTTGCCTCCTAAGGAAGAACGCCGTACGAGCCTTCAAGCATTGCCAAATTTCCCTCGACTATTCACTGATTTTCTGGAAAATGAGTAATTATTTCTCTCCCGATTTTTTAGAGGATTCCGTTCGTGATTTGATATGTCGCTGGCAACTAATCAAATCAGGCATTTTATCAAGTGCTGAGGCAATAAGTCAAATTTTCACTGATTTCGAAGTTTAGTATGTTTTCGACGAAGGATTTTCAAGTTTTCGGCGCTTTCTTAGTAAAACTTCATAAAATCTACCCAATTTCCTAGTATATTCCTCTTTAAATGCTCCTCACATGTTTTACCTGTGAATATTTGAAGAATTCTATATTTTATGTGATTGTGATTCTGTACATTATGGGTCCTAGTTCAAGGACTAGGGGTCTTCACAGATCCTCGTATAATGCACATTTTTTAGTACATTTTTTCGAATATAAGGCAAGAATTATTCGTTTTAAAATAAGCAAAATAACCAACAATTTCAATTTACGTAAGTTTATTCGACTATCTGCCCAGGCATTTGACAAAATGACTGATTTGAATTGCTGCACTGGAAAAAAAAACATTGGATCTAGAGTCAAGACTCTTGAAAACATTGACAAGAAAAAATACTCTTGATTCAATCAGATTTAAGCTTAAATCAAAAGGAAATCCGCTCAAATTAAGAGGCTTGGTTCTTGATTTAAGCAAAAATCCGATTGAATCAAGAGTATTTTTTCTTGTCGATGTTTTCAAGAGTCTGGACTCTAGATCCAATGTGTTTTTTTCTGTGTGCCTGAGATAGACATAAAAAGTCTTAATATTTCAAGGAAAAACATTCACAGCTTTTTTCGGAAATAAATATTTTCTAAGAAGAAATTTTGCAGCATTCGAATGCTCTTACTGCGTTTTTACTGAGCACGACAAATTAAGCAAGATCCGAATGCCGATACGAGGTTTTTCCTCGGGACGGGAGCATCGCTCACCGGTGCCGGCGCCGGCGGGAGTGAAGGGAGAGCGCGAGGTTCCGGCGTTTATTAGCCGCCTTGATTAATTGGTGCCGTTTAATTGATGAACGCTGTTGGTTGGTGTGTTGCAGAGCTTTTTGGATGCAAATTCCAAGTGTTTCTGGAATCCCTCGCTCATGGAGGCGGTGAGAGTGTTGGAATTCCAAGGATACGTGGCCCCCGGTGTCCTCCTGGTCACGGCGAACCCCTGCGCGCTGGAGATCATCCGCTCGGCGTGGTCACGCAACGTCCTCAAGCCCCCGGCCAATTATTCCATTTCTGCCCTCGGTAAGAACCACCTAACCCTCATTGTCGGGCTTGGAGGACAAAGCGCACAGGTGCAGTTTTTTAAAAAATCGAGGTAACACCGATTTCATGTAAAACTTAGGGTCCCTTTATACTGAGAGTCAAGACACTGTGAATCCATTTCTGATTGGTTCCCGTATTTTAGGCCTTCACAGTGTCACAAACGGGAGTAAAGATTAAATTTTCACCGATTCCAAAGATTATAATTTGGAATGGACCAGGGAATTACGGGTTCGGCAAGGAACAAACGGAATGAGAGGAGGAACGGAGAGGGGAATTTGAGAATGGGCCGATCAAAGATTACGAAAAACGTTCAATTTCGGTAATCTTTATTCCCGTTTGTGACTCCATGAGGGGGTGTTGTCTTGACTCTCAGTATAAAAGGACTCTAGTAAAACTAGTCTTAATGCACATTCCGTGAAAGATTCGCTCCCGAATTCCAAATTTTAAGCATCAAAAAGTCAGTTTGAACATTCTTTCGCCATAAGGCTCCGTATGATTTTGAAACTTCAAACACGTATTTCTCGAAATAGCAATAACTGCATTTGTGCGCCTTGTCCTCCAAGCCTCTCCATTGTACCTTGTGTCTTCACGACTTTGTCTGCCTCTATCTCTAGGATGACGATCTTTCTCTCTCACTATCCATCCCCCCTCCCCTCTCTCTCTGTCCGGGTAATTCGCGCAAGAGCTTTTTATTTGCTGACACCGCGTCGGGTCACAGTGGAACTTTTGTCTGGTCACGTGCCGGTGCTGATGCCGTTCTCGACACAACTCCAGCGCCACGCTGGGCCCCGTTGTTTCGTGACTGAGGCTCTTGACAATGGCGCGGCAGTCAGTGATCCTGAAAATTTATCAATGAAATTTTAAATGGGTAACTTAACCATCTATCGGGGTCTTACTCGTTTACCTTTCAATGGAGATGTTCCACGTGTGAGGAATTTGCGATTTGACTGTTTGTTAATTCTTATGTAAAATTTTGCGAGAAACACGATGGTGCCACTGGTTTTCTCTGAAATCAACTCCCAAGCTCATAAAAAGCCCTCAAGTTGAGGTCAAAATGGAAAGGATATCCCACCCTACTCTGAGAGTCCAAGTCTACATCAAGACAAACTCTCCATGCAAAGATAGGGAGCAAATTCATTAGCAGGGTTGCCGTGTTTTCAATTTTGGAGTCCCCAAATAAAGTGGCAGCCCTGTCAATGTATTTGCTCCCTATCTTTGCATGGAGTGTTTGTCTTGATATAGACGTGGACACTTAGGGTAGGGTGGGATATCCCCTCCATTTTGGCCTCAACTTAAGAGCTTTTTTGAGCTTGGGAGTTGATTTCAGAGAAAACCAGTGGCACCATCATGTTTCTCACGAACTTTTACATAAGAATCAATAGTGAAATCGCAAATTCTTCACACATGCAACACGTCCATTGCGCACGGTCTGGCAGGGTTCTTTTCAAGTTCAATTTTTAACTTGAAGAAAAATGTACAATTTAGGCACCAAAAATTGCTAATTATAAATATTTTATCAACATTTTCGCGATTGGAGAAAATTCTGCAATACTGAGTCCGTGTGAAAAAAATATCAACTTATTAGAGAAAATAATTTTTTTTTTCTTGACAAAATAAGAGTGAAATATATTTTTCTTTAATTTTTTATTTTACTGCATCATTTGATCAACGAATATGCACAAACTGTAAGAAATGTAAAATATTTTCTATCAACTGCGTATACAGTTTGGTGGGGCTCTTAGCAAGTTCTATCTTTAACCTGAAGAAAAATTTGAAATCAAAGCATCAAAAATAGTTAATTGCCATTAATTTGATTGAAATGGAGGAAATTCTGCAATGCTGAGTCCATGAGAAAACAATATTAACTTATCAGAGAGAAAACGATTTTTTTGGACAAATGAACCATGAAATTGATTTTGTTCATCACATCATTTTATTCACCAACGTCAAGTTTAAATGATGAATAAGTACCATGTGTTATAAAAAGAAACAATTTGCAATGAAAAGAAATATTGCATCTTATTTCAATTCATTTCATCAAATTTCAATGAGAAGAGCCCCTTCAATCATCCGATAGGCAACATACGCAACACTCCGATACAATTGCATTAATTAATTGGACTGCATTTTGCAATCTGGAAGTACAATTTCTGGCTCGCAATCAATTTAGAAACAACGTATGTACTATTTGTTTCCCCATGATTTTAGTATTTTCTCGGATGGGTCAGAGAGTGTAGTCACTACTTGCAAATTGTAGTCAAATTACACCCCAACTCATTGCAACCTGCGGTGTGTAATACCAAAAAATATTACCAGAAATCTAGGGAAATCCAAGGGAACTTGGAATCTTAAAAATACTATAAACTCTGGGCCCCAGCAAGTAAGGCAAGCATTGCGTTTCACGACTGGTAATGAAGCATTAAAGCGTTTGTGGTAATAGACAACTGAAGCAACGGAGCAACGACTCATGGCGTGGATTCGCCGAAGCCGCTAAATTGTTTCCTAATAAGTGGACATCCATTCCTGATGAGAATTTACCAATGCTAATAGAAATTAAGCAGACGATCCGATTTAGATAAGGAATCCTCACCGATGCTCAATACGCACTAATTTTAATAGCCGTGCGCGCATGCCCTTTTTTCGCCAGTAATTACTTGCAAACTGCAAGACTACCGCAGTATAATGGACATTGGAGATGCATTGTCAAACCAATGCTTGTACTCCTTTCTCTCCTCCATGTACGGCACTGGCTCAAATCGCAGATAAGGATCCGTTCTCAGGGATCTCTGGACTAGTTATGAATGGCTGCAAGTCGCTCCTGTTAGCTTCTAAGTTTACCTACTCTCTTTATAATTTGATAGTGACGCAAGATGCATATCAATTTATTGAAGGGAAAAATGGAGATTTTACGGCTAATAAAATGTAAAAGGTTATGAAAGGTTGTGTAACGGAGTATAGGGTACCTTTATAACAAGAAAAATGGATTTAAGGGGCTGAGAATTCATTTTTGATGAAATCAGCCGTCTTAGGCTATATCATGAAGGGATTCCAAAATGACAGACGGTTAACTTAACCCTTATGGAATTCGAACTGACTCGATTAAGAAAGTATTGGTTTTATTCGCTCGTTGTGATGGGTGGAACCATAAGAGGCCGAGAGTTCTGTCCTCCCATCCTCAGAGATCTACTAGATCCCTCTTAAAAACTTTGCGGGTTTTTTTCAATCAAAGTGCGACAAATTCTTAATCTGCAAATCGTATTTCAATAAATTTGTCAGTAAAGACAGCTCAAAAACACTTCTGACACAAAATCAATTTTTCAAAAATTTCGTGGGGAAGCCCCGGGACCCTTTTTCGGAGTTGGGTAGTCCACCATGAGGTGTCTTTTTGGATCCTCCACAGAGAGTTCCAAGTTTCGCTCATGTCCACAGTGTAATGCCCAGGCCGAGGGATATAGTTGGAGCTCCCGCTCCCCTGCTCCAGAAGAACAAAAATCTAGAAAAACGTGAATCTCGGAAGCGCTTTCACTGGAAAAAACACATTGGATCTAGAGTCCAGACTCTTGAAAACATTGACAAAAAAATGGACTTTTGATTCAATCAGATTTAAGCTTAAATCAAAAGGAAATCCGCTCAAATTAGGAGGCTTGGTTCTTGATTTAAGCTTAAATCTGATTGAATCAAGAGTCCATTTTCTTGTCAATGTTTTCAAGAGTCTGGACTCTAGATCCATTGTGTTTTTTTTCCAATGTTGGATCGTGGGATTTCGTAACACTGGAACTGAAGATTTGACTTTTAGACCGAACCAAATATTGCCACAAATCAGTAACATTTACCCAATCATTAGAGGATGTCTCTGAAAAATGCACTTAAATGACTCATTTTAAGCAGGAAGACCACCGGAAGAGGAAGATGTGCTTTTGACGAATCTCAGGAGGCATCATCAGAATCTTTTCAATTTTTTTTTTTTTTTTTTACTATCCGTGCTTCCGAAGTTTCTAAAAGTTCCAGAATGACACGGCTCATTATTGTTAGGACAATAAATAAGCAAGAGGATTCATTCATCCCGAGTTAACGGAAGCAATAACTCAGAGGCGAAAAACATCGGTAGTCACTAGTCAGGAATCGGTTCAATTTAATCATTCCTCCTTAAATAAAGGAAGGGATTAAACTCATAAATAAGAGCTTCGAACCCTCACCGCGGAGAACTCGAGCGATAATTGTTTTGACCTTCGTTCTGTTCGCGGATCCGTCATGTTATTTATTCTGGTTTTTGATCCGTCCCGACTTTCCTTTTCGCTGGAACACTCGAAAAATCTCTCTGTCCGGCGGAATCAATGAGAGGATTTCACCGGACTCATTTCAATATTCATTGCCGGTTCCCGTGACCCACCCGAGTCCCAGTCGAAGCGCGAACATTTCCTCCGTCTTTCATAATCCGCTCAAGCCGGGGTTACGTGAATCCGCGAGTCAAGTTGCTCGAGTTTGGAGAAACTTTGCGCTGATTATTAAGTCGCTTATTGTTTTTCTTCTTATTTTCTTTCCTTTTTCTGAGGTCGTGTCTCTGTCCGAGTCCCGCTTGAGCATGACAATCGCGGTGGCGAACTTTTGACTGCGACTCCGCCTCGTCTTCGTCCCAATGCCGCGTCGGTTGCCGTCGTCGACGTTCGGGTCGGGGCACGACCTACCGGGAAATAGCATCCTTGACGACGGCGAAACTTCCAGCGCGGATAGATACCCAGCGTTACCTCGTCGATGTCAGATGGACGCGTTTGGAGGGTTTAGAGGATAAGGCGCTTACGAAAAAAAAAACGTATCACACGGAGAAAAAAACCTCGTGCGTGAGACCCGAAGTTTAAGTCATATGGATCTCTGAAGTTTTCAGATTGAGCATCTGAACACTTAAGGTCTAGCTGTCGAGGTTCGGATCACACATCTGAAACTTCAGTTCTTACATCTGAAGTACTTCGGTTTTCACATCTGAAGTACCTCAGAATGTGAGAACCGAAGTTTCAGATGTAAGAACTGAAGTTTCAGATGTGTGATCTAAACCTCAGCAGCTGGACCTTAACTGTTCGGATGCTCAATCCGAAAACTTCAGGGATCCATATGACCTAAACTTTGGGTCCCACGCACGAAGTTTTTTTCTCCGTGCACAATCCCTACTATACTCCTGGCTCAGGGTGTCTACAAGTCCGGAATTTCCGGAAAGTCCGGAAATAGTACTGATTTTTTAAGGGCGGTTCGGAAGTACTGGAAAAGTGCGGAAATTCCGTCAAAAGGCCCGTAATAGTTTTCATTTGCTTGTCATTTCTGTCGCAACTTGAGCGAGAAATTCAAATTTTTGAATTTGTCGAATTTCGTCAAATGGAGGCGCTGAATTTTTCTTTTGGAAGGAGGCACTGAATTTCTTGGTAATGTACTGAATAACTACCCCATCCCTTCAACACATACATTTTTTGGACGTATTTCTATCAAACGGAACTATGTGCATTAAGACATGAGCCCTGAGACCAATAAGAATATGTGCATAATAGGGCTCACGTCATAATGCACATGGTTCCATTTGATAGAAATACGTCCGTTTAGAGGAAAAGGTTTTGTCTAAAAGAGGTGTTTAATCAAAAGAAGAAGGTGGTAAATGAGAAGAAAACGTAGAGAAAATATATTATCAAAAAGCAAAAGAAGGAGGAGGAGGAGGAGCAGTAAGAGCAGGAGGAGGAAACGACGACAGAGAAGAGGAAGAATGAAGGGGAGGACGGATGAAGAAGAGGAATGGAGTAGCGGAAAACGAGGATGAGGAGGGATGAAGAAAAAGAGGAATGAAGAAGAAGAGAGACGAAGAAGAGGAGGCTTGAAGGAGAGAAAGAATGAAGAAGAGGATCGAACGAAGAGGAGAAGGAATGATGAAGATAAAGAAGGAAGATGAGGAAAAGAAAAATGCAAAAAATTCCTTGGGTTTTCAGACTTTAGCCCCTCCTCTCATAAATCCCAGCCAGAGCGAGGGTAGAGCATTGAAAAGAAGAAATAGACACATAAATACTGGGAGCCGGAGCCGGGGAGCGCGTAATTGAGCTCTCGGATAATTAGCAATGCTCCGGGATCGGGATGGGTGTAATGAATCGATGACGTCGTCAAAGACGCGGACGTGGCATCGCGGACGGGGTGAGGACGTTGGCGGACGTCGTCGGCGCGTCACGGATTCGGGCGGGGAGAGTGTCTCGGTCCTCGGGTCTCCGTGACCGGGGACTCCTTTTAAACAAATAACCAGTGTCATCAACTCGGAGCTCACGAAGCAAACTCCTTTCACGTGTCCCTGCTGAGGCTCACTCTGCCCGCTCGGGCCCCCGGCCGTAGCTAACAAGTTCATGATCTCTTCAGTTTCCGTCCAACTTTTCTTCTCCTAGTTTGGCCATGTCTCAAAGTTCACGGTGAAAGTCCCGAGGAATTAACCCCGGCCCCGGCCTGCCCAAGCGACGTCTCTCCTATTGATTTTGAGCTTCCGGCCGGCGCCGTCTTCGGATCGCGCCTCCCGGGGGAGGGGCGCCGGCCGCGGGACCGGGTCCTCTTCACTACTTCAATTCGCAACGGGTTTATCGCCCGTGGATCTCCTTTGACGCAACCGTTTCGTTTCGCCGGGGCTAATTGCCCGCGCCCGGCCCCACCGGACCCACCGGGGCCACTCCCAGCCCCGGGCCCACTAATGATGCCCCACTCCCTCTCTATCCCGCGGGCACTTTCCGTCCTTTCCCCGTCAAATTTCTGCTCCAGGAAATCGGCACTGGGAAAAAAAACACATTGGATCTAGAGTTCAGACTCTTAAAAACATCGACAAGAAAAAGTACTCTTGATTCAATCAGAATCTAGCTTAAATCAAGAACCAAGCCTCTTAATTTAAGCGGATTTCGTTTTGATTCAAGCAAAAATCCGATTGAATCAAGAGCATTTTTTCTTGTCAATGTTTTCAAGAGTCTGGACTCTAGATCCAATGTGTTTTTTTCCAATGGGGGTAAAAGTCGCGGAAGTGTGTTTTACTATCATGCCGCTTCCATCTTCCATGAAAAGTCTCTTGGACCGCGTTCTGCAGAAAGGAACCAAGCCACATTTGCTATGGCCAAACCTAATTGGGCAATTTAATGTTTTACATGAAAACGGTTGTGCGGATTTTGTTGCAATTTTCAGTGAATATTCCACATAGTACGAGGAAAATTCCATTAAATTTTCAGAGGAATCCGTACAAACGTTTTCTTGTAGAAAATTGACTTGCCCAGTTAAATTGGCAATATCTGATGTCGCTTGGCTCCTTTCTGCTAAACGCGGTCCACTTTACGATCAAGCCACTTCAACCATGTCTAAAAAGCCATCTGGACTGCGCTTAGCAGAAAGGAACCAAACCACATCAGCTGTTGTTAAATTTAACAGTGCAATTTAATTGTTTACAAGAGAACGTTTGTGCGGATTCCTTGGAAACGTTTAGGGAATTTGCTTCGCACTATGCACAAAATTCACTGAAATTTGCACAAAATTTTGCACAACCGATTACATGTGAAATCTAAATTGCTCGATTAAATTTGGCAATTGCTGATGTAGCTTGGTTCCTTTCTGGCTAACGCGGTCCATTTAACGATGGATGTTAAAAAGTTTTGACAAAATCGCGCACAAAGTTTTCAAAGCTGTGCATTTCGACAGTGCAAGTCCCTCAAATGTAGAAGATTATACGTTTGATGCAATTCCGATTTGTGTAAAATTGATATTCTCTTAATTTGGTAGACGTGTTCTCATTCGTCCGTTTTGTGGCACAGGGGATGTGGAGGATTGCTTGGTGCAGCCAATCAGCCAGGGGCAGTTTACCCCATTGCCGGAGGCGCTATGTTGGGTCATCCTGGATCTAACTTCAAGCGGACAAGCGGCAGTCTTAGAGAATATACGCGCCACTCTGCGACTAGCTTTCCCCGATATGGAGTGCCCTTCTGAGGAGATAGTCTACGATGCCCTAGCCAAACTAATGACTGATAAAGTGGTAATATATTTAAACATACTCATTTCAGGAGAGCTCATAAACACATACCTAGAAACATTTTAGGAGGAAGTGGCTCGCTCGACGGAAGTATACGGAGAGAAAAGAATCAGAGCTCTTTCAGTGATCATGGTGGATTCAGGCTTAACCTAAAATACAAATCTCCTCAAAACTTTACTCTTGTGTTTACCATTCCTTCGATCCTACTAACAATGCAATAGTGTTACGGGGATCTAAAGGGCTGTTATCACGAAAGTGGCAACTTATATGTAACCAAAATTTTAAGTTGGACGAGAAATTCACCATGAGCAAAGTAAGAATTACATTCCTCTTCCTGAGTGTGCAAAACTTATCAACAGTTTTGGAAGCATCGCAAAAGAACTACTAAAGTAGTTGAAATTCCACAACCCTACACACATGGAGTAATGGGATGTTACAATTGTGCTAAGTCTACATCAGAGGGATTGTGGCTCAGAAGGAAAGAAGTACACAAATTGGACGTATTTCTGCTAAAGAATCTAATAAATTAATTTGAAGGGGTAGCGTACTACTGAGAGAATGAATATGTTTGGTTCATGAGCTTGTCTCGGTATTTTGTATTCAACAAAACAGACTCCAAGAGACACCGACTAATGCTGAACGTGAATCTGAGCCCCTTCAATTCTGAGGCGGGCAAATTGCCTAGCACATTCTGCCATGAGATATGACTCATGAGTCGTGGTCGCGTGATCTACGAGTATGACTCTTGCAAAATTGTTTTGCTTGACGAAAAAAAGATTATTCGTCTTGAAAAATACCCACCTACTGTTGATATTCCTTTACGAATAGGATATTTCATGAAAATGTTCGGACTCTTTTGCATTTTTACAGGTCTCAGCCTTCAATATTATGGGTCAAAGGAATGATTTTTATGAGGAATGGAATGGTAATTGTGCCTTTAGACCGTAGGGATCCATCATTTATCATACATTTTAATACACACTGAAAAAAATGATATAACGCGCTATACGAAACTGGTGTGGTAGGTACCCGTTTGAGGTGCTGTACGGAGCTGCCTAGTGGCGGCCACCAATTCGAATGGCGCGCGCCACGAAACTCGTTTGGTACAGCGCTGCGCGGTGCTGCGCCTCGCGGAATGTTTATGAATCTCAATCAGCCAGGCGGAACAAATACTAACATTCTCGGATCTCATTTCATAATGGAGATACGTGATTTTACACTTTGGCTAATAGAATATATGTCACATTTTTGAAGAAAAGATACAGTTTAAGATGCTTAATAGCAGATACTCACCTTCAGGCTTCACAATTTGAAAAATCCAGTAGTAAGATCTGACAGCAGTTGGGTACAAAGAATTTCAATGTAGGTAGATCCATGACGATGATAATTTCTGTGAACTGATTTTTTAGTAAAATGTCCAGTAGACTGACACATTTACTTTAAGAATCAGATTTCAAGAAAGGTAATGGTTTAAAAAAACCTATGTTCATGAGCACGGTGGATATGAAGGATGAATAAGGAAAACATAAGAAACACTGATTTTGAGTAATGCTAACTCTAACTCACAAGAGAAAAGCTGTCAACCTGATGTTTTACACTAGCCATTTAGCAATCATTGATCAAGAACTTTCGAGTAATAGGAAATCACAAAAATCACAGGGTACAGAATAGAAGCTGGTTGTAAGCGATTACTTGGAGCGTTAAAGTAGGTAATGAATATTGATAAGGTAACCATGTAAAATGTTACTCAGGGGCACAAGATGGTGAGTAAGGGTGGTATTTTTCATCATTCAATCTAAAGCCAAGACCGACAGTTTCTATTTACAAATTAACGATTAATAGAGAGAGGAATAAGTATCCTTATTAGCCTTGAAACTGTTTAGCGCAGTCGCTCAGGAAATCCCAAATCATAGAAGAAAAGCGTTTAAAGAATTTCTCCGGTTGAGCACATATTTTGGTGCATTGATGTATCTCTCTGTAGTTCTAAGCACAAAACATTGAATTTTCATGGGTATAAGAGAGTTTTAGATGAAATAGGAAAATTATCAAGTAAATCATGGTACCCAGGCAATCTAGCGTATCATGCATCCATCAACATCTTGCCCTGGTATTTAACATTCTCAGAGGTGGACAAGGGAAAAGCGAAGTAAAATTTCGTTTGAAAAGATTATAAAATGAAAACTTCTAGACAACTAGGAAATGGAAAAAGCACAAAGTAATCTTACTTTGAAAACAAACAATCAAAGAGATTAAGGTCTCGGTCGACATTGTGGACAAGTGCACTTAGGAGCTAGAGTAGCTTCAAAACTTCACGGCATCACAAAACCAATTAGGTTCGAACATGTTCAAGATAAATATATCCTTGATTGTAATTATATTTAACGAATAAACATGCTAAAAACTACCGATATTATGTATTGTGAGGGATCTGAGTGATATATATGAACTTGGTAATGGCCGGAACTTCGGTTTGGTACGATCGCGGTTTTCCACACATAAGACACGATGTTAGGAAAAGTAATGTAACAAACTGTTGAATACTAGAGTAAACATGAGATAGGGTGAAATTAGAATTAAATGTTTAAAGTCAAAGAGATACAAGAAAGAATATTGGCATGTTTTGATGACGAAGACACTGATAACAATCCAATCCAGACCAACAACAACCTGCCTTACTTACTGTTCATAGCAAAAACATCAATTATTAAAGATAGCAGCACTATCAACCCAAGAAGCGGGAAAATAGAATAATCATTTAAATTAAAGCGGGGACTTTTAAATTGACGCACCCGAAAAAGGGTCCGAAACCTTTGTAGTTGATACCTCAACGCAACGGCCATTTTTGTAACAGCTCGGAATGATTTGCCGTGGATGATGGTGTAAACGAGATGAATCGTGCCGCTTACCAAACTTGTTTGGTGCGCGGCATAAACCAGTACGTGACGTCAGTTTATAACTAAAAAATTCTGGTACGCCGCACTAGATTCTCGTTCTGCGCATCAAACTCTTTTTTCAGTGCAGAATGAATTTATGCAACCTATTTGATATCGAGGATTTAAATCAACGATTCAGTTTGTTGAAGAATGTAACTTCGGAACGTCTTAAACTGACTGTTTTAAAAATTGGGCATACTTCTTAGATGACTACGATAGAGATTGTGATAGGGCACATAAGTTTGTTGTTTTCTGGTAAAAAAGAATAATTATATTTCATCGTCCCAAAATTTTCCCGCGCAATTTGAATTTTTCCCTGGAAATCGTTTGGCGTTTCTGACTTAAAATGGCAATACTTTTCTTCTGATCACAGGTGATCATACTATTAAACATTTTGGAATGCTAACTGGTTAGCAGTTGACTTTGGAGCCTATTGCGCTTCCTTGGAAACGCCAGTAATATGAATAAGGAGTGCATTCCGTTCTGCACGAGCGAAATCTACTCATTTTTGTGGCTAAAATTGTATCCCTTGGCGGGACGATTATTTACTTTGATAAACAAAGCTGTAGACAAAGAGGACGCAGAGAAATTAGAGCACTCCTCTTGGTTGAAACGAGTGGTTGTGTATAGGGTTTCCCGTGAGTTGCCATTAGTCAGTCTATTACTATTGCTTTATCAATTACAACCTCGCGCTTCCACGAATAGGATCACTCCATTTTCTCTTTGACATCCGTGTCCATCGTTTTTTCTATCAATTTTAATTATCAACCCACATCGGAGCGGATTGCACTCCTTCATATAATTCGAGTTTTCCGCACTGAAAAAAGAAACCCTGGCCATGGAAGCCGTACTTACGCGCTATGTAGACATACCGTCCGCGTTCCGGGCTTAGAGGCCAAAAGTGCCGGACGTAGCACCCGGAGCAATCGAAGCTAAGGCTCCAGCACCCGGAACTTTCGGCCTCTGAGCCCGGAACTGCCGGCATGTCCATTTCGCCCGTTACCTATTTTTCAGCGTGAACACAAAATGAATCAGTGAGAACGAAAGCTAAGCACACCAACTCGGTAACTCGAAAATACTCATTTTCATTGATGACAATCACTTTCATAAAGGTCATTGAAGTTAGCGCATCTGTTCCAACTCGGACCTTTAAAGCGTCTTTAGGCATCCAAAATATTTTTCTTAGACTAACTTCTTCACCTTCTGTGCAGTTTTGTGTGTGTCTTGATTTTTTCATTTTTTCGAGTTGATGTGTTTCCGTTCTCACTAATTCAATTTTGCTCCGGAGTCAGCTGCACTCCAGATTTCTCACAGTACACGGAGAAAAAAACTCCGTGCATGAGACACAAAGTTGAGGTTATATGGATCTCTGAAGTTTTCTGATCACGCATTCGAAAACTTGAGGTCGAGCTGCCGACGTTCGGGTCAGACATCGAGGCACTTCGGTTTATGCCGGAGTGCTTCAGATGTGTGACCCGAACCCTTCGGTATACATCGAAGTACTTCAGATGTCTGACCCGAACTTCGGCAGCTCGACCTCAAGTTTTTAGATACGTGATCCGAAAACTTCAGAGATCCACATGACCTCAACTTCGGGTCCCACGCACGAAGTTTTTTTCTCCGTGTACAACTCGCAAAATCTCTGGAACACTCGGTGGCGCTCGGGACGCCTCGAATTTCCATTCCTCGACTAACTGAGCTGTTGATTAAACAGGGGTACAGGTCGTAGGGGGCACGGGCTGAGCTATTCATAATGGCAGCCGGGGAGCCGAGTGAATGAAGTTGGCACTTCCTTATTATTGCTCGCAGGTTTATCAGACATCTCGGGGGTACTTCGTGGTGACGCCGGAGACACGGCGACTCTACTCCAAGTACGGGAGCAGCAGTAGCAGCAGCCTGGCCGGCGGCGGGGGAGGCGGCAGGAGTCGCTACGCGCGGGGCCCCTACGAGGACGGCGAGAAGCCGTTATTGCTGTCCCCCGACGAAGCCCTCGTTCGCGCCCTCGGCGACATGGAGACCATCCGCGACGGTGACCTCACCCATCAAGCGGTTCAAACCAATCTCGCTGATATCATCTGCAAAGGTATTACTCTCGCCCCATCTCACTCCGCCTTACCCTCCTGCCCTCCTTACTCTCCTCGCCACCTTCCCGCACTCTCTATTAGCGTAGGGATATCCCGGAGCTTTCGTTCGCATTTCTACAGGGTGTTTTCGAAGTGGGTGCCCTCGTCCAGGAAAATGGGTCTGTTGCATTCGAGAGAGAGATATACACACTGGAAGAAAACCACATTGGATCTAGAGTCTAGACTCTTAAAAACATCGACAAGAAAAAATACTCTTGATTCAATCGAATTTAAGCTTAAATCAAGAACCAAGCCTCTTAATTTGAGCGGATTTCCTTTTGATTTAAATCTGATTGAATCAAGAGTCCTTTTTCTTGTCAATGTTTTCAAGAGTCTGGACTCTAGATCCAATGTGTTTTTTTTTTCCAGTGTATGTATAAAGGAGAAGAAGAAAACACGAAAAATATGGTCCGAATGATGTAAGTAGTGCTGGGTCCACACTACTCTGCGGGGTATTCAAAGCCAGAAAAACGCGAAAATTAGAATTGTAGTCACAAACAGTGTTCGAAACTCACCTTTGAGTTTTTGGAGCCATGTGGCCCATCAAGCTCGACTTTTCGGGGCCATTGAATATTTTTTAGGGACCAAATTGACTTTTTGCCTGTATATCACGGCGCATTTAGCGAAAACTTAGACTCAAGATGTTGTAGGTGCAGAAATAGTAGCTATAATTTGAGGAGGAGAAAAGCTTAAAAAATCACCAAACAGAAAAATTTGGATTTTGGGGGGGATTTTGGATTTTCAGGGGCCACAATGGCGCAGAGCCTTCATTTTTTAGGCGCCATGACCGATTTCTCGGGCGTATTTCGCGAGTTGGCGCCTGTGAGTTTCGAACACCGGTTACAAACTGCACTCTAATTAATTTTTAGTGCAAAACTGAGGGGGGGGGGGGGGTGCTCATCTCAGGATTCTCAGGTAGATGCACTGGAATACTAATTTGCGCGCACCGACTGTGTTGCGGCGTGAGATCTGTACCGGTTTGGATCTCATTGAGTCATAATTTTGAGGCTCTAATTCTAATTTGTGTTTTTTTGGCTTTGATTTGCCTGTGGATTAGTGGTATAGATAAATTAGTTAACTTCTGGTGGCTAAAACTGCTCAAAAATCATGATGAGCACATCAAAATTGGTGAAATCCGCTGGTCAACGCACTATTCCCAGTGGCGTGGCGTGCATTGCGATGTATCGATTGTTATGCCATTTAAACGTATGGAAAAGGATCGATAGACAGCGTGTTCGCAGCGACCACCTTAATAATCGATTCTTTACCATAGGTTTAAATGGCATAACAATCGATACATCGCAATTCACGCCATGCCACTGACTATTTCCGGAGTCCATATCAAGAACTTTCAAGAATTTTCTGAATCCGCGGGCTCTTTGTCACTAGTACTAATGTTACATCAGAAGATAATCTTACAATGAAAATAAGCTAAAAAGAATATATGTGTAAAAAAAATAAAATTCGGAAGAGCACAGCATTCATAAAAATATTTTCGAAGTTTTAAATTACAAAGAGGAGACCAAAAATTAATTTATTTTAAAAATTATGATCGATAGAAGCGCCAAATAAATCTCAATGTTTTGTCTTTGGTTTTCCAGGAAATCCGAATGATAAAGTCCTCTACGCGAGGAAACCCAGTAAAAGGAGTCAAAGTTTACCGCCGCGAAAACTGGAACGGAGGCATTCTCTGAGAATCTCGGCCAGCTCCAAGCGACAAGCAACTTTGCAACGAAGTGGTTCGTTGAAATACATACCGACTGAAACTACCATCAAATCAGATAGGCCGGTCACAAGTAAGTTATATCTTTCGTGTAATCTTACAGGAAAATTACAAAATTCTTGCTTTTAAAAACACCGAAGAAATGAGAGCCATAACTGGACAGCATTTAGCAGAAAAGGACCAAGCTACATCAGCTGTTGCCAAATTTAACTGGGCGATCTAATTTTTTTTTTTACAAAATAACGTTTGTGTTCGGGTTCCTTTGAAAATTTTAAGGAATTTGCTTCGCACTATGCAGAAAATTCACTGAAATTTGCATAAAAATCTGCTCAGCCGTTTCCATGTAAAACATTAAACTGCCCAATTAAATTTGGCAGTAGCTAATGTGGCTTCGTTCCTTTCTACCAAACGCACCGCACCACGGTTGCTCACTCTCGAACCGAGGCAACCTCAAGTGTATAGATTATTGCGTCCAAGCGAAATGCAGGCGCAACGTGAGATTTTTACTCATTGCGCGCACGGCAGCGTAATCTAAACGCAACTTCTATAGCAGCAGACGCCGCGAGTAATAAACCACCCTCTGTTGAGGCTCATTTATTAGAATTTATATGCTTTTCAAGCATATTATGAAAAATCCTTTGTCCGTTAATGTATTTACAGTTGTCCAGTTGATGTGTGGAGTTGTCTCTTTTCCTGATTACTGATATACCACTCTGCTGCCCAACTATTCGATCCATACCGATGCAACAAGACAAGACATAGCCCCATCGTAACCATCCAATATATCGTATTTTGATGTCTCTTCGTTTTACAATGAACTTTCAATCATTGGCTCCCAGGATAATAAATTACCGTGATAGGGAAAATTATGAGACAAACGGAAAAGTTCTTCAAAGAACTTCAGTTGTCACAACGTGAAATTTCGATTAATTTTACAGGTTTCATCAACTTGCAACAGAAGAGAGTTATTTGCTTGCGAGCATGGTTGCAAATGTTCGCAAAGTAGAGGGAGTCATGTCATGTCATGAAATAAATGCAATTTTTTTAACTCGACACTCCAGATTTTAATATTTCGAGTAAATTCGGAATAATTTTGGAATGTCAAAGTCTTTCATTTCCTCAGAATACTTTCCTATGAAAAAAATTCTTTGTGAAAGGATTAGTTCGATTTGACGCATCCTCTTGATCAGTGGCGAGGCGTGAATTATCGATTATCGATATTTCCCCCATTTTAAGATATGGTAAAGAATCGATTATTAAGGCGTTCATTGCGAACACCCTGTTCATAGATTCTTCTCCATAGGTTTAAATGGCAAATCAATCGATTTATCGCTAAGCACGCTAAGCATGCCATGACTTAGTTCGTTTCCTCAGCGACTCATGCAGTGTTTTTGTTTCTGCTTTCAGAGCGATCGACCTTTTCGCTGTTGACAAGATTCTTCCGGAGTAGCCTCCGACTGAAGCAGAATTCCTCTCTCAATTTGCCATTCTCGAATCAAAGTCCACCACCCACCGAGTGGTTCAACAAAAGTGTCGCTCATCTCCACTCTGTTGGGACTCAAACTTGCAATTTGTCGGAGGTGAGTGCTAACATTAATTTATTTTTAACAATAAATAAGGATTGGATTGAAACATGAGTAGACAAGGCTAAAACATTAAAAACACTAAAAATCAGGACATTTGACGTTATTTTTAACTGGAGAACTCTTTGATCCCGTCTGAGAAGCGAACATATTTCAAGAATAGTTTTATTTTTGCACGTAAATAAGTTACACATTCCCCGGTGGTTTCAGGACATTTCCGTTTTTTGTCTGGGCACCTGTTTAGTCCAGCAATTTACGTTTACGTCCACGCGTAATTGAGAGAGAAGAAGGTGTTGTTATGGTAACTCATTTTTTAAATGAAATGTTACTCTCTTCTTTTGATTCATCTTTCAAATTTTCATTGGTGAATATTTGGTTTTATTTCTATCTATAAAGTTAGTTAGTTAGTATAATTTTAAGACATTCAGCGTCTCAGGCTATTAACGTCTTTACAGATAATTTTGAAAATGGGAGGATATACGAAAATTTAGATTTTTAAATTAAGAGAGGAGAAGAGTTTCAGAATTTTGGTAGTAATATTGGGTTCATCGCATGTAAGTGGGTTTGTATTGTCGATTTAAAATATACCGTATATATATATACCTATTTTTAAATGATAATATTACTTCATTTTATAAACATAATTATTTTTAAAACATGGCAAATATTTGTAAAATCTTTTCCAAGTGATGGCGTCGATATTAAACTCAATGAGCCGTACTTGTGTGGAAAGGAACTATACAAAAATGAAGAAGAAAGAGAAAAAACCAAGGAGGATGCAATCTTTGGTTTTAACCCACTTTTACATCGATCTTTTACAGTCAAACACTTCCAATTTTGAGCGTTTGGTTCCGAATATACCACGCTGCAGCACAGTAAAAGCACAAAATATAAAAGAAAAATTAATACACTTTGGAAATCATTAAATTAGACACGGAACCACCTTAATATTTTCAAAACACACGTCATATTTTCCTTTAATACATTTTTTTCTTTCTTTTTTTTCATCAATTTAAATGAGACCAATCCGTGCAGAGCGTGCAAATATTTCAAAATCATGAGTTGAAAAATGCTGACTCCGCGAGTTTAAATATTAGAGCCTAACACAGAGCAAAGTACGCACTGGCGCCTGCAAACCTAACGAGATGCTTCACGCGTTGCGCAATGCGTTCAATGGCGCCTACAAACCTAACAGGGATACTTCACGCGTTGCGCAATGCGTGAAGTATCCCTGTTAGGTTTGTAGGCGCCTGTACGCGTGTCACGCTGGTCGTCCGCCGCGACACGGAGTGCTACGGCGTTTCAAGCAACTATTTCGCGACATAGGTGTTGCACAGTATCATATGATATTGAAAGCGCTCCAACGTATCAAGAATGATAAGCTTCCTTTAAGGGTACAGAGCTTTCCTTGAAAAATCAATCAAGATACTACGTTACAAAAAGAGAGCGGTAATCTAAAAAACTCACTTAGTCCTAGCGTCCGTATTATCCGTAATTAATAACGTTTAGCATAATTTTTGAATGTTATTAGAGAAAAATGTGAGTCGATTTAGGCAGAAACATTCTTGAGTATGCCGTCAAGAAGATTTTATTTTGAATCAAGAATAAAATAGCTGAATTAAAGCGGGTTTCTGCTTGATCTAAGTGACTTTTCTTTTTATGTAAGCATCCTTTTTTCTCTAAACTGGCATTATTTTCTTTATTGATTTATCAGGAAATCTTCTCGGCAGTAAATTTGAGCATATTTCTGCTTGAATCAAGTTACTTTTTCCTCTAATTAAGTTCAAAAATCATTCTAAACGTCACTGGATCCAGGTACTAGGACTTAGCAAGTTTTTCGACTACAGCTCTCTTTTTTTCGCCGTCACTCGATTTAATTTGCGAGGGAACTTCGTGGTTTTGAAAGATGCCATCAATCATGATACGTTGGGGTGCCTTCAATCTTGTATGATACTATGCAACACCTTCATGGCGAAATAGTAGTTTGAAGCGCCGCGGCACGCCGGCGCCGTCACGAAGTTATCGTACACAGGAAAAATCTAGGAGCCTTTAGCTGAGGAAAATCAAAAGGTGTAAGAGGATGAGATTTCCTTGACAGATAATTAAGTCCTGTTGCACCAAAGAGGTGTAGAGAGTTTTAGTGAATTTTCCCTCATGGAATTGACGCCGAAATTCTCAATTATATATTTGTTTCCGTTTGGCCAACCAAACAAACAAAAAACGAGCAAACCCTCATTCTTCCAAGACATTATACTTATCATCCAAAAACGTCGTGAGCAAATGTTGTTTGTATTTACATGTTGACCAATTAACTTCGGGTCTCAATAATTGGTAAGTGGACCAAAACTCCCCTGCCGAAAAAACGCGTGGACTGAAACTACTGGAAAAAACAAGTGCTCGAACAAAAATCGTTGACGAAATGTCCTATAACCTTCCCAGTAGTTTGTACACTTCACTTTAATTCATCTTTAAGAACAATGTGTATACCTACTTCTTGTTAGAAGAACACAATAATGAAAAAGTAAAATAAAAAAAAGACTAATTTTAGTTGAAATCATTAATATTTCAATATTCTCAAAAACTACTCTTATTCTACTCGTCTGCCAAGCCCCTCATTTAAAAATGAGAAAACCCCCAACCCAAGTAGCATTTTTCAATGTAAAAGTTGCAACAAGTTGAAACAATGTTGGTATTGGCTGCAACGAAGTTCCAACTTTCGATCAACTTTTGGTCGATAAGTGCCGATTTTCGGCGATCTGATCGGAAGATAGAGTTGCAACCTGCTGAGATCACAAAATTGCTGAACCGAAGTTGTTTAAAATCTAAAGATAGGCAACCAGCAATACTTTGAAACTTAATTGCAACTAGTTCTAACAACGATAGCTCCTTCGGGGGAGAGAGTAGGCAATCTGCACATCAATCCGTTAGTTGCAAGAATCAAACGATTTTGTTGCAAGTTGTTGCAAACTTTGCTACTTGGGAATGATTTCATAGCAGGGTCTAATAATATTTTTTTATCATTCCACAGACCGGGAGCGACAGCTACCTGGGCCGCTCGTACCGGAGCTTCCAAAGCTGGGACATGGAGGACCAAGCCCTCTCCCGATCCTCAACCCTCTCCCGGCACCGGAAGCACCACGACCTCTCGTCCAGCGTGGTGACGAGCCCGCAGGTGCACACCCCGCGGCGAGCCCCGCACAGCGCCACGTTACCACGCCGCCTCATCGGGATGAGCAGCCTCCAGTCCGCCTCCAACCACCCCTCCCCGGCCGCCTCCCAGCTCTCCATCCCCCAGACGACGGCCTCCATCGGCTCCGCCAAGTCCGTCATCGAGAGCCGCGGGCTCTGCTCCCCGGTCGCCAAGTCCATGTCCAGCTCCTCCTCCGGCTACAACTCCCTCCCGCGCTCCACCACGAGCAAGCACCGCTTCCTCAACTACAACCCCCAGTCCCCCTACGAGAAACCCAAACTCGGCGGATACTCCACCCCGAGCGAAAGCTCCTTCACCGTCAAGGTCCTCAGTCAGAACGGGCAGGGGAGCAACCGCTACTGCAGCGACAACCAGCCCAACGGTAACCTCTCGTACAAGTCCACCGTCGACTCTTCGTCCAACAGCGACCACAACTCAACAACCTTAACAACGACCATCAACGGTGGAAATAAAACTCGGATCTTCGTCCAACAACAGAACTCCCCGGTGCGGTCCCTCATCACCCTAGAGAACGGTTACCCGAAGAAAGGTAGCTCGGAGAAACCCAACACCGATAACATTATTATCCTGAATGGCGGGTCCTTGGACCGAGGCAGCAAACACTCCCTCTCGAAGGAGACCCACAGGCCGCAGCGGGCCCAGAACGAAAGGCCGTCGTCCTTATACTCGAAGGAAACGAATTTGGACGATTTCATGACCGTCGACCGCCCCAAGTTCTCCGAGAGCCACATGAAGATGAAATTCCCCTCGACGGAGACGATCCAGCTGGAGGAGAAGTGTTTGGACTCCCTGATCGACGGCAAGACGAAGCCGCTCAACGCTACGTCTCCGTGGAAGGAGACCGAGATGAAGATCAACGGTTTGATTGATGCGATGAGCTTGTCAAGTTTCAGCAGTGAAACTCAGTTGAATAACGCTCGGAAGGCATCTCTAGTCACCAAACCTCTCGTCTCGAGCGACCGGGACAAGCTGATCGACTCCATCAGCTACAAGAACCTCCTGAAGGACTCGGCCGAGGACCCCGATCAACAGAAGAAGAACATCATCAGGTCCAGGTCGCCGAGCCCGACCAAGTCGTGCAACGATTTGACGAATCCGGTGACGTTTCCCCTCTCCTCCTTCGCATCCGCGCTTGCTCTGCTGAAGCAGTCGACGGCGCCGCACGGCAAGTTGGATATGAAGAGCGACGAGATCATTTTCCCGGACTTGAACGACTTCCCGCTCAACTTCACCTCCCTGGCGGCCCAGAACATCCTGAACGGGATCAGCCTCAACTCGGTGGACACCCTCGTCGAGGTCAACATGGCCGCGGACAAGCTGAACAAGAACAATATCGAGTCCACGCAGTCCGATCTGGGATTAGTCTGATGTGTGCCAAATGGACTACGAAATTGAACGGGCCATCTCGAAAAGTCTCAAGCGCTAATTGGACGTATTTCTTTCAAACGGAACTAAGCGCCATAGGGTGAGGAAGGAAGAGGGGGGCTTGGATTGGCGGCGAAACCGGGCGTCGGGCTCATTCCGTCCTATACTCGCAATGCTTTTCCATGGCGCTTAGTTCCGTTTGACAGAACGCGCTATCCGGCATTCAAATTTCCTCAAAAGGAACTCAAATTGGTGCTTAGTTCCGTTTGACAGAAATACGTCCAATTATAAAAATACAAGAAAAACCGTGATAAACGACCCGTTTTAAACCGCATCTTGATTAAGAATGTCATTAATTAATTCATTGCGTTCATAATTTAGAGCTCTGAGATTTAGAACAGGGCAATTGAGATGGTGAATACCGTACTTCTTTTAGATCCATTTTTGGCGCTTAAGACTTTTTGAGAACGACCGATTCAACTAGGAACTGTAATTTCTGACTCTGTTTAAAAACAACATATGATGACCTCCCTGATCAAACAGCTTATACCCATGTCAACGTCGCTAAGATTGTGTAAATTTTCCTCCTTTTTTTACAAGTTTCCGAAATCACCCATATTTCATCATTTTTTCTGCCATAATGTTCAGAATAATAGAAAGAAAATTCGAGGCAAATGTTAGACCGAAGCCTACAGCTCTCCAACAGCTTAGCAGTTGAATGTCTTTGCACAGTTTTAGCAGCGTTGACATGGATATGAGTTGTTTGGTCTGAAAGGTCCTTATTATGTACTCTTACCCAAGTAGCATTTTTAGCGGAAAAATTGCAATATCTTGAAATTAAGTTGGTATTTTTCTCCAATTATTTTGCGATAGAATCGCCAGAATCATCAACATTTGAGCGATTTTCCTCATACTTGCCGCAATTTTATCTCTTTGAAGTTGCAATCGAAAAAATCTAAATTTTATTTCGGTTTATCGCGATTTTTGTTCGATAATATTTCTATAAATCGCCGCCCATAACATCGCGATTTGATCGCAAATTTATGTAACGAAATCGCAATTTTTAACCGATAATATTGCAATATATTGACGTTGATGTAATCGCGATACATTTTCCGATCAAATCATATCTTATCCCGATCCCTGCTTCTTGGGTAGTCCTCTAAGTGTTTTTTTACCGATGAGCCAGAAATTTTAGTTCCGAATTACAAAATGTAGTCTAAATAAAAAGTAAAATAATATGACATGAGCTTTGCACGGCAGCAAATAATAGGAGCCAACTGCACGAAACATGCCTCACGCGATGCTCACAGAAAAGAAGCAAAATGAGTAGTCATAAGCCATCCTTTTAATTCGCCAACTCCCCTAACCAATGGGAAAGAGAAAAGGAAGGGATGGACTCTCATCCGCTTTTTGTGCCTAAATCTCCTTAATTATCACTTTAAATTGAAAAAGGGACAAACTCGTTACCACATTATTTATTTATTTTTCTGTGAGAGATATGTATTTAGGAAGCTTTCCCAGTAAAAATTAATGTATTGTTTTGGAGGTTACGAGAACTGGTAATGCAATCTATTAAGATATCCTTCGGTCCCAAATACACCCACATATCTAACTTGAGTAACCTTTATATTGTACTTCAATCTTCCGTGGAGAAAAACTGTGGTCCGTACAGAGTTTGATTTCACCCGAACATCATGATATCTCCTCTGATACTATGATACTATATTAATTGTTTGGTTTTCAAGATGTACACAAGGGAGCCCTCTCCCACAGACTACCTTTGTAAATAGTTCGTTGACTTCATGAAGTGTCCTTACAGACTCACAATCTTCAGGTTTTTGTTTGTTCGTTTTTTCTCTTTTTTTATTTATTTATTTATTTTTTATTTTTTTGGTCAATTACATTTTATTCATGAACTAATATTCATTTATGAGTGTCTTTTTAGCTCATAAAAACACTTTTGAATCAACATTATTGAATATACTAGACTTAAACAGACTGCCCTATCTAGAATCGATTTTTCAACATACATTTGGACGTATTTCCATCAAACAGAACTATGTGCATTATGACGTGAGCCCTGTTATGCACATATTCTTATGGGTCTTAGGGCTCATGTCTTAATGCACATAGTTCCGTTTGATAAAAATACGTCCATTTAAATTGAGGAAAACAGTGTTGCTAACTTGCAAGGATCGCCACTGGCTCATTGTAACGGTAGATACGTCTTTTTGTACTGAAACCGAAAATCAATCCATACTTGATTATACCTATGTTCATTGATAAATTACTAATCTCCGGCATTATTAGATTCCTCTTTTATTAATTGACGTCAAAACTGTTACTAGTCAAAACTAGATTTTAAATATATTATGTATTAATCACCTTAATTTGAGACAGTAATAATTTCACAAATAATATTTTCCCGTTATTCCCCACGGAAATTCAATGCAAAAATATCTGTTTTTTTCCAACGAGTTAAATTTTAAATGATCAAAATATAAATGATAAAGGACAGAAAAAAAAATAATTTCTATTGAAATCAATAACCTTAGTTGCAAACTCTAATGATGCACAGAATATAATGTGAAAAATAATTTTATTTTGTACTATTCTGTTGACATGATATAAATTTTATGTTATTTATGTAAAAAGTTGTTCATTAAAGAAGTAACCATTTATTTTTTAAAATGGTATTGATTCTTTCTCCTCATCTTTTTATACCTAATTTTAATAGAGAAAAGCAGTCCAAAACCTGCAAACTTAACATTCACTCAGGCGGAGTATTATTTTACGAGTGATTTGTCAGGAGGAGTTTCTTGGCGAGTCGCAAGATTTACCTCTGATAATTTGCAGGCGCTTAAAAAGTTAAAAAATTACCGAGAACGATATTTGAGGTTTGCATTCAAAATCATGAGTTGAAAAACGCTGACCCCGCGAGTTTAAATATTATAGCCTAGCACATAGCGAAATGCGCATTGGCGCCTACAAACCTAACGGGATACTTCACGCGTTGCGCAATGCGTGAAGTATCCCTGTTAGGTTTGTAGGCGCCTAGGCGCGTGTCACGGTGTCACGCTGTTCGTCCGCCGCGCCGCGGAGTGCTACGGCGTTTCAAGCAACTATTTCGCGACATAGGTGCTGTACAGTATCAGAACTATATTTGAGGTTTGCAGAGCAAAAAGTGCGAAAGTGCACAGCAAGCTGTTTAAGGAACTTTCATTTTAATTTTTTCCAACGGACACGATTACACTCTTCCTTCTGAAATTCACAGATCGTCACCTCTCGGCCAAAGTATCACAAACGCCATGCGAAGTATCAAAATTTCCGCCGCAATTTTATTTTTTTTTACAGCTAAATCGTTCAACGAAGCTGTCCGAAAATTTCACTGAATTTTCATTGTGCTGCTGATAAAATTCAGTGTTTTCAAACAAATTCAACCAACAATTTCTCTGAAAAAAAAATAAAATTGCGGCGGAAATTTGCAACGTCGCATGGCGCTTGTGATACTTTGGCCGGTAGGTGATGAGATAGTGTTTTTCATGTGAGAAGGAAAATATTCTAGCATAGGGCATTCCAGAAAGGAAGAGTCAAAAAGGATTCCATTGAATTCTTTATAATGCTGGTCAATGTCAGTGGGTGTCTAAAGTTTGACCATATCTTCTCGTCGAAAGCGATTCTTGATGATAAAACTGTTTCTGCTTTTTTGAGATTAAACCGAAACGATTTTGCGATTCTCAAGGCAGGAAACCTGGAGTAAGCATTTATCCATAACACTTGTATTGACCACTACAGCAAAAAGACAGACATATATATTTGTCGCAGGCAATTAGTAAAATCAGGGATTTTGACAAATGCCTAGGCAACGAGTCAAATGTTCTTTCCGTCATTGAAATTCTGATTCTTTTCCTAATTTTAGGCAAAATAATTCGTTGCTCCTGTAAGAAAGAATTCTTCGTAAAAATAAGCATCGCATAAAATGGTATTAAAACGATTTTAGGATCCTTAACGAACATCGACCTACCTTGACATTTTTAGCATGTCATAAAATACAGAATCCTAAAATTTTGACATTTAAATATATTGAAGGCATTTGAAAAGGAAGCAACAAGAAAAGATCGTAGATTTGATCAATTATTTTTCCCGAAATATTGAAAGCTCGAGAATTATTTGGTATGGATTTACAACATTTTGTAAACTGTCAATATTTGATTATCTGTCTAGGCATCTGGTAAAATGCCTGATTTGACTAATTTCCTGCGACATATCGATTGTGGGTTACTTTAACTCAATCCCATCTACTTATCGATGGCGAATCTGCTCAACCACGTACCTCCGTTCTGAATGCACTAGACTTCTCTTCATAACAAATACTGTAATTTTTCTTTCGAAAACTAGGAAACGTAATTTTCGGAACCGGCGAGAGACCGCATACCACATGCCGGTGAGCCATACATCATATTCGATACATCAAACAGGTGAGATTGTATCGATATCGATTGGTTCAACATGTAAACATAGCCTCAAAAGTCAATTTAGAAATCTGAGGGAACCGGTCTTTTGTGATGGATTTGTTATTCTTTTGAGTACCAAATGGCAATGGAAAGTGGAATTGTTAGAATTTGTGTTTCATTTTCCAACTTAATTGGAAAAGCTTAATGGGAAATGAGAAAATTCCCAACAATTTCACTTCAATGGTGAATAGTTTCACGCCAACTGAGCTGACCGACTGCACAGCGTTTGGCGCAATACGAGAAGTATTCAGCCAGTCTTGTAGGCGCTAATGTGGGCCTGACGCCGACCGTGCTGTCTGGCGCAATGCGTGAAGTATTCCTAAAGTCTTGCAGGCGCTATACATTTGACGCCGGCCGTACTGCGTGTTCGGCGCGACTATTCGAACTCGCGTTAGAATAATCGCGGCATTGAATAAAAAAGCTTAAAAGGCCCATGTTGTGTTTTGACGCCGTATGAGCATTCCAACGTTGCCTCGTCTCGATCAAATATTTTATCCGAGGAAAGTTAGGAAATTTCTTTATACCCACGAACATTATTTAGATCTTTTTACTTTCATCAGTAGGTACGACATCGATGACTTGTCAAGAAACTAACCTAAACTAGCGTTAACAAAAAAATGCGTTCATTTTCCAACTGTTCCCTGTTTTGTCGAACTTCAACCCTAAATTAACTTCATTTTAAATTAGCGCATTCCAGTAGCAGATGTTAAGGTTTCTATTCGCGCAATCCTTGTGCCTTTTTCGCGCAATCTTCATATATTTTCTTAGACCTTTTTCGCAATCCTGGATGACCGCTCTGATTCTGGTTGGGGATGGTTTCGGCAGTGGGAACGACCGGCGACGGTCTTTTTCAGCTTTTCTCTACTTTTTTACCCATGCGTTGAAGTCTCCGAACATATCGACGGTGTAAGTCGGCAATCACATATCTCGTTAGCGGTGTCTGAAAATCTGGTGCGGTGGCGTTTGCGGACGTGGCGTTTGCGGATTCTAAGAATCGGGTGGCGTTTGCGGATTCTCATATTTTGACGGTGGCGATTGCGGACAGGCGGAACAGGGCCGGTGGACTTTGCGAACCGGAGAATTTCGGTGGTGGCGATTGCGGACAGAGGGGTAGGCACCTACATGCTGTCCCCCACCCCTGCGCTGTATATTAAAGAGAAAAATTACCGGAGAGGCTCTGGATTCCTTGCCGTGGATGTAGAATGAAAACAATATTAGTATTATATAGTATAAAAACATATGAGCTGTGAACATAAAGTAAATTTTTAAAAACAGGCATATCAGAAATCAAGAAACTGAAAAATCGTCAGTTTCAGTTCATTTTTAGGATGAAAAACATGTTGTAAATTCTAGTCCAAAATTACTGAAAGTCAAAAAATTAAAATGTGTTTTCATTTTTCGTTGTAGTTTTTTGACTTTCACACTTTCAGTAATTTTGGACTAGAATTTACAACATGTTTTTCATCCTAAAAATGAACTGAAACTGACGATTTTTCAGTTTCTTGATTTCTGATATGCCTGTTTTTAAAAATTTACTTTATGTTCACAGCTCATATGTTTTTATACTATATAATACTAATGTTGTTTTCATTCTACATCCACGGCAAGGAATCCAGAGCCTCTCCGGTAATTTTTCTCTTTAATATACAGCGCAGGGGTGGGGGACAGCATGTAGGTGCCTACCCCTCTGTCCGCAATCGCCACCACCGAAATTCTCCGGTTCGCAAAGTCCACCGGCCCTGTTCCGCCTGTCCGCAATCGCCACCGTCAAAATATGAGAATCCGCAAACGCCACCCGATTCTTAGAATCCGCAAACGCCACGTCCGCAAACGCCACCGCACCAGATTTTCAGACACCGCTAACGAGATATGTGATTGCCGACTTACACCGTCGATATGTTCGGAGACTTCAACGCATGGGTAAAAAAGTAGAGAAAAGCTGAAAAAGACCGTCGCCGGTCGTTCCCACTGCCGAAACCATCCCCAACCAGAATCAGAGCGGTCATCCAGGATTGCGAAAAAGGTCTAAGAAAATATATGAAGATTGCGCGAAAAAGGCACAAGGATTGCGCGAATAGAAACCTTAACATCTGCTACTGGAATGCGCTAATTTAAAATGAAGTTAATTTAGGGTTGAAGTTCGACAAAACAGGGAACAGTTGGAAAATGAACGCATTTTTTTGTTAACGCTAGTTTAGGTTAGTTTCTTGACAAGTCATCGATGTCGTACCTTGTGAAGAAAGTAAAAAGATCTGAATAATGGTCTTGGGTATAAAGAAATTTCCTTTTAAAACTTTTAAGCTTTTTAAACGTGCATATAGGTTTAAAGAGCGTCAGTGCTGTGGATTTTAATGGTGCGTGCTTCCGTGAAAGTTTTACATACTCCTCGTCATTTTTAGCATGGATTGTACCATTATTTCCTCAAAGAGAGCGAATGACCCCTTAAACGGTAGCGTACGTCTTTGTGGAATGGTTAAAACTTGATTTCTTGGTTGTTCTTATTATAATTATAATTAATATTAAACATTTTATAATTTCAATACTACTAATGACTATATAAAATCATTTCCATGAAGTTGAATTATGCTGATTAAAATAGATGGTCCTAGAACTCTTTCTGTACCTCATTAATAAAATTATAAAAAATAAGACATTATGATTTTCTAAACTTATTATCTTGGTAAAAACTAGTATTGAGATAATTACCATAATAGAGATATATATTTAATAATAATTAAACTATTAATAATATGTGTTTTGGAAATTAAATAAAATATTATCATTAAAATAACAGGTGCGATTATTTCTTCTATTACCATGATTTTAATAGTTTATATAAAAATCTTGATTTTGTAACTCAATGAAACACCCCTAGGTTTAAAATATCAGTAACAATAAGAATAAATATTTCTAATTTCCAAAATTAACGACCTCCCACGACCCTTACCTGCAAGGAGCATTCACCCTTGGTAAGCCGATAGAAAAATTAGATTTGCGTAATGTGAATATTGACAACCTAAGGATTGGAATACGTCAATGTACCTAAAGAGCATAATCCGCATTACTTTCGGTCAAAAAATTCCGATGAGAGGTTCATGGAAAAAAGATTGACAAACTTGGAAACCCCAATGTGCCACGATGACGCGACTGAAAATAGCTTGGGAGCAACCTTTCGATATCAAGTGAAACCGGACTCGCCCCGAAGAAAGGCGAATATAATTTCCGTACGAATATTTAAATTAGTTAGGTACTCTATTTTTGTTTTAGAGAAGAGGCTCGCTGCTTGACGGGAGCAAAGCGAATTTTCTTAGATGTACAAGTCGCGGGGTATGACGTGGTGTGAAAAACCCGTCATAACCTTTTGATGAGGTTAATGTTCGGGGGAATGATAATTTGATGTACTTATTCGGAAGAAATCTTCCTACAGAGTGAGTATTGTCCTGGGAAATAACGCTTCTATTTTAGTGACGGATCTGACGAGAAGGATTGCCGAGTGAGGCGAACAGATTCTCCTTCATGTACCAGGATGGGCAAAAGTGGCTGCAAGTAAGTATGTTCGGAATGTGGTATCAAAGTACCGCGCTTTGTGAGGACATTTTATAGTCATTGATAGGGATGGTCGAATATTTAGATGATCGAATATTGGATATTCGAATTATCGGCACTGAGATAATCGCACCACATTCGAATATTCGCTTCCGAAGTATTCGCAATCGCAAGATTCGAATTCTTAAATAATAATCGCAATAATCGCATTGAAAAAGTTTCGAATATTCGAATCATCGCATTCGAATTCAATATTCGTCCATCCTTAGTCACTGATCCGCGTTTGTTAGATTTTTTATTACTGCTTGCGAGAGCTGACTACTTAATAAAATTAAAATGAATCAATTTCTGAGAGGAAAAAAGTTTACTGGAATTTTTTTCTTTTACATTTTACTGCGTTTCTAGTCCTTTAGACACATGTATCATCCTACAGGTCATCAAACAATTTTGCCCATTTTATCGTTTCCTCAAAAATGACTCAAAATACCAATAGCATTAAATTCATCTACTGCCTCAAAAAAATCAAAATGTCAGGTTACACACGGAAATCAGAAGGATCAAGTTTTTTAACGCGAAACACCCAAGACTCCCTAAAAGAGCCTTTACCCTGAGCTTTAGATATTTTTGAGGCTATAGATGAATTTTGCGCTAAAATACGTGGAGTGGGAATGGGTATTTTTGCATGAAAAGTCATCACCGAAATCCAGTAAACCCTATGATTTTTCACAAAAAAAGGGGGGTCATGTATCTGCGACCGGGGGGAGAGGGCTTTTGGAGAAAATGTTGATAGACGAGTTTATTTTGACCCATTGAGTACACTTTCCAGCAGGCTAAGAATTGAAATTGTTAGACATAGCGATAGACAAAGAAAACGATGGAAAAATGGATGCAATTCTTTTTGTTAAAACGAGTGGTTATTATAGACTGAGGGGGAAAATAATGAACTGACTATGGGGCCTCTCGTGAGCTACCGTTTGTTAGTCCTTCATCTCCCTATTTGTCTCCAAGAACCACCCGTTTCAACGAATGACATCCCTTCATTTTCCTTTTGTCTTCTTCGTCTATAGCTTTGTCTATCGATTTGAATAATCAGCCCGCTGCATTCTGACGATTTAACCATGGGATAACCTTTATCGACCATGTTTCGCATGAACTAATCGGGGGACGAGGAAAAAAGCTCTCGTGGTCCATCAAGATCCACTTAAGAAGCTATTACGTGAGCAGGTCGCGGAGACAGAGGCGCAAGCATATCTCCGTTCCCCGAACGAAGAAACGTAACTCCATTCCAAGGTTGCAAAATTGACTCAAAAAATTCCTTTTATTAAAAAATGCAACGGCGCAAATTTTGTTGAAAATGTGTCTGATTTTTGCATGATATAGAAGGAAAAATCAGCGAAATTTTCAATTTGGGATTCCAAAAATTCCTCTGATAAAAGCGCAATGAGCCCGGGGAAATTTGGCAATATTGGAATTGAGTTACGTTCTTTCGTGAGAGAAACGCCGAAGTCGACGGCGTGCGAGCACTCGGGCATAATTAATTAGTAAAAAGGAGACAAGCTGCACGAATCTCGAGGAATCGGCCGCGAGGAGCGGGCAACGGAAAGACAATGCAAGGAGAGGAGTGACAGAAAATCTAGCGACCTGACCGCCATAAAGTTTATTTATTCGGCATTTTAAAATATCATAACCAGTCGGCCTGTATTCGAAAGTTGCCGGGGTGGGAGAGCGCAGGCGCAGACCCGACCGTCCTGAGCCGCACCGCCCTGTCCGCCTCATCTCTTATCACATTATTTGGTTATCCATTAGTTCACGATCCCATCTCACTTTGCGCACTTGATAACTTTTTCGCTCGCGCTGCCCACGATTTTCGCACGGACGAATTTGAAACTCAGTATTCGACGCTGAAGACACTCATTTCGCGCGCGTGGATTGACTTTAATGACTTTTGCACATACCTTACATTCCGTTTACATACGTTCCTGTGTTGTGTGAATTTTCTCCCGAGTAGTATTAATTTGAATTTAAGGATCTCCGCTCTGAAAAATTAAACGTTTTTCGTCTGATCCGGTGAGCAATCCGTGGTTAAACGATTGAGCTCCCTGTGAAAAGTCAGTGATGAAAAAATTTTATTCGATAAAACGTCTCAAGTGGCTGCAAATTGTGTAGCGGTGAACGGAACACGTGGTCGGATTGCGAGGAGTGTCCTAAAAACAATTTCTCTCGTTTGTATCCCGGATTATTCTGTCTAAGGTAAGGTGTGAATTGTACTCTACTCAGAGCTTACAAGCTTTTGAGATGGACTTTCAATTTATGCATTTTATTTGGCAGTGCTGCATGTATGACTGATCTACGTCTTCATAATGTAAGTTGAACAGCGATGAAATAATTCCGAATCATTATTGGAAGCTCTCTGATCCCTTAAATTTTCATCCTTCGTCACTGTTTTACTGAATCAATTTCCATTATTTTTGCAGCTATATCGACAGGTGATAGTCTCTAAATGAACCCACTATATTCAGATTTGTGAAATATGACTCTTAGTTTTTTTTTAAATTACGTGAAAAGTTGCGAATTCCCCCATTTAAACAGTGTAAATGTTCATTTATCGTCACAAATTGCACTAGCCAATTTTTGTGATTTTTGTGGCTATCGATAAGAGGCATTCCTTAGATGAGCCCCCTCTAATAATTAGACGGCGGCACTCTGAGGGTGTAAAGCGCCCTCTAGGGGTTGGGCTGCGTTAATTAGCTTTCTTTTTAAAAAAATAATACATAGATCGCATTTAGCAAAAAGGAACCAGTGCGATTTCAGTGTTTTCCAGATCTTGCAACTCCTCATTTTCTTTTGAAAATACTTAATACATGTACGATATTATTACACAATTACTTTCCTGTAAAATTAACAATTTTTTAGTGGGAGACCAAAATTATTTGCTATTCTGAAAGATATTTTAGATAATTATGAAGAGGCAACATGTTTACAACACTAAGATCGGGCTTGTTCCTTTTTGCTAAATTCGATCCACATGAGGCAAGACTTACCAAGTTGCAATCTGAGGTACACATTTTTCGATTTAAGCTATGATTTTTAGTTTTAAGTGTCATACTTTTACTAACAATAATTGTCTCTTTACTCATAGTTGTGCTGGTAATATTTCCTCTTTTTAATGACATTTGATTTCAAAATTAGTCCTCGTTATTGGCAGTTGGCTTTGACCTCTAACAACTACTTTAATTACCGGGAGATCAAATTGCATACCCTCCGAAATGAAGGAACTTCGTGCGTTTGCTTTTTATGGCGAATCTGTTTGGTATTTATTTTAAAAAACTAAATAAATTTATAAGGACGGTGGAGAAAAATATTTTTCCCGAAGGTTTCGTCATTGCCCAGAGAGCTGAAAATGATCAATTTGTGTTATCTTCTTAAAAGACATTTTTGAAGGGAGGTTAGATCCCGTTTGTAATGCCCTATACTTACAAAAAGGCGGAGGATGATTCCGCTGAGAAATGTTCTCATTCATTCATTTTTCTTTCTCGCGACCATTTTTTTTGAGCCAGTTCCTAAAATATAAGCGATGAATTTAGTCTTTTTTATCAAGGACAAAACATACGTAGGTGCAGACTACGAATCAAATTAATTAAAGCGTTAAAAAATAAAACATTCTTTCGGTAATGACAGTTCTCCGGCCACTCTAATCTAACAACCAATTTATCCTCCAGTTTTATTCGCGATAAAACTTTAATAAACTAAAGCTTGTCTAACCATTAAATAAAAACAATTAACTGGAAATGTCCTCCTGTGTGTACGTAAGAATAGACATCGGAAGTCAAAGCATTCTTAAAATTCTCGTCGCTTCCGCTTACTTTTGACAAATATTTGTTCGGGAGGAATGTTTATTTTTTGAATAGCATGAGCCACTTATCGGTCTGTTCAAATTGTTTGGAAGCGTCGGAAAAAGTTGGGGGAAAAAAACAATCTCTGTTGCCTGAGTTTGCCAGATGTCTATTTCTTTGAATGATTAACCATCCGTTGGAGAACATTTGCGGATATCGAAAGAAAAAATTTGAGGGAACAATTTCATAAGTTTGAACTTTTGTCGAGATGAATCATACATTAGAATAAACGAGGAATTTTTAACCTTCATCGCAAACACAACTCGAGGTCGATTTTTAAAATGCTCAATAAAATTATATACTATGTAAGGAGGGAGGGCCGACCAGATTCCGCATTGACTACGTAAATGGGACCCGGGCTCTAATTCCGGTGGTGGAGTTTTGCATAAATTTTAAAAAATGTGTACAAAAATGACTAGTGGATCTGCTAAAACAGATACCTCTCGGCTTTAATAACAAAAGCTATTCAATTTTTCACCTTATTTTTCTTTCATTTTAAGGAACGTCATATGGACTACACTTTGCAATTTGGAGCCATAATTTCCGCCTCATCGATAAAAGGACTTTCCCAAGTAGCTGTGATCGCGATACGTAGCAATTTGATGGGAAAATGTATTCAGATTTTATCGATATCAATTTATTGTATTACCATCGGGAAAAAATTGCGATTTCATCGCATTAATTTGCAATATAATCACGATTAATCGCAATATTATTCAACAAAAAATCGTGATAAATTGAGACGAAAGTCCATTTTTTTAAAGCAATTTTAAACAGATATAATTGTCGAGAGATTGAGAATAGTCGCTCAGATATTGATCCCAGCGACTTTATCGCCAAAAAACCACAAAAAAATTGCATCTTAATTTCAAAGTACAACGATTTTTCCACTGAAAAATGCTACTTGGGTCTGAACACAAAGAAACTGATCTGGTACATACGTTATTTCTAGACTGAGAAAGAAAGTGTACTTCCCGATTGCAAAATGTAGTTAACTGGATAGAGCCCCAATCGGCCACTTTAATTGACTCAAGACACGACGACGGTCCACCTCAGAGGAAAAGCCAAACCTGTAAAAAAGCTGTGAGAGAGCATTAGCAAATTCACTTCAAATGATCAGATATGCTGCGCTGATTGTGCAAAAGTTACAAATTAGAAACGCATTTTACGGCGCGGATACCTAGATATTACACAACATATTCACAAGAGGAGCAACCGTCTCAATTCAGGAATTCCCAAAGTAAGGCGCAGAGGATTAACAGTGCAATTTTTTTGCAAGCACGCAAAAGATGAAGAGACAGATACAAAAAAAGTCATAGACTTGACCCATTAGTGCATTAGTCGATCTGCCAAAGATATCTGACGGTGGTTTGCATTGGAGAGTGAAATGAAGAGGTTGGAGTGACCATCCACAGATGGAAATAAAAGCAAATGAGAGAAGAACACGAGCATATTTGGGAAGGAAAATAAGATAATCCATTTACGTGCTGAGTCCCAATTTTATTGGAGCTGGAAAAGTTTGTTCTAGATTCTTAGACCCTTTATTTCCCAAGTAGCATATGTTACGATTTGATCGGATAATGTATCACAATTTTATTGACGTCAATTTCTTGCAATATTATCGGTTAAAAATTTGCGATTTCATCGCTTAAATTTGCAATAAAATCGCGATTTTATCAACTGCGATTCATCGCATAATATCGAACAAAAATCGTGATAAATTGAGGTAAAAGTCCTATTTCATTGGGCGCGAATTTCTAGGGATGAAATTGCGACAAGATTGAGGAGAATTGCTCAGATGTTGGTGATCCTAGCGATGTTATCGCCAAAATATCGTAAAAAAATCTCAACTTTCTTTCAATATATCGCGATTTTTTCGTTGGAAACTGCTAATGGGGGCCAGTGGCAAAAAGAATGAGACGACATATAAGCATTGACGGTGAAACTGCCAAAATCTCTGCTGCGGTATTTCAAAATTTCCAGTGGCGTGGCGTACTTTGCGATGTATCGATTGATACGCCACTCAAACCTATGAAAAAAGATCGATTATCAGGGTGTTCGCAGCGAACACCGTGGTAATCGATTCTTTACCACAGCTTCGAATGACGAGATATCGATAATCGATCATTTACGCTGAAAATTTCCACTCTCGTTTTACTTTATTATAAAAAGACAAACCAACATCGTGACGTAAAATTTTCACAGAATATTTTTCAATTTTTTTTCAATTTCACGGCAGATGGGGCCCCTCCTCCTCATTCTAGATCTACCAAGCGCGTAACACCCCGAATTAAATTTTTTTCTGAGCACTGGTGAGAATAATTCCGAGTGACAAGAATATGTAGCGGAAAACACCACTGAAACTTGTACAACTTAAAATATTGAGGTATGCAGAAAATCAAATGTTCGGACAAAATTAAAACATTTCGACAATCGTTTGAAAGAATTCAGGAAAATATATTCATTTTTTGAAAAGATTGCGCGCATATTGAATCCTGTTCTTTAAATTGTTGAATTTCTCACAAAATCTGGAACAATTTTGGGATGAAGACACCTCTCATTAATAATCGAGTATGCTTTTAACTAATTAATTTCTCGCTTGAAATCTGAATCACCATTTTATGGACAGTTTGTCCCTGAAATGTTGTTAACTCTTTTCAAAAACAGCGTAATCATCAAAGTTTATACAGTGCGGTAGCGTTTACGGGCTTGAAATTTAGTGTAAGCGAAACTGAGACAAAGGGACTTACATATTATGGACAAGTTAATTGCGCCTTCAATTTTCGAGGTAGGCCAGAAAGTATCTATTGAGCAGCAATAGTTATCTACTTGAAACTTTTTGCAATGTTTTAAAAAATGACAATAGAACCTTTCAATAAATAATATCAAACTTCAACCTGAAGATTTTGACGCTAGCTCTAATTTCAAGATTATATCATTGATAATAAAAAATCGGTACTCATTTCCAAATTTCGTCGAAGGAGCATTTCTTTCCCAGCGCATGTGCAGAAAACACCCCTGGTCCAGTTCAAGGTTACATCCTTAGTTTGTGCTTTTTAGAAAAAAACACTTAAAGTTGTAAAAGCGGGTCCAGTTACTGGTACATGTATATCAGGGAGCTGCTTGTGGCGCAAACTTTTGAATTTTGCAGGAAGAAGAGGGAAAATATGATGAATCCACAAAGTGGTGGTTTACAAATTTTAAGGAATTTGTATTCTACATATTTGAAAACCATCAGGGGCTGAGTTAGGGGTCAGCTTCCTTGTATGTTAGGTCAATGCACCCTCAGAAGTGCAAAGAAGGAAATATAGGAATGAGTCACTTGAAGCAAAGCCGATGGCTGAAGTAAAAAAATACGTATCTCCATTGTCATGCAGTAGCACAGTTACAAGGCAATGAAAATATTTAAATACAATTGCGATTCAATGCAATAAAATTGGAACTTTTTTTAACCACGGAACAGAACGCGAGGGGTCGCCCTAAAATTTGCGTGCTTTGACTTTTGCCATCGGAATTCTACGTAGTGCATTTTGACTCCATCTTAGGATTCGGAGCTACTATTTCTGGCTCATCCGTAAGAGCCCTTATGTACATAGGGAAACTAATGGTACATAAGTCGCTTCTAAACTGAGCCCGAGATTTTAGTTTCGAATTGCAAAATGTAGTCCTGTAATGCAGCTTGTAATATGGAACTACGATTTCTGGCTCATACGCAAGTACACTTATGTACGTAGGAAAACTAACGGCACACACATCTTTCTAAACTGAGTCAAAAATTTTAGTTCCAAATTGCAAAATGTAGTCCTAGACTGCAGCTTGCAATATGGAACTACGATTTCTGGCTCATACGCAAGTGCACTTATGTACATAAGAAAACCAATTGTACTTACGTCGTTCTAAACTGAGTCAAAAATTGTAGTTCCGAATTGCAAAATGTAGTCCTGGACTGCAGCTTGCAATATGGAACTACGATTTCCAGCTCATACATAAAAACAGCTATCTACATGAGGAAAGTAATTAATCATATGTCGTTTTTAAAAGGAGTCAGAGACAGTAGTTCCCAATCGCAACATGCACTCCCTTTATATGACGAACCATAAACGTGGTTACCGGAACAACCTAAAAGGATGAGTCGCGAAGGGGGCTGAAGTTAGGAGGGTGAGGTGGGGTGGGGGGTGCGGTAGCCAATCTGCATATGCAAATGGACAGAGCGCGACGAGCGATTATCAGCGTCATGATTTATTATTCATCAAGTTTTGACACGCGGTCTCGGATCCCGGAGCTGGAATCCGCGTCGCATCGGCGAAAGGGAAAATGCGACGGACCCTTTCCGAAATTTCTAAGTTTACACGGCGGTCGCCGAGCGGCGCGAGCCCGGAAACCAGTTGTCGCTTAGACTTCTGCCTCGCATCCTCGTCTTCGTCCACCTTCTGCCCCTCGACGCGAACCGAAGCTCGTAAGAGTCAAAGTTGAAGGAGACCGGAGAAAGTAATTACCGACCATATAACCCGTCCCAAGTTTAAACCACACACCCGGCACCTGTTTGCCATCCTCGGAAGTCGTCGGCCTCCTGACATACACTTCGCGATGGACCTTGCCGTGTATATGACTCAATGCCTGCCAGGGTTCATCCCCAAGTGTAGTTACGTGTTTTCATTAGCTAAGCGCGAAGTGTCCGAAACTGCCGTTTTCAGAGTCGTAAACCTGCTTCCCGATCGATTTAAGGTCGCTCGGGCCAGGTCTTCGGCGCTGAAACGCATCGGCGACGAGAGACAGAATAAATATTGCACGGTGCACTCAACGCGGCGAGGATGCTGGCTCCTGGCAACAGCAACGACGGCGACCGGACGTTTTTCAATCTCCTGTTGCATCGCTTCTCCTTGCTCCTCTTCAGCCGGAATATCGCAAGCGCCATCTCAGCTTTGGCGTCATGTTGCCGGACATCTGAAAATCGTGTTGAGTTTAGTCTGACAGACTCGGATATTCTGGACCCGTGTCTTCGTCTTCAAGATCGGAAGACGCTGACGGAAAATTGGAGAGAAATAGTAGAAGAAGAAGAGGAGGAGAAGGAAGCAGAAGTAGAAGAGAAAGGAGAAAGAGGAGGAAGGAGATAGAATCAGAAGAAGAAAGAAGAAGAAGAAAAAAGAAGAAGGAGAAAGAAGCCGAAGTCGAAAGAAGAAGGAGAAAGAATGAGAAAGAAGAAGGAGAAAGAAGAAGAAGTAGAACGAAGAAGGAGACAGAAGCAGAAGTCAAAGAAGAAGGAGAACGAAGCAGAAGTAGCAAGAAGAAGAAGGATAGAGAAGCATAAGTAGAAGAAGAAGGAGAACGAAGGAAAGAAGAGGAGGAGTTGATGAAGAGAGAGAAATTCTTCTTTCTCCTCGTAGTCTTCTGCCTCTTTTTATTCTTCATCCTCCTCGTATCCGTCCTCCTCCTCCTCCTCCCCTTCTTTTTCTTCTCATTCTTCCTCTTCTCATTCTTCCTCTTCTCCTTCTTCCTCTCCTCCTTCTTCCTCTTCTCCAGCATCCTCCTCTTCTCATTATTTTTCGTCTTCTTCCTCTGAGTATCTTTCTTCAACTTGCTTACTGCATTCTCATCTCATATGGGGGTCACGCACCTTCGTGGGAGTCGCAAGATCTCAGTCCATCAGACTAGAGTAAATTTTTCTTTCAAAACTTTTCCTTCTATTTTAATGAAAGATTTAAGTAGGGACTAATTTTAATCATACTAGGTAATATTTGTTGAAATTTCAGGTGATTATATATCGCTTTATTTGTAAAAAATTAGATAAATTTAAAAAGTTTGGCAACATAGTGAATAAGTTCAAAGGGCACTTAAAATACTCTGCATAGATAAGAAAGATGCGCTATTGGGTTTTATCTTGTGGTGGATGGCGCAGTAGAAACGTTCGCGCGGTGTTTAAAGTTTTCTATGCTATTATCAACTCATTTCGCGAGTGGACGAAAGTTAAGGAAATTCCTGAAAGACAAAATTTTTTCACCGCCTGTTTCTTGAACCTCGCGCATACTCGCGCACATATACATACTTGCGGCTTGGGCCTCTTAAAAATGAATTATTTCGTCACAGACATCTTTCCTCACTCATTGAAAAATATCCATCGATACTTTAAAGGAGAAATTTTGGTCAATTTTCTTTTGAAAATTAAGAAAGCAGTTGGCGATTTTTAAACATGGCTTTTTTATAGCAATCACGCTCAGCCTCTTTAACAATAATGGGCCCAAAACAACAAAACTGCTGAGATTAAAAGTGGTCCACATTCATTTTCTCGTTTCATCGAAGCATTTGTAGAGATTTCAAACCTGTTGTCGATGAACCACTGACCGATGTGTTAATTTAACAATGACGCAATATTTTCTTCGTCCTTTTTAGGAACGGTACAAGAATCTCCGTCGAACAAGGTGTATGGTTATTTGGTGGTGTAATGGTTAAGTGGGAGAAAATTACCTATCTACCGGTGCGGTTAATATCCGACAATATCCCTGAGGGCGGGTCAGAGGTCACGATATTTCATATTCGAACAACTTGTATCATAATCGGGGCCCGGTTTAAGATGATCCCGCTGCGACTCAGATTCGAGAGGCAATCTGCAGTATCAGAAGTAAACGGGTTCTTTTTGTTATCTAAGGTGTTAAGTAATAAAAAATTGCTTGAAATATGGAAGACGAAGCTTTCTGTTGAATTTTATCCCGTCAGATAAAAAAACAGAAAGGAAATAAGGCGACTTTCCAAGTAGAGCGATGGAATGAAAATATTGCAATAAAATTGTGTGTTTTTTATTTTAAAAAACATGAAACTGCAATATTTTTACATCATTCAGTCGATGAAAGCCGATTTTAAACGATGATTAAAATTATTACTTCTATGTGTGAGAGAAGGATGCAATTTGGAGTGCTGACAAAATTGCGACTTATTTCAATTTTATTGAAATAAATGTCAGTAAGATGAGTCCCTTCAACTAGTGAATAGGCAGCATGCACAACACTCCAAAACAATAGCAATGCGACGCGACGGTGAAACAGCAAAAACTCATATTTCTGTCTACAACGCCACAGACATCTTCTCATAATTTATTTTTGTTGTTCAACTGTTGTGCATTTTTAATGCTGATTACACAAAGAATGAGAATTGGCCTGATGTATCCAACCGGTAAAACAAAATTTTTGGGAGTCAGAAAATGTATTTTGATACCAGCGCTCATTAGTTTCGACAACGTAGCAAAGCAATGTTTTAAAATTATTGTTTTTTGCATCGATCGACCATAAAACACCCTTATGACCATCATTGATCTACTTAAAAGATGATCAATTGATCAAAATTATTGCTCCACTCTCGTGTCCATCAGAGAAATTTTTATTGGGAACTACATAATAAACAAATGAGCTCTCAGACACACGCAACCAGCAGTTAATTTCTTCTCTCCCTCTTCATAACAAACAAGTGAACATTTAATGAGAGGGAAGCATGCGTGGAACATTTCTCAAGAGCGGTTTGCGGTAATGATAATTGACACGCTCTGCTTACACATGTTTCTATGACTAAGTTCAGATCGAGCATAAAATTATTTCACTAAGGGCACTCTCTACTGAAGCAGAAACTAGGCTGATAAAAAGAGGGAAACTTCAAGAAGCGCACGGGACCGTGGTGAGGATTCACGGCTTAAAATGAGGGTTAAAAGTTTGGGATGAAACTTTTACCCGTTTGGGATGAAACTTTTACCCGTTTGGGATGAAACTTTTAACCCGTTATCTGTCCACATGACATCTAACGGGCTAGGGGATGTTGACCGAAGTTAGCACATGAAAAGATGAGTCCAATTGCTGAATTGGAATGCCCTAGGTCACTTTCTACTAAAATCGATCAAAAATGGGTTTACAAGACATTGATAAAAAGTGTGCCGTTTTTAATCATTAAGGGTAGGAATGACGAAGAGAAATGCGTAATTATGATCGCCGTTTCTACATCTCAATTTTTATGTTACGTTTTTGCCCTGCGTCCGTTACAAAATTTAGTTCATGCGCTCTTGAGTATACCTGGGCCTAGAATCATTCTAAAATTTAATTTATATTTCGGTTAGAAAATATTTGTATCGAAGAAAAACAAACATAATTCTGTCATCAAAGAACGTATGAGGATCCGCAGGTTTCCAGTTCTTTCTTGATACAACATTAATTACCGAGAAAATTACAAACATTTTCCCTTGAAATATTCAGTAACACTAGATTAAATGGGGAAAAAATCATAATTTTTAAAAAAAATTTGGCCATGTTCAAATATTCATGTGAAGTTTCTCCGCAGCACGGCAGAGAGTGGAAGTGTGACGAAACTCACTCTGCAGTTCGTGGTCGGTTGGGCACCAGGTCACCAAAAAAAAGGAAGAAAAAATTCAAGCGCCAGAACGTCCGGATTCTGCATTTACTCAAACGCGTGAGAGAATATCGGAACGTGTTACGGAGACCTTGCAACAGTGATAACGAGTCTCATTAGGTGCTATTAAGCAAGGATATGTCTCAAAATCTTGGCGCTGCAACGAGAACGCCGCGGACTCATTAACGACGCGTCGCAGCGCCACCGTGTGAGGCCTCGCTCCCACAGGGCACCGGCACGGCTCGACTCGAATCGCGCAGCACATTCGCGCGACCGGATACAGTGATTTTAAACCTGCCTAATCTAGAGTCCCTTTATACTGAGAGTCAAGACAATTGGAATCCATTTCTGATTGGTTCCCGTATTTTAGGCCTCCACAGTGTCACAAACGGGAATAAAGATTACATTTTCACCAATTGCAAAGATTATAATCTAGAATGGACCAGGGAATTACGGGTTCGGCAAGGAACAAACGGAATGAGAGGAGGAACGGAGAAAGGCATTTGAGAATGGGCCGATCAAAGATTACGAAAAACGTTCAATTTCTGTAATCTTTATTCCCGTTTGTGACATCCATGAGCCGAATTGTCTTGACTCTCAGTATAAAGGGACTCTAGCCTAATCTGCCACTGAAAACCCGATGCGCATTAATCGCATCACGTGCGACAGGTTTAAATGTATCTCGCCCGACTGCATGCGCGCAATTCGCGCTTCGCTTCGCTCGCGCCTTGTGGAGACGTACCTTTACTCCCTCGCCTCCCTCCCATGCACAGTGTCTACTCACTGTACAATCCTCAGGTGGGAGTATGTTCGACTCATTAATATTTCGTCGATCGGTGATGCAAATGAGTACACACAATTTTGCAAAATTAACTATCGCAACACGACGGATGTTGCACTTTCCTCTGAACAGCACCATTTTTCTACCTACGATCGTGGACACCTGACAAAAATTAGAGGTTGATCGCCATGGCTTTTCGGCAATTGGCAGTTAATAATCATGGCTCTACTGTCTTTGGATTAAAACTAGGTTTTTCATTTCCACGAAGCTCTTTGTCAGGCGTGGGTTTGACCGCTTAGTGGCCGGGAAACTTTAGTCAATCCGCTTGTAAAATTACAGTCCTTCCTCGAGCTGAAAATCCAAAGCGAGCAGAATTGACATCAGGGATTCTTAGGGTGGGCGCATGGTTATTTTGCCCTCAATTCGAGGGAGGCCACAAAAAATCTTCCATGCAAGTATCCATTCAAAAACTTACGTTTTGTGTTGTCCACAGATTTTGCCCGGGGGTAAATTATATATACCAAGCTCCCCACACAGATTTTGATGCTATTCTGTATAGCGTCGTTCTTACCGTGCCAAAAATCCACCAGATACCAAATTTCATCCAAATCATAATGACCATCAGAGACCTCAAAGGACAAAATCCATAATATTTTCAGATCCATGTATTTTGAACATTTCTATTACAATGCCATACTAACATATTTTTGGAGACTTAAACGCCAGTATAGAAAAAAACAACCATATTTACGGATATGGCGTTCTGTGGCCTTTGCAAAAACTCGAAACTATTGTTACGGTCCATACATTTATGTACAAATCTATCATAAAGCCGTGCTGACACATTATTCGAGACTTTAACGCAGGAGAAGGAAAAACAACCATATTCGTGGATGGCGCTCTGCTGTCTTTCAGGGCAAAATCCTTGTTACGATCCATACGTAACGTGCAAATCTATCATAATGCCGTGCTAGCACATTATTAGAGACTTAAATGCTGGCATAGGAAAAACAACCAATATCGCGGATGGCGCCCTGAGGCCTTTGTAACTTTCTGGGGGTTCCTTTTTAAGGGAAGCTATGTTTCCGAAAGCGTTTTTAGTCAGCTTAAGTCGATAATGCGTACCTCCAATTGCGACTATTTAAGCCTCCGCTCTTTTTCTTTTTTTTATGTGCATGCAAACTGACGAAATGTTATTCCAAAGTTTTTCAGGGAGACATTTTGGTTGTAGTTTGATTATAAAAATTAGAACATAATCGGAGATTTTGAAAACGTTTCGATGGTGACACACATTTTTCAACTCTGGTCATTAGCCATTTTTAGGGTGTTACTTTTTTCCTCATATCATCAACAACGTCTAATTAAATCTAGGGAAGGCATTAGTCGGAATAAGGAAACATTAACGCCACGATTTCAGGAGGAAAAAAAGCTCCAATTTCAAGTATCGAGTCGCGATGTGATTTATTGTAACAAATGGGACCGGTCTCTATCCCTGACTCTCCGTGGAGTCTGACTGACCCTGAGACTGGATTTATTAATTTTAATGGGTAATGAATGGCCGGGTATGCCATGCACCCATCCGTGGCCGGACAAGAGGTCAAGGTCGTGCGATTTGGCGGCTTGGTCGCGGAGAACGCGAAAAAAAGAAGAAAAAATCAATGAAGAAAATATCGGGCTCCTTGGGTCCCAAGGAATGACGCCGTATGAACATTCGAGAGTTGCCAAATTTTCCTTGAAAAAACATGTATTTTTGACAACATTCTTGCATATTTTTCCTTGAAATTATCAGATATTTTAGTTTAAATTGCGTACAAAATTGTCTGAAAATTTTAAGAAATAATATTCGCAATTTTCCCAGTGAATTCGGTTTTTTATTGGAGAAAATTTGGCAACGTCTGATGGCTCATACGGCGTTTTTCCTTAGCACGGCAGTATTCATGGGAAGGGTAGGACGAATTATGTTCCGTTTTCCTTATATTATATTCGACGTGTCATCAATCAAGGACTTTAAATGGCAAAAGTATGAAGTCATATCTGCCATGCTGAGGAATAACACCGTAAGAGCATTCGAATTTTGCCACACTTCCTCTCAGAATATATTTATCATTGAAAAAAGTTATGCATATTTTTCCTTGAAATTTTCAGGCTATGTAGGTCAAATTATTGATAAAATTCATTGAGAATTTGTAAGAAAAAATTTACAAATTTCCTCGAAAATTCGTGATTTGTCGAAGGAATTTTGGCAACGTCTGAAGGCTCATATGGCGTTCTTCCTGAGCACAACAGATATTGTGTCTGCAACGAAAATGTCATGCAATTCGCATTTTGAGGCTCCGTCATAGCCTTATCGAATGACCTGCAATCCTGCATAGATTGGCAAACTGAAAGATGATACTCTTTGATCCAAATCGTTCGATATTTCGATAAATCGACGAGGATGCAGTTGTAACTCGCTGGATTTACATCTAATTACAGCCAGAGATGTCTTGCAGCAAGCGGTACCATATCACTTAATGTGACAGGAGTGCGGGGCCATATTCATACTCGCTCTGTAGACAGCTCTTTTTTTTGAGAGGGCCTCGTATGGTTTAAATTATGATTAAGGGGAGTTTAAGAATGCAGTCAACATGGCTTCATAAAAATGATGATTTTAACGTGCCTTGAGTGAAATTCAAGATGGAAACACACCCTCGCAAGGGATTAAAATGATTTGCAAAAAGTGCAAAATCTAAACGAGAAAATTGGATTATACCAACATTTTATCAACTTTATAACACGTTCGGAAATTCTTCATTTTTCGTAAAATCTCTATACATTTTTACTTGCATTTTGTAATTTTTGTGACGGTAAATTAGCTTAATCCTTTGCCAGGATCTATTCCTACACCTTAAAATTTTACCAGTAAACATCTTTGGATTTAGGAAATTCGGAAAAATTGCGCTTTCATGATGCTACGTCAAAAGCCTCCTAAAACCTACCTTGTTCACGATGAAAACAGAATAAATACTTGGTCACCCCCTCGGGATCCTTTGAGCCGTAACAGTCCATTTTCCGTAGTTCATACCTCACTGGAAGAAAAATAAAACACATTGGATCTAGAGTCCAGACTCTCGAAAACATTAACAAGAAAAAATACTCTTGATTCAATCAGATTTTTGCTTAAATCTGAAGAAAATCCGCTCAAATTAAAAGGCTTGGTTCTTGATTTAGGGGAAACTCCGATTGAATCAAGAGTATTTTTTCTTGTCAATGTTTTCAAGAGTCTGGACTCTAGATCCAATGTGTTTTTTTTCCAGTGTTCATGCCTCGTTTTGCAAAAACGTGACGTCATGTTGCACCTAACTACGTCACGGTGTAAACAAATCAGACAATGCAACAACCTTTTAGCGGCTCTGGTGCTTGCACTAGAGCTGCTATTCCGGACGGTCCCAGCTCGGGAGTATCAATGCAGCATGTTACATTGTAGAGACCGCGCGTTGGTTGATGGGAATCGGCGCCATTTTCGGCTATGTTCCTTGTCATGACTTTATTTTATTGCATACTGTTTTATTGTTAGTCAATGCTATGTTGTGTATTGTATTTTTGGAATCATGGTGATACAGTCAACAATTCAAAACTTGTTTGTGCTTTTATCTCGTGATGGAAAAAATGTACTTTACGTTCAAAATTTGAAAATTTGAATTTTAAAGTTTTCGCGGTTAAGGAAGCTTTAACCACTGGGTTGGAGCTTCCTAGTCATTTACTCGATATCAGCTGATAGCAAACAAAGGTTACCAGGGAAACCGTAAACGTCTAACAACTATCGTGGCCATTGGGGCGATTATTGAAATGATATCGACTGTATGTCGCCGCTTACGACAGGACATAGCCCTATCTTAACTGTGTAATATATCGCAATTCGATATTGTTTTGATTTTTAAAAGGAGCAATTCATTCATACAGTTCCGATTAGTTTTGGCGAACGGGCCCTTAACCTACGGCACTCGGCTCATGGGAATTTTTTAACTCTAAATTTTTTAACCTAACTCTTCCATTCCGGGAACATATTTATTGAAAACGGCGACTTTTTCAACAGTCCTATTTTTATCTACAACATCTAAGTGGCCCTTCATAATCATTTAATTTTGGCCCCTGGCCAGAAAAAGGTTCGGAAATTGCAGTGATTTTGCCGAAAATGCTGAAGTAAGTAAATTTGGGCATTTTTTTTCCTTCTTCAAACTCTGTGGAGAAGCACTTCTCCTCCAGTACATCTATTTTTTTACTTATCTCTCGCAAGGTACATTTACAGAAGGTGTGTTCCAGTATTAACAGTTCAGATTCGTTGTTTTTTTATTATAACGCTTATTTCGGAAAGCAATTATTACATTGTTCAATTCTACTGACTTTCAACACTCGATTATACTCCCGGCAAATTCTGCAGCAGCGTTTCAAATGTTGACTCTAATGCTTCCAACAGCCATCCGATGTCTAAGGGTTTATTCCTAGATTTAGGGATTTTCCGGAATTTCCAGGGATTTAGGGATTTTTCAGGAAATCTAGGGATTTTTTTTTGATGAGGTAAAGTTACCAAAAATCAACTTTTTAACCTCAATTATAGCTTCGACAATCGAAAACATTTTTTCATCTATATTTTGTAGGCCTTTTTGGCAACACTATTTTCCCCGCAAATAAGCCGGAAATTAAAACGATTGTGTCCTTCGATGTACTTGACATTCAACTGCATTCAACCTGTTAATAATAAGAAATCAACTAATATTCTTTCATTTTATTGGTCTGGATTAGCACTGCTTTCAGAGAGCGCCAAAATTCAAACGAGCCAATCAGATTTAAATATTGCAAATCGCTACATCGAATGACATCATGATTCTTCATAAAAAAATGGCGCTTTTTGCAAAATCTAGGGATTTTTTAAGTATATTTGAGCAAATCTGGGGATTTAGGGATTTTTAGCGAAATCTAGGCATTTTTTTTCTTCCCCGCTAGGGATTTAATATCGGAAGACTGGCTTCCAGTATCGTAGCGTTGATCGTCGCTGATGTCGAAATGGAACCTAATGCCGGACTTACTGTAACACCTCCATTCCTCAATTCCGGTGAGGAATACGTCTCTAACCTTAACTCAATATAAATATACAAATTGATAAGTGAGTGCTTTAGTCTCCTGAAAACAGAATTGCGAAACTTAAAATTGGAGAAAAATGATGAGTAAATGAAAAAATGGAACCAATTGATGGGATATGTCGCATGCCATTCTGACACAAAATATGGCGTCTATCGAATCACCTTAACTAAATAAAATAACCAAATTTTCAACTCTCAAACTATCAACTATCAACTATCAAAATTCAAACTATCAAAATTTCCAACAATGACAAAAATGATTGTAATATACCTATAATGTAATGAAATATACACGCTCTAATCATTTAATTTGTATTACCTTTATGTTATGTACCTACATGTTATACTATTTTTATAATAAATTTTGCCAACATGCTTTTCAATTTAGTCTACAACATTTCATTCCGACGTGGCAATAATGATTTATAATGCCCCTAAACATTAAAATGAATTACAATAGTAATGCCGCATTATAATGTCGTATTATACATCGCAACGATTCATGTCCTACTGATTATTGATTATTGTAAGATGAATTCTGTTTTCTCTGATTGTATGTTTCATACGTGCGAAGCAAGTACGGGTCACTAGAAACGTGGTTCGTACGGGTGGCTGATGAAATTGATCTTCGAATACCTTTTGATGAGCTAGGGAAATGGAACCATCTGCATCTCATGGACAATAAATAGTTGCCGTAATTAAGGTCATCCCGTGATTAAGGTGCCGTGATTTAAGTCATAAATTCTTCATCTAATTCTTGATTCATCTCCAAAATGTCTGCTAAAGCTTTCATGCGCTTCTCCTTGTATGCATGAATGAGCAAATTGGGTATCGAACAAGCGGACACTTTTTGAAAATTTAGATGATTCTGGACAATATCGTACAGCAGTCCACGAGCTGCAGATAGAACCATTACCTCTAGCTCATCAAAAGTTATTCGAAGATCATTCAACAACCTCTTTGACAAGTTGCAAAAACTTTTCGTTAACAATAGTGTCACACGGTACTAGGAATATTTACTATTTAACGAACCTTATATTTCCTTGACTCAGTCCTAAATTATAGAAGTATGCGTTACTTTTCCAGCAATCCAAAAAAACAATTATACAAAAAACCAATACCTACACTTTCAGATATAAAAATGCAAATTTTTTGCAGCCTCGCTAAACGACTTATCAACCAGAGATTTTTTAGGAAGCGGACCTCCAAAGAGCTTTCAAAATTAAAAGTATACAACAAGTGATAATGCCATGTATTCGCCATATCAAAGCTCAATACACATTTATACACCGGCTACGTAAATCTGCTAAGTTACAAAACATGAATCGACAGTTGTCGGATTGTACATCAATGACAAAATGTGTCTAGGCCCTCATTCTTGACTACAACTACTGCCCCCAGAGCCGCTCTCCGACGCCAATGCGTTGGAGCTTCCTGCTTGTTACCTCTCCAAACGGACACCCTGGCGGCAGTGTCCTCCGATCGCTGTGCTCCCTAACTAACCTCCATCCCCGTCCCGCTCGACCGGCTTGTGTCGCGCATCCCGACGCGACCTCTGGCGACGGGCTTTTAATTAACATATTCGAGCGCGCAGTATCCGCACGCGCGCGGGCTCGTGCGGAGAAAGTTGCGCGCGCCGGCTGACCAGCATCCAGTGAGGAACTGTCGTCGTCGGGATTGATTTGTCATCGTAGTCGTCGAATATGTCCGTCCTAAAACCGAGGATGCCCATCATTTGATGAGCCCTGAAATGCACGTGTTTTTACGGCGCTCGCGGCTCGGCTGAAGTGAGCAAGTTGGATTATGACATCGAGCGGGTCGCTCCTTCCTTCCGCACTTCGGCATGTTTGACGAGCGAATAATTATTCGATTCGATGGCGTTCGTCGTCTTCGGACCGTTCTGGCGATGCATTTGTGAGCGTTTCCACACCCTGCCGCGAAAATTAATTCTTACGCCCCACAGTGGACAGAGTCGGGGGAGAGTTCGGGCATGATGTGGAGACTCTAAAAGCTTATATCTTCGTTAATAAGAAACGTAGAGGTTTAAAAAAGCGAAACTCGTTGAATCAACGAACTAAACGTCTGGAATGGCTGACTATAGTGCAAACACTAGCGTAACACTTTGGAATTGATTTAGATAGGTTCACTTGGGCTCATGCACTGGAAAAAAAAACACATTGGATCCAGAGTCCAGGCTCTTAAAAACATCGACAAGAAAAAATACTCTTGATTCAATCGGATTTTTGCTGAAATCAAGAGCCAAGCCTCTTAATTTGAGCGGATTTCCTTTTGATTTAAGCAAAAATCTGATTGAATCAAGAGTATTTTTTCTTGTCAATGTTTTCAAGAGTCTGGACTCTAGATCCGATGTGTTTGTTTCCCCAGTGCTCACACCGCAAGCTACCATCTAAACCCATGTTAAACACTGCCCACAGTTTGCCGAATATTGTAGAATAAAGTGATAGCCATGAAAAGACGGCATCATAATCGCATCTTACAAGGCCTCCTTCACTCAAAAAATAGGAACTTTTTAAGGCATAAGGCACACCTCAAAATAATTAAAAACTATTTGGGAATTTTCGCATGTAATTCTAAGTTCCCGAAGAAGATGAGCACCATTGAGATGAAACAACTCACTCACTAAAATTTCAGCTATGAGTTTTGAGAAAACTACACTTCCTACCGCTAAAAAAATAATTTATTGACGGACGATTACCGCCCTCCGTACTTTGATATCAAAAGCATTAAATAAAGGTATCAATGATTAATCTATTCTAAATATGCTAGGCCCCTCTCCCGCTGACTTTTTGTTGAGCAGTTGCGCCATTTGAATTTATTTCCACTAGTTTACTAAAATTCTAGAGGTAGGTGGAATGGAAATCAAAAAGCGATTCCTATCGGCAGAGCGCTTAAAATGTGTTCATTGGTTTGCACTGAAAATCTACGCAAAAAAGCATCCCTCACAATTTATCATAAAAACAAACGTAAAAAAATTACGATTTTGGGTCAAAATAGTCGCTCCTCTAACGTAAGGGCGTATCTCAATTTTAACGCGAGCCCTGCTCTCCGTATAACTCATTGCTTTCCGGGACTCAAGTAGAAATTGAGATACGGCCGTTAGTCAGAGAAGCGACGAAATGTCCGACCTCTTCCAAAGGCTCGATTCACTGTGCGCCCTCCCGAATTGAATTTTAGCAGTTAACTTTTAATAGTTCCTTTCATTCTGGCTCTCAACAAAAAAGCAATTTATTATGCTGCTTCAGTGCAGTTAATTTACTGCGACGATTTTAGCGCTCATGACGGTTGTATCCTTCGGACTTCGTGCTCCCTAACCTCTATCTCCCGCCCCCGTTGAGGAACCGTTCATAAAATATACGCAGTGGCGAGGCGTGAATGATCGATTATCGATATTTTTCCATTTAAAGCAATGGTAAAGAATCGATTATTAAGGTGTTCGTTGCGAACACCCTCTTTGTCGATCCTTTTCCAAAGGTTTAAATGGCAGATCAATCGATATATCGCAAAGCACGCCACGCGAATGAATATACGTAACGCTCGAGATGAAGCGAGCCTGCGTTACGTATGCGTTGCGGGAATCCGCACTGCCGGGCTAAGGAAGAACGTCCGATGAACATTTGAGAGTTGTTAAATTTCCTTCGATAAAATGACCTTTTTGAGGAAAGTTATGAATATTATTCCTTGAAATTTCCAGGGCCTTTAGGTGAAATTGCAAACAAAATTATCTGAAAAATTGAGAGAAAAATATTCAAAAGTTTCCCAGGAAATTCGTGTTTTTCCGAAGAAAATTTGGCAACGCCTGAAGGTTCATAAGACGTTTTTCCTTAGCACGACAGTGTAACGGGGTTACGTGACACTTTAACGTTGTATTTTTTTACTTTTCTCAAGGAGGATTTCTTTTCTTTTTCTTCTCCATTTTTATTCTAAAAGTATTCTTCAATTCTCTACATTTTTTTTAAAAAAAAATGTAACCACACTTAAAATTTTTGAAATTAGAGTGCTTAGAGTGTTACAGTACTTTATACGTCGTTTCCCTCGCGGAAGGACGTAACTATATTCCAATGTTGCCAAATTTCTTTTCCTGGATTGCATTTTTACTGGGAATATTTTGGGCATTTCTAACTGAAAATTTCCTTAACTTTTCTTCCGATTTTACTCGAAAATAAAAAAAAAATTAGACAAAAATTGCTTCGGTACATCTTTGCAAAAAATTGAATTGTTCGAGTCAATTTCGCAACCTTGGAATGAAGGTACATTCCCACGTCCTGTAATGTTCCCGAGTGCTAATTTAACTGAGGAGATCTTCAATTTTCAGATCACTGGTAAAAAAAAAACCTCTTGGTTCAAGAGTGCAGTTTCTTGTCGCCGGATTTAAGAGTCTTGAACTCTTGTTTCAAGCGGATCTTGCATTGATTCAAGCGGATTTTGCATTGAAACAAGAGTCCAGACTCTTAAATCCGGCGACAAGAAACTGCACTCTTGAACCAAGAGGTTTTTTTACCAGTGATGTTTCGCTGTTTTTTTCACACGTCTCATTTTAAGAACACCCGGTATATGCTTTACACCACTCAAAGCGCCTCGAGCACATTTTTAAATCGCACAAAATCCCCACCGACTCTCGCGCACGCTAAATCACGTCCGATTTCGGAGATAACGACTATTTCGGATTCCTGAGCCCTGCGACGATCTTCAGCTTAGCTGTGGGCCGTTCAAGGTGAGGATCAGGGTTATCCTCGTTTTCTTCCTCACTATCCTCCTCCTCGCCCCCACCCCCTCGCATTATAGAAATTAAATATCAACAGTGAAAGTTGAAAAGCATCCATTTCGATTGCAACGTATCAAAATCTCCACAGTCGTTTTATCGATTCGAGGAAAGAAGAGATGAAGGAAAAAACTGAGTGTGAGAAGCATTTCTGTCGCTTATGAAAATGTCAAATCCATTCTGCGATCATTTTGATAACCCGATAGGATTGAAACACGCGTGTTGACATTGATACGTCACCAATAGGTTATCAAGTAGGTAGTTATCTAACATTATAGCATCAATGTTGATGACAAAAGTGCAAAAATCATGTATCTCCATCGCGGTGTTTCAAAATTCCCACTCCCCGTTTATTATTTTTTTGCAGAGGAATAAGCCATCTTTGTAGCTGTAAATTTTTACAGAATATTCTGCTGAGAGAAAAGAAACATCAAAGAAGCTTTCAAAAAATTGCATCGACTCGTTGCGATGACGTCACAAACGGAGATACGTGGTTTTGCACTTTGGCCATCGATATAGTTCAAAGTATATGACTCACAACATGTTCCAATGAGCCACTCTGCCGCTTGTAACAAAAGTGCCATGTCTCTATTCCAGATTTGGCACATTTTTTTCAAAAGTATGTTTCGTTGTTTCAAGCTGCGAAAGACAAGCTGCGAAAATCAATCTGTTGTAGTTTCAAAATACTTGATACTTTTTGAACGTCATGATGAAAATACGGAGCATGGGCATGACTAGGTTTCGAAGAGAATTTTGTCTGAAAAAGAAATTCACGATCTGGAATTGAGTTACGGCGTTTTTGATGTCCGGCATTGCCGGGTCCAGCAAATTGGCAACATTGTCATTTCTCCATTTAAACCTATGGAAATGTATCGATTCTTAGAGGGGCCAGGTGCTCCTTTAAGAATCGATTATTTAGCATAGGTTTAAATGGAGGAAATCCAGTGTTGCCAAATTGCTGGATCCGCCTCTGGTGTCCGGACGCGACGGCAGCGCTAGAGTCAAGATGGTTTTATCGTCCATAGGCCATGGGAAAAAACGAGAGGAATGTGGAACGCAAAATTGAGTCATTGCTTTGAACATAACGCATGAAAGAGTGGTCTTTAAATGGTTCGGAACGAATGAATATGCTCAAAAATCCTGAACCAAATACAGTTATAGAGATCTAAAGTTTTTAGCTCGAGTGATGTAGTTTCGATAAAAAAAACTACACAAAATTCTAATGTATGTACCGTTTTCATAGAAATTGCTGGATTATTACATTCTGACACCCTTCATTTGCACTAAAATGAAACAAGCAACTCGAAGCTTATTGCTCGGAACGTTAGAGAGGAAGTTTCTTACAAATATCAAACATCAAAGGGTCGATCGACCAAACATGAGAAAAATCCCTTTCCTGAAAATTTCGAACTCGTGGGGAAAAGTTCTTTTTCCGCCGCGGGCGGTCACTTTTATTCCTAAATAATTGTCAATATCACTACACGTTTCACCTATACAGCCGTGCTAAGGAAGAACGCAGTATGTACATTCGAGAGTTGCCAAATTTCCTCCGATAAAATGTTTGTTTTCGAGGATAGTCATGAATATTTTCTCTTGAAACATATAGATAATTTTGATCCAATAGCGTTCTCTGAAAAATTGGAGGGAAAACGTTCACAAGTTCTCTACAAAATTCGTATTTTTAAAAGAGGAAATTTGGCAACGTAATGATCGTTTATACGGCATTCTTCCTTAGCACGGCTTTATAGGTTACTAACATGCATATTTTTTGCAGCTTTTAAAGTTTCCGGAATATTGTCCGTATGTCAATAGAAAAGAGTATACAAAATGCCAAGAGAAATGAGTTTCCTTCAGAAAAAATAAAAGTTGACAAGAAATCTGCAACGTTGCAAATCGAGATACAAGTTTTCGACTTTCACCATCGATATGTACCTTCGAACTTGGGCGTAATTGAGCGAAAGCAGGGGCAAGCCACGACTTATTCAGAGTCTTGTCCAAGGGCCCTTTTGCGCATCATCGGAAGGTCCGGGAGACTCGAATGCCCGGACAGAAAAGTGGAGAGATTGCGAATTTGCGATCGCTCGCTTCCGGAGTTGCTCTCAGTTGAGATAGGATTTTATCTAAATTGCTGACTCACGATTAAAGGCCTAAGAGTACCCGGAATACGCAGAGAGAGGATACATCGAGTAACATCCAGCAAAACGATTCTTGAACGGCCACGTGAAAAAGGCAAGAGATGACGTAACAAAAATGCTCCTTCATCGTCATCCTCTTCTTTTTTTCCTCAACCTCCTTTTTTTCTCTACACTCATCCTCTCCTTCTCCTTTCTAATCTTTCAGTTCTTCTCCTTTCTCCTCTCCTTCTTCATCTTTCTTTTTTTCCTCCTCGCAATATTTGGTTATTCCTTGCACTAAAAGTTATTATCAATACTTAATAAATAAAAAATAATAAAATCTTTTTTAGCAGTTTTTAGCAGTTTAGTTAGTTTTTATATATACTGACTTTTTTTTGTGTGTTCATTATTATGAAAATTTGAAGATGGTTGCACACTCATAAGCGGATCCAAAAGGTAGGCGTAGGAGGCACCCCATTCGCTCGAAAAAATGAGAAGAAAGGGAAGAAAGAAAGAAGGGAGGAACAAAGGAAAGAAGAAGTGAGAGCGCGTGTACTTGGTAATTACTCGTGACGAAATTGACTCAAACTGTTTGATGGATGATTTAAAATTTCGACAATTTTCTGACCCTCCCTTCCGCCCCGCCCCCTTCGAAAAGTCTGGATGCTCCCACGTGTACACTTGTGCGTAGATGGGAGCACTACCCATTTTTTTAAATCAATCAATAAATAAAATAAAAAATAAAAATAAAAATTGATCACTATTTACACATTGTTGTCCTGGTAAAAATTGGCGATAAGAGCTGCGTTTCAAAATACCGTAGGAATTCTTATAGCCGGCTAAAGAAGGCTACAGAAAATCATATAGCTGGCTGTAGAATGCGGAGAAAATCATACGGACGGGCTATACGAAGCGATAAAAAATTATGCAGCCGGGCTATAGTTCCTATCGCCGGGCTTTACACTTTATCGGCTGGCTGTTGCTTTTTCGCCATCGATTATAAAAGGCTATTAGAAATTGTGCAGAAATTCGTGTGCTTTGGAAATCATTAAGTTTGATACGGAACCACCTTAATATTTACAAAACACACATCATATTTTCCTTTAATACATATTTTTCTTCATCAATCAAAATGAGAATAATCCATACAGGATGTGCAAACATTTCAAAATCATGAGTTGAATAACGCTGGCTCCGCCAGATTAAATATTAGAGCCTAACACAAAGCGAAGCGGCGACGCACTGGCGCCTACAAACCTAACAGGGATACTTCACGCATTGCACAACGCGTGAAGTATCCCTGTTAGGTTTGTAGGCGCCAATGCGTGTTTCGCGCTGGCTGCCCGCCTGCCACGGCGCTTGAAGCAACTATTTCACACCAGAGGTATTGCACAGTATCATACGGAACTGAAGGCGCGCTTATATATATTAGTAATGGCAGGCATCCATCAAGAGTACGGAGCTTTCTTCGCAAAATAAATCAAGATACTACGGCCCAAAAAGAGAGCCGTATTCCAAAAACTCACTAAGTCCTAGCATCCGTAATTAGTAACGTTTAGCATACACTTTATCGCCTGGCTGTTGCTTAATCGCCATCGGCCATAAAAGGCTATAAGAAATTGTGTAGCCGGCTATAGAAGCTATTGAAAATCTTACAGCCGGCTGTAGGTCTATGGTATTTTGGAACACAGATTCTACTGCCAATTTTTACCAGGGTGCAAATCGCTATTCTTGAAGTGCACTCAATTTATCCTCGAACACACAGTCAAGACTATCAATTTTCAAAAGTTGTGGTGTACCTTACTACTGTGTTAAGGAGAAACGCCGTATGAAAATCCGAGAGTTGCCAAATTTTCCCTCTAAAAATATTCATTTTTGTGACAAATAATGAAGATTTCTATTTCAAATTTTCTGATACTTTAGATCACAGTGTACAGATGATTCTCCGGAAAATTGGACGGAAAGTTTTCACACGTTTTTCTGAAAATTCGTATTTTACCAAAAGAAATATTTAGCGACGCACGAAGGTTCATACGGCGTTCTTCCTTAGTATGGCAGCATAGGAAGATGGTCAGAACAACGCGCGGTCATGTAGGAGCACGATGGGGAATTCCCGTTTAAAATTCAGACGGACGAAAAAGAAGAAAAGGACCAGTGGCGTGGCGTGCTTTGCGGTACATCGATTGATCCACCATTTAAACCTATGGAAATGAATCGATTAATGGGGTGTTTGCAGCGAACATCTTGATAATCGATTCTTTACCATAGCTTCAAATGGGCAAATATCGATAATCGATCATTCACGTCCCGCCACTGAAGAGGACAGTGAATCCCGGAGATTACCTCTTTCCTCCAGCAGTTCATTACTATTCAAGAGCGTTGGTCAGCGTGAGTGCGGGGTATTTACGCATGGGTTTGAGGAGGAATTTAAAACAGGAACTGATTCTAATTCAGTCCTTTTCGTCGCTTTGTGTGAAATCCCGAGGATGCATCCGATATCGACTCATATTCATGAGATATTTACCCTGAATTTGAACTTCCGTCTGCGATCGATCAGTCAAGTCGCGAGCCGGAGTCTCCCATCTTTCAATCCTCGGAGCATGTTTCATAATATATTTAATTTTTTTTTGTAAATGTTATTTTATTGTGAACTTCTTACACGAGAATTTTACACATTGTCATTGAATATTAAATAATGATGATTGTACGGGCTACTGAGAAACTTATAACTTACTTACATGTATGTAGGAGAAGGGTATAAATTTACAAATAAAGTATATATCTAGATATATGCTTTAGATATATTAAACCGTGGGAACTGGCCAGCCCCCAGGTCTGACCCTTTTGAGGCGTCTGGTCTCGTTTGAGTTATCTGGAAGTTGGATTGCTTCAACATTTGGATGGGAATGGAGTCGGCTCGTAATTTCTAGCGAATTTAGTGATAAATTGCGAGACTGTCTCCATTCCAAGAATTCCAAGATCCCTGTGAATATCCAAATTACGCTCATACCAGCAAGTAATATATTGAATGGTAAAATTTTTTCAAAATCGTCGAGAGCAGGACACAGAAAAGGTATTCTGATATCGATGGCGAAACTGCAGAAATGCGCATCTCGCGCATCTGAGATAAAAAGTTAGGTCAAACGAACCATAACCAATGTTTTCCATGTCAGCCGCTATATTCGGTTCATGGAACCATATCCTCGGTTCATACGACCGGTCTTCCAAACCAAACCGAACCGAACCTTTTAGAGAAAGCTCGGTCGAATAAACCGAAGCACGGTTATTTTCGCGAGTAGTTCAGCCGATACAGAACAGCGTATTTTGTACAGTATGTACTTATGTACAGTCCGAAATGTTTCCTCTACGTAGAGAGTCAACAGAGCAACTCTAACGTGCTAAGGAAGAACGCCGTATGAACATTCGAGAGTTGCCAAATTTCCCTTGATAAAACATGTATTTGTGACAACATTCATACGTATTTTCCCTTGAAATTTTCAAAAATTTTAAATTAAATTGCGTGCAAAATTGCCTGAAAATTTAGGAAAATAATATTCACAATTTTCCAAATAAATTCGGTTTTTATCGAAGGAAACTGGGCAACGTCTAACGGCTCATACGGCGTTCTTCCTTAGCACGGCAGAACTGGAAAAACAAGCAAAGCCTCCTTTGCGACTTCGTAAGTTTTTATCATACTTTTCCCCCTTTTTTCTCTTTATTTTTCAATGTATTTCTTAAATTCTGTTCCAGATGTGTTTTAGAGTGATAGTGGCGGTAATATTATGCATTCCGGCGAGCAGGGCATATTGTGGTGGTAGCTACGGCCCGTGTTATTCCTCATACCCACAATCTTACTATTCACCAAAGAAATTCATCCCGGCGCCCAAAGGTCAAACGCCAACTTGCGCTGTCCCGGGTTTAACATTCTGTGATCATGTCGACAACTATCCAAAGTGAGTTTTCTCATTGATTAATACATCATTTTTACAATAGAGAATTTGCAGATGTCTGAAATTTGATGGATTTCGTGTTTAAGTGGAAACTGCTGAGTGAACTGAACACGAGGATACCCTTGGTTCATGAATTGAACAATTATTCGAGAAAGATATGACAAAATGATGTAATCTGCAATCTGCTAAAAGACATGTTTTTAAATGGGAAACGCCGCCCCATGGCATCACTGGGCGGTGCATTTTCTCACTTTTAAATATATTTTTATACTATTTCCCATATCAGAAAATAATTATAAAAAGTACCGTGGCATCGGCTCTTTAAGCACTTTCAGATGAAGCAATAAAAAAATTGCATACGAATTCTCCATTTCACAGGATTGCTTTCGGACTGCCAATGAGTTTAGTCAAATATTTCAAATAAAAGAAAGATGCAATATTTTTACGCAATAAGAACACTTTTAAACGATCAGTTGAATGAGCACCATGTACCAGAAAAAGGGGTAATTTGAAATGCAAAGAACAATGGAACATTTTCACGGACTTTTTTTTATTGTTTCGTCAAAGAGTGCTTAAAGTTCTGACTTCGCAGTATTTTTTTGTAATTTGAGAAATAGTATAAAAATAGATTTAAAAGTGAGAAAATGCACCTCCTAGTAACGAAATCTGGCAGTATTTTCCATTTAAATAAATATATTTTACAAGATTTGGTTATTTTGTCATATCTGCTCCAGTAATTGCTCGGTTTCTAGTGTTCACCTCACTCAGGAGTTTCCCTTTAAACACGTACGAACTTCATCAAATTTCAAAAACCTGCAAATTCATCATCGCAATTAATTTCAATGTTGTTGCAATTAATTTCAAAAGTGGCGTACTTTCAATCAGTAGATAGGCAACATAGACAACACTCCGATGCAGGAGCAATAATTAGACCACATTTTGCAATGAGGAACCACTGTTTATGGCTCATTTTAGAAACAACGTATACGGCATTGGTTTCCCTATTCAGAAAGGTGATTTTACAGAGGAGCCAAAGATAGTGGTTTCTCATTGCAAAATGTAATCCAATTTAACTTTGTAAGCAAATGTAAGTTATTGCATTCACAGTGCTTAAGTGTAATGAGTGGCGAAGTGTAAATAATCGATTTATCGATGTATCCCCATTTAAATCTGTGGCAAAGAATCGATTATTAAGGTGTTCGCTGCGAACACCCTGTTTATCGACCCTTTTCAATAGGTTTAAATGGCGGATCAATCGATATATCGCAAAGCACGCCACGACACTGAGTGAAATGTGAACTATTCGCAGTAGTAACCGTAAATTAAGATGCGCATCGCAGCTGAGACTAATGCAGCTCAGACTGCCGCGCTAAGGAAAAACGCCGCACGACCCTCCAGGCTTTGCCATATTTCCTTTAATAACAAACGAATTTACTGAGGAAATTCTGATCATTTTTCTTCAAATTTCTCAGACAATTTTGTTCCCAGTTAAATCTAAAATATCGGAGAATTTTAAGGCAAAATACGCATAACTTTCTTCAAAAATACAAGTTTTATTCGGGGAAATTTGGCAACTCTCGAATGTTCATGCGACGTTCTTCCTTAGCGCGGCAGTAGAGTATAAATAGCTTCTGGAAGACGCAAGTTCGTGATGAGGTAAAGTGATAGGCAAATTGCAAAGCATGCCTCATTTACAAATCATAGAAACCAGCGACCGGGTGATCTAAATTTGAGCAGCCGATTACTGGCTTATTTCATTTTTCGCAACCCAACTTACACGAGTCGTGACTCATACGTTTACCGTCTCCAAAGCAAGAGTTACACACTTGGCGGTGCAGCTGATTGAATCCTCAGTGTTATTTATGTCACGGAAAGAATGTAAACACCGCTGTGTGCGCTTCTGTATGGAATCGAGGGGTTCATTTTTTCTCGTTCTCATTAAATGAGAGGCTTGGAGGACAAGGCGCATAAGTGCAGTTTTTGCTGTTTCAAGAAATATGTGTTTGAAGTTTCGAAATTACATCAATCTTTATGCCGGGAAGAAAGTTCAAACTGACTTTTTGATGCTTAAAAATTGGAATCTGGGAGCGACATTTTCACCGAACATGTATAAAAACTACACTGAAAAAAATAGTATGCTGTTTTAGCACCTAGGATGTCAAAAATGTGTCTGGTGATCCTAAGACGCTGCCTTTACTGCCCTCGCAGTTAACTTTACATCCTACGAATGCAAATGCAACTGCGTGGGCAATCAAGGTAGCATCTTAGGATGACCAGACACATTTTTGACATCCTAGGTGCCAAAACAGCATACCATTTTTTTCGGTATAGTTTTACTTGATAACCTATTTTTTTCAAAAACTTCACTAATGCGCCTATTGCCGTCCGAGCCCCTTAAATCTCCTTTCAGATGATTTCGAGGAGGACTCTAATATTCATAATGAAAAGATGCCCGTGTTTCCAATATTTTACGAGTTCTAAGATGGTTAAAAAGGCGTGGCGTACTTTGCGATACATCGATTGATCTGCCATTTAAGTCTATGGAAAAGGATCGATTAACGGGGTGTTCGCAGCGAACACCTTAATAATCGATTCTTTACCATGGCTTCAAATGGGGACATATCGATAATCGATCATTCACGCCACGTCCCTGCAGGAGCGAGCTCTTTGGGTCCGAATGATACTTTTTACTTCGATGGACTTATTCCAAAAATACCCCCTGTCGAGACTTCGGCACTCCTCCAAAATTTTCGAAAAGTCAATATTATGTTAGAACGATTGCCTTTCATAATTGTTCGCCATTTGAATTTCGATGTTTTGAGACATAAACGAATTCAGCACCAATAAGTAAAGGATAAAGCCATTTTAATGAGCCTTAGTCCATGCCTATAACGGCGATCGCCAAAATTTAGAGAGAACGATGGGTGATTCTACCGAAAATTATGGGTACCGTGGCTCCAACTAGGGGGAGGGGGGATACAGAAAAAACTTTAGAGATAGTAAAAAGTCTCATTTTGATCCATTAAACATAATCCTGCGGTCTGACTGAAACCTGTAACTTCATGTTTTACTTGAGACTGAAACCGTCGTGTTATGAACATCTCCAATAGGTAATCTGTCAGCCCCAGGCACATGGTGCAAAAACTGGTGGATATCAGAGACCTAGTTTTTAACTTTATACCAATCCACTTTTACTGAAGCTTTTCCTCTCTTTTTTCAATTTTATTTCCAGGCAAATTGTAAAGCATCTCATCGAAAACATGGAATTCAACTTCAACACCCTGTTCCGAGACGAGTCCAAAGACAACTTCGGAAAGAGGTAACTCCTTTTTAATACTTCTTTTGTTTTTGAACAGCAGACGTTTGTACTTGACAAAAATTAAGTATTGAGAACAAATTTTACGTTAGACAAATAAAGGGAACTTGATTCGTTTCACGCACACTTCCTTCCTTCTCTGATGCAAGGCACCTCTAATCATGTCCGAAAAAAGCAACACGAAGGAAACTTCATTACGTAGACTTCTTTATCACAACGACGGTGTAACTGCACAAATGCATATCCCGGTTGACCTGTTTTAAAACTCCGTTCTTACTCTATTTTCTAAAAAGATACCCGAACAAAATCACGTCTCGAAATGTTCACAAAATATTCTTCTTGTTGCCTAAAAAATTCCTTTAAGGAATAGTAAGGCCTTTTTTGGAGACAGTTTTTTTAATTTTTTCAGGAAAATTTACCCGCGGGACGCCAATTTTCATGGGTGAGGATTTCGCCACGGTCCCATATTTTTTCTGGCTCTTGGTGAACTGTCTTCGATTAGCGCGACGCCAAGCTGACTGGGCTGGGGCAGAGCATTCGTGCGTTTTCACCGCACCGGCGCACAGTGGATCGAGTCAATAGGAGAGGTCGGACAAAATTTGGAAACTTTAAACGCTTATAACTCCGCTTATACAAAACTTTGAGGTTCTAAAAGTAGTTTCATTGGTTTCCTCGTGAAATTTTCCACATGAAGCACCCCTTGAAATGTAAAATGTGACAAATTAAGCATCAAAATTTAAAATTTTAGTCAAAAATTGCATGTCCGACCTCTCCTATGGACTCGGTCCACTGTGCGGCGGCGCGTCGAGACGGAGGTGGTTAAGCGCCGGCATGGCATGCCGCATGCCGCATGCCGTGTACCGGGCCTCCTTGAAATTTGAATTTCGCGTATCGACTATCGTGTCTGCATCGTGCGAAGCGCAAGATGAGTTGCCTCATTAAAACTCGCACGGCTCCCAAGTCCCAGCCAGCGCCACCAATGAAGTCACTGCACTGAGTTCACCGACAACAGCCACGGGCCGGCACCCTCGTGTGGCATTGACTTTCGGAAGCGGCTAATCTCGCCAGGAGATTCCGGCCCTTGCAGGAAGTCATTTATTCCGCAAAGGCCGGAGTTTAAAGTGCCAAAAAAATGTCACGTATGATCTCTTTTTGTGTAGTGTCATGAAACTCGTAACGATGGCTCTGCCGTGCTAAGGAAGAACGCCGCATGAGCATTCATGCAGTCTTGTAGGCGCTAACATGGGCCTTACGCCGCGCCGCGCCGACCGTGCTATTTGGTGCAATGCGTGAAGTATCATGGCAGTCTTGCAGGCGCTAATTTACGTTTAACGCCAGCCACACCGTGTTCGGCGCGATTGTTCAAACTCGCGTTAGAATAATCGTGGCATCGAATAATAGAGCTTAAAAGGCCCATGCTCTGTTTCGACGCCGTGCGAGCATTCCAACATTGCCTCGTTTCAATTGAATATTTTTTCCGAGAAAAGTTAGGAAAGTTCTTTATACTCACGACCATTATTCAGATCTTTTCACTTCAATTATCATCGGAAGGTAAAGTATCGATTACTCGTTTACAAACTAACCTAAACTAACGTTAACAAAAATGCATTTATTTTCCAACTGTTTCCTGTTTTGCCAAATTTCTACCTTACATTAACTTTATTTAAAATGCGCGCATTCCAGTAGCAGATGTTAAGGTTTCTATTCGCGCAATCCTTGTGCCTTTCTTGCGCAATCCTCGTATATTTTCTTGGACCTTTAGCACAATCCTAGATTACCGGTAACTTGGTATTTCCCTCCGGACCAATAATCAGAGTTGCCATGTTTTAAATTCCCTGGCGTTTCTCTGACTCCCAAATTGTCTAGTGTCCTAACTTTCCCTGATCTTCGAACAAAATCCCCCCTTTTTTCTGTTTAAAACAAGCTGACTTTCATTAAACTTTGGACGTGTTTAGAGGTGAAATTATGGAAAAATGCAATTGTAGTAGCTGGTTAAAATATGACAAGTCCTAAAAATGAACTGAGTGAGTAAAAAGTTGGAAGATCAGGGTTACCTACGTTTGAGTGATTAGTAGATGTGTCAGAAATTCCCTGACTTTTCCCGGTAGCAGGGCCGGATAAACGCTCAGGGGCCCGGGGTGTTCACGGGTATAAGTGCCCGCACACTGCGGGTTGTATGCTTCGTAAATTGAAGGCGGTTCAAGTTTCCAAGAAAACAAAATGTCCCAAATGCCCATTTTTTTGTCCAAGGAGTAGAAAATTAACTTTCTACTCTTTCTGATTCAGTCCCCACCCCCCTTGCCAAAAAAAACTACTATCTGAGCTTACCAAAATATCGGTCTTCAGAACCCGATAAAACATTGATATCCAAGCTCTTGAGATCACGGACATTGTCGTATACAGGGTCCACAAAAGTCCTGATCTCAAAATTTTATCAAAATTCCAGGAACTCCGGATAATCCGGCCCTGCCCGGTCGTCGCAATTCTCTGACTTTCCCTTATTTTCCCGATTTTCCACACCCCCGGCGACCCTGAATATGTGCACGGCGAAACTTCCAAACCACATACCTTGGATTGCGACTTCTGAGAGAGCGTCAGGGAATAATATTTTGTGCTTCCTTAAAATATTTAATAGGCGTGGAAATTTTTGAACACCGCAAACGAGATACGAGGTTCGGAATTTTCACCGTCGATACGGAACTGCGAAACATTTTATTTATGATTCAGGGTTGGAATTTTTAAAGTTCAAAAACGACGTGTGTGGATCAGGACCAAGATGTAATGTCATAAGGAGGAAACTGAGAGAAAACGAAGAAACCTGAGAGGAAACTCGAGGAAAATGAGAAATAGAGGAGGAAGAAGAATAAGAAGATGAGGTAAAAGAGGATGAAGAGAAAAATGAGGATGATGAACATAAAAAAGATGAGAGAGAAGAAAAAGGAGAGGGTATAGGAAGACGAGAACGTGAAGAAGAGGAGAATCAAGAGGAATAACGAGGAGATGGAGGAAAAGAAGAAGACAGAGAGAAGTGAAAGAGGGGTTGAAGAATAAGAGGGGAAAGATGTAGGAGAGGAAGAAGATATGGGAGGAAGAGGAGAAGGAGAGAGATAAAGATGATGTGAAAGAGAAAATACAAAAAAAGGGAGAAGAAAATCACGCATGAGAATCTCTTTAAACGCGAATTAATAAATGGAGGATACGCAATGTCCGTTTTGTTCGATAAGATCGTTGGGTTTATCACGAGCGATCGCCGACGAATCTCACGCGCCGATGGTCATCGATGTCCTTTCCTGTTGGTCGGTGTGACGGTGAACCGCGACTTCTACAACTCCATGAGCCATCGTAAGGCCATGTTTAGGAAGAACGTCGCTTAAATATACGAATAATGCCAAATTTCCGATAAAATCAGCATTCTTCAGAGAGATGAGGAATGTTTCCCCCGGGAATTTTCAAAAAAATTTATATCGAATTACGGACAAAATTTATTGGAAAACTGGATGGAAAATATTCCCATACCAAGTTTCCGAGAGAATTCATATTTTATCAAAGAAGATCTGACAACGTATAAAACTCTCGCAGCGTTCTTCCGTGGCAGGGCAGATCGACGTGAGAGCGTATCTCAATTTCCACGTGAGCCCTGTTCTACCAGTGGCTTCGAGATATATCGATATTTCGTCACCTTCCAGGCAAAGTATCACAAGCGCCATGCGACGTTTAAAAATTTCCGCCGCCATTTTATTTCTTTACTGAGAAATTGTTGGTTGAATCTGTTTGGAAATTTCACTAAATTTTACCGGCAGCACAAAGAAAATTCAGTGAAATTTTCGGACAGCCCTGTTGAACAATTTCTCTATAAAGAAATAAAATGGCGGCGGAAATTTTTAAACGTCGCATGGCGCTTGTAATACTTTGCCTGGAAGGTGACGATTTCCCCATTTGAAGCTACGGTAAAGAATCGATAGTTAAGGTGTTCGTTACAAACACCCTGAAAATCGATCCTTTTCCATAGGTTTAAATGGCGGATCAATCGATACATCGCAAAGCACGCCACGCCACTGTGTTTTACATACTGATGCATGTTTTCTGGGGCTCGTGCGAAAATCGAGATACGCCTTCACGTCAGAGGAGCGACGATTTCGATGACACGAGTGGACGATTCGGCCGTCGCCGTTGCACAAAGCGAAAATATCGCGGTCAAACTCGGATTGCACGAAACGCAAATCCGGTGCGTTGTTGCCGCGTTTTTCGCACGAAACTTTTCGCCGCACTAACACTTTTGATGTTTTTTGCAGAGAATTGTTTGTATTTCCCAAGAAAAGCCTCACAGGGGCGGGAAAATTTAATTCAAAATCCCGAATTTCACCCGGAATTAAAAAAAAAAATCCTTTAGAGGAAGCTTCTAAATTTTCCTACACTGAAAAAAATTCACGGCGTTTTCACTAAGGTCCGTTGGTACCTTTACCATCTCACTTTTTTTTTACCAATTATTGGTAATTTTACCAAGACAGACTGGTAAGCTTACCTAAAAACCGGTATTTTTACTGTTTTTTCAGGTAAGAATACCATTTTTATTGGTAGTAATCAATTCCCGGTAACTTTGCCATTTTATCTCGGTAATTCTACCACAGTCGATAAAAAATATTGGCGTTTTTACCAAGGTCCAGTAAAATTGCCGAGAAATTTCAATAATTTTACCGAAATTTCTCGGTAAAATTACCAATTCCATAAATGGTAATTTTACCAAGAAAAAACTGGGATGAAATAGAACCCTGAATTCTTGGTAACTTTACCCTTTTCTTAGTAAATACACCGAATTTTTTTTTCAATGTAAGTTTTGGGATTATTAATTTAAAAGGTTCGCCGCACGCGCTGCCTGAAGAATGTCACTTTTTCAGTACTTCGGCTTCACAACAGGGTATAAAATACGCGCGGTTTAAAAGTGGACGTTCTATTTTGGTACGCTGCAACTTTACAATATAGGAATTGAGTCTCTTTCTCAAAATGAAAAAAATATTACAAAAACACAAAAATATTCAGAGGGGATATTCTGGAATTATCGCATTCTAAATATATCAAGGAACGCATATAATTAAGTATTTAAAAAAGATACATTTCTATCACTCCAGGAATTTTGGAAAATTCCTGGTGCTAATGGTAGACTTCAATTACATAAATATGGTCTCAACAGAGTGAGAGACAGGTAATGAAGAAATGAATCAAAGTAAGTTTAGTATTTTTTGGGCCCGGGCCCTCGGAGTTTTTCTAACTCTGCGTTAAAGTCTCCAAGTTGGCGTCAAGATGGTATCATATTTCACTCGCCGACATGATCGTTTAAAGCAGGAATGTTAGTAAAACTCATGTTTTGAGACAGACTTTCGCCTGAATTCTGGGCCCGGGTTCTCGGCGTTTTTTCAAACTTTGCGTTTAAATCTCCAAGTTGGGGTCAACATAGTACCATGCTTCTTTCCCCAACAGTTTTTGGCAAGGATGTTAGTAAAGCTCATATTTTGAGGCAGACTTTCGCCTGAATTCTGGGTCCGGGGCCTCGGCGTTTTTTCAAACTCTGCGTTGAAGTCTCCAAGTTGGGGTCAACATAGTTCCATGCTTCTTTCCCCAACATGATCGTTTTTAGCAGGGATGTTAGTAAAACTCATATTTTGAGACAGACTTTCGCCTGAATTCTGAGCCAGGGGCCTCGGCGTTTTTTCTAACTCTGCGTTAAAGTTTCCTTGTTAGCGTTAATATAGTACCCAAGTTCACTCACCAACATGGTCGTTTAAAGCAAAGATGTTAGTAAAACTTATATTTTGAGGAGACAGACTAGGACTTTTCGGTCCGTATCGCTCCATGAACTTCGATTGAACCAATCACAGAGATCTTGAAGCAAAAAAAAAAAAAAAAAAAGAGCTACAAAAATGTACCCAAAAATGGTTTTCAGGGGGTAAACTTATGGACTTAAAATCACGGAAAATCAAAATCTTGGCTGATCCTGATTTCGAATTATCGCAATTTGAAATTTTCATAGTAAATTCAAGTTTTCAACTAATTTTGATCCGCTTTTTGATTTATTCGTCCATTGACTCGCTGTCGATCGGCTCACGTTTTAAGTTTTCGTTCGAATCATGTCGATCGTATGCGTACCCTCTCGTTACATGCAGACTACCTATCATACCTTTTTTTTTTCTTCTTCTTCTTTTTTCTTTTTTCTTTAACTAGACAATTCGCCTTCTGCAGTCTGCTGCGTCTGCAGCAATTGTTGTTACGGATATGTTGTGCGTGCTGATTTCGGCGCATTACATACTTGACTCTCTGAAGGTATTTTACGTGCGAAAGCAATTCGCCTTCAGATGCGTCCGCAGCAATTGTTGTTGCGAATATGTTGTGCGTGCTGATTTTAGTTCATTACATACTCGATTCTCTGAAGGCGTTTCATATGTGCAAGTAGCGCAATCTATAGGAGAACAACAAAAGTAAATGAATCGCTCAATCCCTTACTTCTGTTGTTCTCCGACAGATTGCGCTACTTGCACACATGAAACGCCTTCAGAGAATTGAGTATGTAATGAACTAAAATCAGCACGCACAACATATCAGCAACAACAATTGCTGCAGACGCATCTGAAGGCGAATTGCTTCCGCACATAAAACGCCTTCAGAGAATCAAGTATGTGATGCGCTGAAATCAGCACGCACAACATATGTGTAGCGACAATTGCTGCGGACGCAGCAGAAGGCGAACTGTCCACTTAAAAAAAAAAAAGAGTATGATAGGTAGTCTGCGTGTAACGAGAGGGTATGTATTCGATCGACATGAATCGAACGAAAAATTAAAACGTGAACCGATCTATGCCGATTCAATGGACGAATAAATAAAAAAGCGGATCAAAGTCAGTAGAAAACTTGCATTTACTATGAAAATTTCAAATTACGATACCTCGAAGTTAAAATCAGCCAAGATTTTGATTTTCCGCGATTTCAAGTCCACACATACCATAGACTCACCACTTGCAAACCGTTTTTGGGTACATTTTTGAAGCATTTTTTTTTGTTTGCTTCGAGACCACTGAGCGATAAACGATGTTGATAACCTGATAGTAGTTGGTATCGAATACCTATCTTACAAAAGTTTGCCTACAGTTTGTCCACATAGGCCACGAACACATACCTACCGAAGAGCACGAATATCTATCCATTCGAAAAATACATGCACATTGATCTCTCTCCATCAAGTTTGCTAAACCAATAGACCATGCGTAAACCTATTGACAGATACAGTATTTTTGAGGTTCGCCTTTCAATCTTACCGCATAGACAACAAACATACCGGGGCACCCGGGGAGCGTGAAAAGTTATCCATTTCATGATCACACAAATAAATCGCTCTAAATGATCTTTGGTTGAACTGAGAAACGACGTTGTTAATCGAATACTAGCATCGTTGTTAATATCGTTCCTTACTTATTACCTTGTTTCTTATATTGTACAAAAAATTATTGTAATTCCTGTGTAAAGGAGACCAATAAATCGCAACTTAGAAAAAAAAACTTACTTCTGGCATCATATTTTTCTTCGAAGTTCTGCTCTAAAATTGGTGATTGAAACAACGAATTCACGAATCACGATTTATAGAGTTGAGTCCGTAACTTTTTCTTTGTTTTTATTTGTCGTACTGGATTGTTTTATTCCGATAAACTGGCTGGCTCAGTCGTTGACAGCGAGCACAATATATGATATTAGAAAATTGTTGAAAAACTTTGAAGGGACAATTATTCTGGAATTCGTCAAATGCGACCATGAAAATGTAAAGACTTAAAGAGCGAGTATCTGCTGACTGAATACACAACGACGAAGCTTAGGAATTGTTTATACCTACTTTCTCGTTTTCATCAATACTCCATTTCATTTTTAGAAATATTTAAAGGGACGCGGAAAGTGAGTACTCGCTGAATTTACTTAAAATGCCGTACTGGACGATCAACATTTTCTAAACAAATTCAGGGGGCCTGCCCCGTGGACTGATTTTTGAAATTCATATACAAAGCTATAGACAAAGAGGATAAAAGGGAAATAACACGATCCTGCAGGCCGATTACTGAAATTGATAGACAAAGCTATTGACCAAGACGACAAAGGAATATGGAGGGATCCCATTGGTGGAAGCGGGTGCTTGCAATGGACAAAGGAGATAGATAATAGACTAAATAACGGCAATCCACGAGGAACCCGATAGTTAGTGTATCATTTTCTCTCTTAGTCTACAGGAACCACCCATTTCAACCAATAGGATAGCTCCGCACTCCCTATGTCTTCTTTGTCTATCGCTTTGCTTATCAATTTTAATAATCGACCCGCTGTAGGCAGGAGCAGGTGGTTGCAATGGACAAAGAAGGTAAGCAATAGACTAACTGACGGCAACCCATGAGAGTCCGTCAGTCCGTAGTTAGTCCATCATTATCTTCCTTAGTCCATGACAACCACCCGTTCCAACCGATAGGATCGCTCCGTGTTCTCTATGTCTTCTTTGTCTATCGCTTTGTCTATCAATGTCAATAATCAGCCAGCTGAGTCCCTTTTCAGCTTTAGTGTGCCCCTTAAACCTGCCTCCTAGGGGCGTTCTAATTGATCTGAATGTACACCTTACATGGCAAGGTCTGCAGGGGTGTTCGTTACACCACTGTATTAGCAGCCCTATTCGAATACAGAGCCTTCGGCCTTGACAAAAATCTTTTTGGCGGTTCAACGCGCGCATCAATAGAACTTGCAACACGAATGAGGCTGTGAGAAGGATGATTCACCGAGACGAGATCTCTGACGCAATTTCAAGGCAAATTCTGAACGGACTAAATACTTAGCTCTTCGGCACGTCTTGGAAGTCTGGTGTCATCCAAGTGCGCAAGCGTTGCCGATACGAAATGAAAAAGAGAACAGTGGCGGAGGGCGGAGGGCGGGGGGAGGGGGGATTACTTACTGCGCGTTGCTCAATTTAATGGTCTTACTCCACGTATTTGGAGGGAAAAAATTGATAAAAATTAAAAAGGAGAAAAAAAATAAAAATGGAAAATGGAGGATAAGGTCGAAGGGAGCGAGAAAAATTGGAAGAGAGAGTTTTAAGTTTGAAACGTGAGTTTCGCCTTCAATTTCACAGCATAGGCAACAAACGTACCGCGTAGCGAAAATAATTATAAAAATATTCCAAAGACACTCATATTCCGCTCTTTACTACGACTCACTAAACTGGAATGAATTTTCTGCTCTCCCGTTTTCTTCAATTTTCCATTCCATTTTTTTTAAATACTTAGAGGGACGGACAGTAAGTTCTGAATTTACTTCAAAGGCCGGATTAGATACTCAAAATGTTTTAAAAAATTCCGCCCAAAGACCATGCGCGATCTTACTGGCGAATATCGTTAACTTGATGTTCGCCTTCAATTTCACCGCATAGGCAAAAAACTCAACACGGAAAGCGAATGGATAATAGGTATAAAGTATATCTATTGAAAAACACGCATATCGACGGCGTAAGTCCGCAATCACATATCTCTCGTTTGCGGTGTCTAAAAATCTCCGCCTCTATGTTATTTTTTTTAAAGGAGAACAAATTGACATCATTCCTTGAAGTTTTTGCAGAATCCTCTTCGCACAGAGAAGAAAAATCACGGCAGTTTTAAAGAAGTGCCGTTGAGTGGGTTTCCGTTTAAAATATAAAGTAGAATGACAGGAAGTCTGCGACGTCGCGAACCGAATTATGTGATTGCCGACTTACAACGTTGATATATCGATTAAGAAACTCCCAAACCACGAGCCTCGGTTTGCGACGTTGTACATTTCCTGGTATAATTTATTTTCTAAATGGAAAACAACTCAACGTCAATTCCTCTAACTCCTCAAAACTCCGCTGTGCGTACAAAATTCTGTAAAAACTTCAAGGAATAAGACTTGAGGTCCCGGTTCGCCTGCAATTTCTCCGCATAGGCAACAAATATACTAAGGAGCGTGAATATAGATGGCAGGCCTTAGAAAACCGTTACTCCCTACAGTTCTTCTCCACCCAAGAAGTTACAGCAAGCAAGATTTCTGGAATTTATACAATAAAAAACAATTTAAAAAGCGGGTAACAAGGCTTAAAGTTCAGGCACACAAAACCAAAACGTTTCGGCTGAAAGTTCAGCCATCCTCAGGATAAATAAAAATAAAAATGGTTAAAAATCTAAAATAGTACCTCACTGTACCTTTCAATTGAGCGTGTTGTTTATGACAATGTATCATAACAACATTCTCAATTGAAAGGTACAGTCAGGTACTATTTTAGATTTTTAACCATTTTTATATTTATTATCCAACTGAGGATGGCTGAATTTTCAGCCGAAACGGTTTGGTTTTGTGTGTGTGAACTTTTAGCCTTGTTACTAGCTTTTTAAATTGTGTTTTATTGTATATCTTGTCATGGGCTGCAGAGCATGTATCAAATCTCAATTCTAGAATTTGGTGACAGATAAATATTTATATTTCAATGAGGAGTAACTATTTTGAATCTTTGATGGAATTACAGGGATCCTGTTCCATATGGTGTACATCACGATTCAGGCAAAGGATTCCAAGGCTATGACTATAGTCCTGCTGTGATGTCACCACCACAACATCATCCTTTTGATCAACCGGCTCCTTTCCAGAGTAATTCTCAAGTATGTTTTCTTTTCTTAAATTTATAATTCTAGCACGTATATCTTGTCCGCCGCTGTTCTCTTAAAACCTAACCGCCAGGGCTGCAGACGGGTTAAATAATTCCTTGGTAGCATTGGCTTTTTTTAGAGAACCTTTGAGAGACGCGGTTTTTATCCCGAATTAGGAAACCTTTTTTGCTCTTTTTTACGTAAAAATGCCACTTTTCACTTATAAGTTTTTCTTCACTTTATTTTGGTAAATTAAAACGTAAAGATATTGATGTTACATAAATTTTTTGTTTCTTATGTTGCATTTTGCTTTTTATTTGGTGTTAAGCATCAATTTATATGATTTTTAGAATATAACAAAATTGCAATGCCATGTTGTTTGCAACATTTTTTAACGTTATTATTACACAAATTATACCTAAAAAAAAAAACAAAAAAGGCTTCCTAATTCATACATTTTAACAATTTTTTAAGTTATTTTTAAGTCCAGTCGATGTTACTTCAGCTTAATTGATTTACTCCAAAGGAAAGAGGATAAACTAAGAGAGGAAATCTTCAGGTTCGCCCTTTAAAAATTTTGGCATTGAAGTTTTAAAAGATCAACACTGCCTCAGAAACCAATGCTTGTTACTCTCACGAAAAATTCTAGAAATTTCTCCCGAAGAGATGAGATTTCTTTAATGAAACGCATTTTACTTAAATCTGTGATAGCTAATTTGCCTTCAATTGTTTTTTCTCTATTTTTATTTGAAGTATAGGCTCACCGGCACTATGATGAAAGGAGACTCCCTTCATTCACGACTAATGCGCCGGAGAAGGGATATCCATCCTTCACTACTGCCGAACCTCCTCATTTTTCGGACAAAAAACTATCAGCCTTGACCAATGATGTGCCCTACACGGATCCCTTCTATGATAATTTTTTTAAGTCAGATTCAACTTATTACAACAATCCATCAGACTGGTTTAGTAGGTATGTGTGTCTTAAATCTTAAGATTAATTCAAACATGGATAAAGTACGTTGGCTCGTTTGAAAACCAAAGAAAAAGGTTGAGACCTACATTCAAAGCTTAAATTTCCAGAGCCTACACGGATGAAATGATTAAAGAGTGGAAACTTTTCGGCGGCAGGTCACTGGAGTTTTGATCAGTACACAGTACTCTCTCAAAAATCCAGTCAGTCATGTTTGCCTGTTCATCGCATTGATGGCCGTAAAATTAATCAAAGAACGAAAATTTGTGAGTGACCCTCATATGGATTGCATTTTACAAAAATGAGCCAAGAGCATTCCAATGGTGCTAAAATTGTGCAAATTTATGTAGGTACCTTGCAAATATAAACTGATCATCTTAACAAGTATTATCTTTACTTCCAATAAACTATAAATACAAGACGAAAATTACTTTCATAAATTTAATTTTTTGCATGATTTCCGTAATTTTATTGCAAAGAATGTAAGTTGCACAATCCTAGCAACATTGGAATGCTCTTGGTTCCTTTTTGCAAAATGCAATCCATATGGTCTCTGCGGTATAGAGTATGGCAGCTGCCCATTCTATTGACTGTGAGATCTAAAAGAACGGATTCGGTGAATGCAGGTTTAAAATGGGTAATTTCATAGTTTCTAGAAATTTGGAAAATGTCGTGACTAGCAGAGAGAAAAGTGCATTCTGTTTCAATGTCACTTATAGATATGATTGCAGTAAAACCTCCTCGGTTAGATTTCTTTTCCTTTCTTTTTCATGTGCTTACAGTACCTGTCTCATTACACATTCAAAACTTTTTCACAGATTAAAGCGCTCAAATCAGAGTGAAGGATTTTCTTTAGCACCAAGACCTCGGCGACAAGCGAATGGCGGTTTTACAGAGACACTGTGCCCAACTAGGTCAATGTATGTTATGCCTCAGGCTGCACTAAATAACCAAGGATCTTGGAAGTATGTTGTGAATCTTGGTGACAAACCTACACAATTTGTCCAAAGTGAAGTTTGTGTGTAAGTACCTTCGTCAACTAGATATCTTCTTTCTCTCTCTTTTTGCAGTAATGAGAGGCATATCTCAGATGCACAGTCTTCAGCAGCCAGCACATGATGATGGACTTACTATGTGAGACTTATGTAAACAATCTAAGCAGGTACCTTCAAGTTTTGCGGTGTTACACCAACCAAAAAATTCTGCTTTGCTGTTGTCAGTAGAAGGATAATTCATCATCTACAAGCTGATCGTAAAATTTTGTGCTTGTCAACAAGGCATTACAAGACTGAGGTGAAATGAAAGATTTTTCGAGGAGTACCAAGAAATTTGGCCCCAGCTAAATTTTAAGATTTCTTGATACAGTGTTCCTCACTATATTTTGAGTCGGAGGAGCTTTTAAAATTGAATTTTTACAGGCCAATCTCGAGAAAATTGGTTCTGAATAGTGCACTTTTTGGAAATTGATCTCTTGACATTATCCAGAGAAGTAGAACTGTTACTGAGTTGTGGATGCAGAGCATATTGTTTTAAACGATGCAATGTCTTATCTCCCAGCCAGCACAAGATGAGGAGAGAGGAGGTTGCTCCTCAATCAACTACGTTTTTCCACTAGATTATGCTTGTGAAACCGCCGAAAAGAGCACTTTCCAGACTCCATTTTTTTTGAGGTTGGCACATAGAAAGTTCGATTTTAAAAACTCATCTTACTTAGGAGATCATAATGAGCATCATTTAAAAAATCTTAAAATTTGGCCAGTGTCGAATTTTTTAGTATTCTGTGTGCAGGTTGTCCTTTGTTGTCGATTTTGTTGCTCCACAGTCACATTCTCTTTTTGTTGTGCCTTTTATCAAGCCTTTTAATAGACTGGATACAGATCACCAAGAAGGGGTCTTTAGCTTGTTGACTATCCAGCCCAATAAAGGCACGACAAAAAGAATTCTTGAGTATGAAGCAATTAAATAGACCAGTCATCTGATTCCATTTCACTTAAAGCTTGACTTCGTCTTGTTGAAAAACGCAAAATTTCAACCATCAACCTAAAGGCAAGAAAATTTCATCACTTAAAGCACTAATTTTAAAAATGATCAAAATTCAATTTGAACCTCTGCCTTTTTTACAGGATAAAGAACACATGAATCTAGATTTGTGTGCTTTAAAGATGTTTTCTGTAAAAAGACTGAGCATTTTAATACACCTGAAAGAGCCTTATCACCGATTTTGTATTTATCATTTGTGGTTTTATTTTTTCCCCTTTCTTTTCAGATCCTCTCAATGTAATAGTCTGTGTTCCCTTCCTAATGGTTACAACTCAAGATGTGAGCAGAAGTACGTTCAGAAACGTCTAGTAGCATTAAGTGATGATGGTAATAATATCTATAATGATATCTTTTGGTTTCCTCATGGCTGTGTTTGTCAATTTTCTACTCCTGTCTAATTTAATCATTGTAATTTATCTTTGTAAAATAAAATTTTTGCGTTAACTTGAATTTTTCAATAACTGAAAGAGACCCTATCCTTGAGAGGATACTGATAATCTTTACCTAGGTACAATTTTCTCTCTTTTTTTTTTTTTAATTTTTTTTTTTTATTTTATTGTACACTTCCAACACCCTCGAAGGGCTAATCTTAAGCTTTCAGTTATAGCCCCATCCCCCTCAATCCCTACTCATTAATCAGCCCAAAGTGATCATTCTTCTTTGAGACCATCAAACTTAACATCGAACTTTAACTTAAAAAATGGATGTGAAACTCGTTTTCAAAATGTAAATAAGACCCAATTCAATTCAACTTCAGTAAAAAAATTTATCAATACAAAAATGATACATTCATTCAAAATGTCAATCAAGAAAAAAATAAGAGTGAAGGCTTGCTTTTAAATTTAGTAGAAAGGGCCATCAAATGTTCGGTTTACCAAATTGTATATATGCACTATGAAGAACTGGGAAACAAAAAAGGAGGAACTATGACATTAATATGAGAACAGTTCAAGAACATTGAATTGAACTTAGTGTAACCTTATGTTCATACTTAAAAGATTAGAAATCTGTTATGTTGAAAAAATATAGGAAAAAATCTTAAAAAAGACTTATCTTTACAATGAGACGTTCACTTTAGTACAAAAGTATACATGGGAGGGCATTACTCTTGGTTTTCAGATTCCTCAGGAGAAGAGCTAAGCTCTTGTATTACTGCAGTTAAGTTGATTACCTTCTTCCTCCAAGTTTCTCTTTCAGTTTTGAGGATTTCTTGCTCCTTTTTGAGGATCTCTTGCTCCTTTTTAAGGGACTCTTCCAACTCAGCAACTTTTTTGCTCCATTTCTGCTCTGTCTGTTTCCTTATGATATCACTTGTATGAGCATATTCCAAGAATTGTTGGTCTACGAACAAACAAATTGGAAAGATTAGTGCATGGTAAAAAATCTTCAGTGCCAAAACACACAAGAGAAATTAAACTTGAAAACTCCTCTCCTTCAACAAGGTGTCTACTAAAACAGGCTGGTCAAAAATAAGTACTTTTACAGTACTTTTTCAGTACACTCTCGAGAAATTCACTACCTCCTCCAACAGAAAAATGCCGTTCTTTTACAGTACGTGCATTTGACAAAATTAGAAAAATTTCAAAAATTTGAAATTGTGACAAAAATGACAAAAAATTAAAAAAAAATCCGGACCTTTTCCCCGAATTTCCGCCTTTTTTCAGTACTTCCGGACTGCCCTTAAAAAATCAGTACTATTTCCGGAAATTCCGGACTTGTAGTCACCCTGTTCAATTCAACCTCAACGCGGCTTGGTGATTTTTAATTGAGCTCTGTCCAAATGTGACTCTTCGCAGAGTGAAGACCGCCAACTTCCACACAAAAAGTCTCAGGGCAGTGGAAAAATTAGAGTTTGAATAAAAATACATCTAATTTTCATTTTTGACTGCAACACAATAGATGATCTATTCAACATTTCAACATGAACAAAGATTTTCAGCATCTTATTTGTTTACACACTGCAGTATAAGAGTTTTGATTTTGGAATTGGTATTGCCCTCTGTCAGCACAAAAGTGAAAAAATCCACTTTAGGCTTTCTTTGAGACACTCAAAAGCATTTCGATCAAAAATTTGAGAGCTGAATTTTTCCATGAACTAGCTGTCAGTCGCCCTTGTGAAAAAGTTACACCCTGTGCACTTGTAACACTTCCGAACGGATAAACTCAATTTGATTTGACTTACTCATCACATGCTTCAGGCTACTTATTTCTTGCACATGTTTCTGTTGGATCTCTTCTAACTCTAAACGCAGAACTTGAATGAGGGCATCTTTATTTCCAGCATTTGCCAGCTTCTTCATCATACCACTTAGTGCTTCAGAGACAAGTGGCACTAACTGAAAACAGAGGAATGAAAAAATCATCAGTCACTTGTTTTCAAGATATGTGAGATTGCAAAAAAAAAATGGTAAAAATAGTTGTGCTGCAGTAGATAAGCAGCAGCCATGAAAAAAGCGCCCACGAATCTTCCCCCCTCCCCCCACCCCCAAAGGTCATAGTAAAGAATTTGCATGTTTTCGTTGCAGACATTTTAAAGTTTTGGAAGCCGATATCGATGATGAAACTGCAGAAACTTGAAACTCAGTTTGCAGAGTTACAGACTTCCTGCTATACTTTATTTTTTGCATGGAAAACTACAAAACGTCGTTATTTCTCTAAAACTTCAGTGATTTTTCTTCTCTATGAAAAGGATGTTTTGTGCTAGGATGTTAGTCTAGTCTCCTTTCAAAAAATAAAATGGGAGCGGCGGTTTTCAGACCCTGCAACAGATTTTTTGCAGTTTCACCGTTGATACAAGCTTGACTAACATGGCCCATTGGCCCCCCCTTCTGGTAGCAAAATATTGCAACTGTTATTGTAGGATTTCCCGATGTGGAAAAAATTAGGACTTGTAATCTACAGGCGATAAAGTCGTTAGGATCATCAACATTTGAGGGATTATTCTCAATCTTATCGTGATCGCCCAGCAATTTAGCACGATATTATCGCGATAAAAATAGCGACATATGGCAATTTAATCTCGACTTAATCGCCAAATATTGATCGCGATTTTATCGAACCAAAAATTGCGATGTGTAGCGATGTCATTGCGATATATTGCAACTTTTAATTCAATAATATGGTGATAAGTTGCCACCAATATGATCACAATAATCGACCAATAAAATCGCCATTTATCACAATTGCTGCTACCTGGGTTGCAGTCGGGCACTCAAAGACTCAGGCTTAAATATGAAGATATTTTTTCAAGTCCGTGAAGTTAAAATTGGTAGAAAGCGAATTTTACAAACAAAGAATACAGAGTGATTACAGGAATGCTTACCTGTTGGACGGAATAATTGAATAATCTTGTGGCACTGCCTTCATGATCAAATGTAGTAGGATTTACTCGCAAACTACAAGCTTCAGTCTCCAATCCAATTGGTCTTTCGGATAAATCATTAAAATTTAATTCCTCTTCCTCTGGACTTGATATTGCCGGGGAGTCTCGACTATTAGAGGCTCGATTCATTCTAGTGGCAGGGTTTAAATTCGTATTCACAGAATCTTTTTGTGGTGAATCTTTTGTCGAAGACTTTTGCGATTTAGCTGACGTATTTGATATGGCTTCCACAGTTTGGAATTCAGAGTAGTCAAACTTTGTGCTGCCCATGTCTTGCGAGGTTTTTTCAATTGGCGATCGTGGCTTTTCAGTCATGAAACATTCATCCTCGGTCTTCTTTGGGGAGTTATCAAGGTTTGGTCTCTCATGAGCTGGAGTATCATTCAAAAAGGACAGAAGAAACTTTTTGTTGGAGTCGCTATTGGGGGTATGAACAGTAGTTTCCGACACTTTCAGGTGATCTTTAAGTATTGGATCAAGTATTTGTTTAAGGGATTTACCAGGGTTCATGATCACTTTAAAGTCGTTTGAATTTGACAAAAGCATTTTTTTAAGTAATGTCGAGTCCTTCTTTTGAGTAGGTGGAACTCCTTTGACTTCTGGAATCTCTTTATTTGGAATACTTTGCTTTTCAACGAGTTCAGGTTCCTTGGTATCCGTGCTTTCACTTCTTTTCTGAACGAGTTTTATCCTACTTGTAGTAAGCATATCATTGTCTAATTCTCTCAGTGTGATTTTTGGCTGTTTTATCATTCCCTCTGTGTCCGAACCGGAATGGCCGACATCGGAATCAGGATTCGAGCTTGTCTTCAAACGCTTGACTTTCTTATCTGGTAAACTTTTCGGGTTTGCTGGTCTCTTACCAACGGAGTCCTGTGAAATATGAAGATAAGGTCTCGCATTATTAAATAACAAGAAGAGAAATAACATTACTCTACAGTAAAAAAAAAAAAAAATAAAATAAATTGGGATTTCATATTATCACCAAATCACCCATTACTATATTGTCACTTAAAGATGGGGTCATTTGCAGGTAAGAGAATACTGCTGTTAAAGGAGGGATTTTCAACTTTGGCCTAATGCATTCTGGATACGATCAATATATTTCAAATTTTAACCATATGGTGGATTATTTTAGGAAAATTGAAATTTCAGTTAGTAGATAAATCATTACCACCTAAGAGATCTCGTGACAAGTACTTTTCATCCTATTCATGACCAAAATTCATTTTCATATCAATATTATTGGCTCAAAGATGTTGGTAGACCTAGATGGGCTAATGGCATGAGTCAATTATAGACCAAAAACAGACACACTTACGATTCAAATTAAAATGATTACTTTTACTACATTTGCATGTTTTCAGACGCTTAACTGCATCATAGCATCAATACGTCTAAAATAGCTGAGAAGAATTTGATTTTGAACCTTGGCATTCTTTATACTTTCTTTCTATTCAGACTTGCGTCTACCAAATTGGGACTTTACCTGCTCATTGTTTCCACTCTTTTTGTTCTCTGGTGTTGACTTGAGGGCTGGAACAATGGTGTTTCGAGCTTGCAGTTTCACTGGATCATACTATGGACAAAAATTAAAAAATTGTGGATCAGAAATTAAGATTGAGCAAAATCTCTGAATGAGAATAAATGAGGAGCTTTTTTCAGTTAATTTTTCTGTGGTAGTTAAAATTACCAAGTTATACACAGTGCCTTTTAGATACTTGCATGATAATTTTGCAACGTAAAAAATTAATTAGGAAATAAGGCTTAGTTGTCAGCTACTGATTTGATCAAAAGGTGAATGATCACTTTAATCAGGATTAGAATGAATCCAACAGATTCAGAGTAACTCATTAACCTTGGTCTTGGAAAATGAGGGATGGATTTAACTGAAGAAAGACAGAAATCTTAAAAGAACCAAACATTTGCAGAAAAATGAATAAAAATAAAAACTGATGATGAAAAAATCCAAACACATAATAAGTTCTTCCCATTGGTCATCTATGCCATCAAGCGCTGGGATGTTGGGAGCGCCTCAACTTAAGAACAAGTTGTAAGGCTGGGGGTAAGATTTTCAGAGTTTGCATTACCCACATCATACATACACCTTTCAAAATGAAAGTGGTTTTTCGATCAAACCTCCATAAAGATTCAGTAAATCTCAGAACTTACCACAGATGTATTAATAATAATTACGAAGAACTCAAGAAATTATACCACTTCAAATACAGCATTAAAACCCCCATAAAGATTAGTTGCGGTCTCAAGAATTCTCCAACTCTAGTTATCAGTTTTAAGTTGTTAAAAATATTCATATTTTTTATGCACAGCTCATATGGGCCTTGCCTTTCAAAGAGCAGACCTTATTAACTAATTTAGCCAGTCTGATGCCTAGATTAATATGAAGGAACAGTTTGCAGAATAAAAACAAAAAGTCGTGAATAATAGTCACAGTGAAAAAGAAAATTAAACTGACTGTGGCAAGACACTGAGTAAAAAGTCTTGAAAGGGAAAAGTTACTGTGGAGAGAGGTTGCAACGGAAAATTGTATACGATGAAATTTTGAGCGGTTAAAAGTCCTGCGGTTAAATGTCACTACACTACCTGGAGTAACATAATGTCATTGCACGCACTGTTATGAAACAAGATTATTTACCTCAGGCAGCATTGATTGTAGATGTTCCTTGTAGTTATCGGGATTAAACTCAGTTTTGGTGGGAGCATACACAAATTTTCTAAACCGCTCCATTAGGAGGCCAACATGCCTTTGAACTTCAACAAGGGCATTTTGGTAACTTTTGAAGTCTTTTGAGTTGGCTAGATGTACTTCTACAGGACTTGTCTTGCTAAATAGGTAGATGGACTTGGCAGGAACCCATGCTCTGAAAATAGTGCATAAGAAAAATTAATGGAATACATTATTATGTTAGTTCGGCTGATGGTAAAAATCAAAGTGGGACTCTAGTCCATGAAAAAATTTTGACTTACCAATATATTTTTCCTAAGATGAGAAAAATGAATCTTAATAACTAAATTCGCACCTTTTCTGGTAATCCATTCAAACACGTCAAAAAATTTGCAGGATCAAATAAGTAGATTTAAATTTTTGATTTGACTAAGGCAAGCCTTCCTAAAAATGACAATGATGGAGTTCTTAGCCATCGTGCTTAAAAAGTTCAGCTTAAAGCTGATATCTCATTACAGAGGGAAAAAGCTCACACACAAGCACAATTTCCCCTCAAAGAGCTACGCTGTTTGGAGCAACACTCGTTACGTCCATTCATTTCCATTCAAGAACTCCATCATTGTCTTACAACCTGTGCGTTTACCGCAATCAGTTTGGGTTTCCTAAAAATGCTCCAACATATCTGAATGAATAAAATGGAGAATTTGCAGGTGTCTGAAATTTGATGAATTCCATTTTTAAGTGGAAACTACTGAGTGGACTGAACACGAGGATACCCCTGGTTCATGAATTGAACAATTATTCGAGAAGATATGACAAAATGATCTAATCTGCTAAAATACATGTTTTTAAATGGGTTATTCGGCCCGATGACGTCACTAGGTGGTGCATTTTCTCACTTTTAAATCTATGTATTTTTACACTATTTCCAAGACCGGAAAAAAATTATAAAAATTACTGTGAAATCAGCTTTTTAAGCAATCTCAGATGAAGCAATAAAAAATTTGCGTACAAATTCTCCTTTACGATCAGACAGGTTTTTTTATCAGTAGTAAAGTGATAGGATGCAGGGTAGCAACTACCACTCAATTAAAAATTGACTAGAGCCACGATAGGTGAAAATCAAACACTTTTGAGAGTAAAGAAACCTACTGAGTACACCTCATTGATCCTGTAACATAATGGCATATCTCCAATTCTACATGAGTCCCAGGAAACTTGAAGTTAAATGAATGACAGGGCTCTTGTGAAAATAGAGATATACCCTTACCTCAGAGGAGCGACGACACATCTTTCAATGAAATGCACAATATATTCAGTAATTACCTGCTGTAGTCGTTGAAAAATTTGACTTCAACGATGCAGTTGTTCTTGTTATCCATTTTCCAATGGAATACTTTGCTTGGCCAAAATGGATAGCCTTTGAATTTGGCCCAAACCAACAGATGAGGTTGCCGGCAAGGTTCTAGAAAACTTTCAGAAATACTATACTCAAAAGACTTCTTGAAACAATCTACGCATCGCTCCAGCTGGTTCATTTTACTCTTACATCGAACCAAAATAGACTTGGCAACAGCTGTTAAGCTTGAATTCACTGAAATCAAATCAAAGTACTGGATATAATAGAGATACAACGATTAAGTCACAGACAAGAAAAGTTTCGATCTAAATTTTTGTTTCTTTACCTCTATCACACCCTTCTTTGTGATCTAATACAAGCTACAATAGATGCTTTGAGACAATCTTTACTGAGCTCAAACTTGAATCTAATTGGATGGATTTTTTTATTTTGACTGTAAACTAAACCACATAACTCCTGAACTTTCCATAAAGCAGTACAATACCAACAAAATGCCAAGGAAATCGACGCCGGCTATGTTTTAATAGTATTTAATATGATGTTCCTCACGGCCTCTTGCAAACAATGAGCATTTAAACTCAAACTTTCTATGCGCCAATCTCAAAAAAAGCAAGGTTGGAAAGTGAATTTCTCTACTTTCTTACGTGCAAATTCTAACGGAGGTGTAAGACTGTTGCTATGGGTGAGTGGAGACTGCGACGCACATTGTTATTCTTTGAATAAAGAGTTGGATTCTTTTTATTTGTCATATCTTCTCAGTTAGCAAGAAAACAGAGGATCTTCTCGATCAATAAAATGTTATGATAGATGTTATGAAAGATGAAAAAATAAACTGAATCAAAATTAAAACAAGAAAGGACGAAAAAATTATAGTGCGATAGACCTATTTTAGCAGAGCAATGATACGCTTTTTTCCCTGTTGTCTAAACAATGAAGTAAAAACAGTTTAAAGAAAAACATTCAAAAATCAAAAATAGTACACAAGAAAAAATTGCAACAGCATACTTACACCCATTGTATATTATACTGTTGTGATACAGCCATTTGATATCAGCAATAAATGACTCAGTAGATCCATAAAATTTATTGTTAATATTCGCTTGTATTTGGCCCAAATGGACAGGGTTCACGATATGATCTCGATAATCAGGGAACTCAATAAGATCTACAGGCTCTGTGAAAAGGTCCGCTCCTGGTAACGATGAAAGAAACTCAATTGTCCTTGTGAGAAGAGAGCAAAATTCATCAGCTGATATAAGTTTCATTGACTCTGACTGGTTTTCAAAAGACTCCATCTTAAGGCTAAGGGTGCATTCTGGGCAGGACCAGTTACTTGTTTCCTGAAATAAAAAAATAAAATGACTTGTATGGTGCTCAATTAAATTAGGGCAATGATAATGTTTCATTACTGAAAAGTAGATGAGGCAAAGAAAGTTAGGTTTTTTTTAGAGTGAGGAAATTGTTCCATAAGAAATGAAGCGCCTCTTGAAAAAAATGCACTTTTACTGTTTATACATAGAGGTGGCTATCGCCACCCATGGTGCATGCACATTTTTATTTCACCAAAATAAACCAAGTAGTTGAGGGACTTGACAAATTTTTGGGTGATCATTTTGAGAAAACTATACCACCTACAGAGGATATTTTTTGGAAAAGATATTTGTTTCCTCCGAGCTTGGGCATAAAAGACTTTTACAAAGAAACTGTAGGCTAAATCTTCTTTCAATATTGGTATCATTTCCAGCTATCTAGCCATATTCATGGGTTATCGAAAAGCAGCAACACTAATATTCTTGTAGATGACGATGGCAGAGTAGAATAGAAACTGCTTGTTGCCACCTGGATGCTGAAAAAAAAATCACTTACTGCTGTATCCGTCTGGCCCCTGATACACCGTAGATGAAAAACTCTTGGACAGGTGACACAGTGTCTGGAGACATGATGTGTGTCAACAAGATGACATACCCAGCAGAAACGATCCTTGCCGTCAACAATGAATGTGTCTTCCTAATCAAACATATTTGGATGAAAGTTACATAAGGCCGAAAATGAAAAAACGAACATACAGAATACATGTTAAAGGAGCAAATAAGGTAAAAAATATTGGCAATAATGTTGCTGAACAAAGACAATTTCATAAGACTCAAGAAACTTTGCATTGAAGATTAGAGGAGTTTGACGCAAGGATGAGTTTAAAAGTTGCTAAAAACCCAAAGCCACAAAAGTCAAGGACTAGTCAGGTAGGGATTGAAAAAAAAGCCTCAGTTTAAATTTTATTCCTTCTGACGTTTCTTTTTCAAACCACTAATGAAGGAGCCTTTGCATTTGTGTAAAACTGTAACTTTTGTTGACTTGATATCAAACTTTTCGAACGTTGGTTATATGATGACCCAACTCCAAAACCACTTATCTCAATTGCAATGCTCCAAAATTTTGTAAGAACTCGATTCTTTGGTAAGAAAAAAAATTATGGGAGTCATGATACGAAATTTTACGGAAGGGCAATCAAGAAAATATCACCAAGAGCCAAACTCACCCTTTAAACAAAAAAGGTATCCATTATTTGTTTGTTTATTGGTGATCTCAAAACTTCCATTACAATAATAATTAGAGTTTCTTCTCAGGGAGACAGAAATTTATCTTCAGTGAGAAGTTTTTCCAGCATGAAGTGCTAGGCTAAAACGTTAATAATTCTACATACTCTGAGCTTTAGTACATGACCAACAAGAGTCCATCCAAGAAAGTAACCGCAAATTGAGATAATGAGCATCGTATTGAGATTGTTATTTGAGATAATGAGCATCGTGGTAAAAATAGCTCAATACCATCTTGAAAGTGCATTTTCTTGCTTGACAGATGCTCAGTAATTTGACACTATCACATACAGAGTATGTCAAAATTATTACCTGTGACACTGCTACTTCAGAAAGATTACTCTTGCGCGGCATATCGAATCTGGAACTCTTCCTTCGATGCATTTTCAATGCCATTTGCCTGGCATCAATTGGTTTCTTCCTTGGCCGCCCACGAGGCCTTCCTATTGTGAGAGGTTTGCCATCGCTTTTAATACGTTTGTTATCCTCTTCAGTCGTTGCTTCAGAAACAGCACTCACACTGCTATCATTATACTCACTTTCAATCTCCATATTACCTGAATTTTCATACGCAATATCCTGCGAATCTTCCTCATTCATAGATGAAGATACCATGGCCAAGAAGTTTTTCTGCTTTTGAGCAAAAGTAGGATTGTAAGAGCAGCGAGTTCGCCTGCTCATTTGACCACTTTCTTTAGTGGAACTGTTGAGAATTGACTTGGACTTATGCAAAGCATATGTTGAGGGACTTGCGTTCCTTCGAGATTTCTTATCTGTTCGCAATAGCGAATTCTTCAAAGTCTTCTTTTTTAGCTTCTTTACTCTGAGTCCTGTTTTATCATTAAGAGCTAGTTCATTCACAATTTTTTTCCTGGAATGTTCTGGTACATTTAGAGAAACACCTTCTTTAGACATCAATTTTTTATCTATCGCATTGGTTGATCCTGAGCTCTGACTCATCTCATGACTACCTTTGAGACCATTGTACTCTTGGGGGTTTTCGGATTCTTTCAATGTAAGCGATTCTCCTCTGACATTCGGAAATACATCCTCTGCCGGCATATTGTCTTTAGTTTTAGGTTCACTGTTTCCATGATTCATTGTATTATTTAGAAGGTTTCGTGACGAACTGTCTGATGTTGCCTGAGGTGTTGAAGTTTGTGAATTACTAGCAGAATGCATGGCGGAAACAATACTCTCAACAGTTTATTTTTTTTGAGCTGATCTTATCTGGATTTTCCCTCAAAAAATCAATCCTGTTGTTACTTTATCCTTCCATAATTGTGAGTATTAATTAATGATTCATCTCAAAACACATTTTTCTACAGAACCATCGGAATTGTTAGAGGAGTCAGGTTTGCTGCATGCTGTAATTTTTGAAAACACAGGGAGTGCAATGTTGATCAACACAAATCATCATAATCTACTTAGTTACATATTTTAATTTTTCGGAGAGATGATGCGTCCCACGATGACACGGTGAGGAATTGACAGAAACTATATTGTGTATCAGTAAAACTGGTGGTAAAACTGATATACTAATATCTAATTTGAGTCCAATGTAGTTTGATAGCATATACTTATTAGTTGGTGGTGGGCAAACGTTAGTGAACAAACTGCAGATCCTGATGAGCGAATGAGTTAGACAGCTGTGCTGCAACTAGTTGTTCGATAGGCAAATGGGGTCAGAGCATAAAGGTGTAACTCTTTTAGAAGTCCTTTGGATGGTGTGTGCTGCAACAAATGAACACAAAAATAGTCAGAGAATCCATGCGTGCTTGAGATAATTATGGAGGAAATATTAAAAATGATCGAAAAGGCATAGTCTGAGAAATTAGATGGTAAGTATAACCTAGAACAATGAATGACACAATCCTTGGCATAATTGCGCAATCTTTCCTGACTGGAAGCGGTGTAATATCTATCAATAGGACGTATTTACATCAAAAGGAACTACTTCCATTTTGACGAGAGCCCTGAGATATATAAGAATACATACTTATATAACAGGGCTCGCATGTCACAATAGACAGAGTTCTTTCTGCTTTAAATACATCCAATACATTCATCGGTCACAGACTTTTCAATAATAGCTTAAAAATTCTTGTCATTACCTACTCCCAAATAGGTTAAGTATGCTCAACTTGCAAATGGCAGCCAGAAGACTACTATCAATAACATTTTTTTCACTCTCTGTCTCTGCTCAGAGGGCTTGTAGGTCTGCTAGTAAGTATGCAATTTTACTATGCCCAAGCAAGGAGCATCTATTATTCAAAGTCCATTCTCTCAGAGTTTCCCCCTTCGAAGAGGCCTCATCGACTGAGCAATAAATCACAACATTCCCAAGCAAAAGCTTGAGAGAGTGATGAAATAATAGAAAATTCTGATGTTTAAAATTTTGAAAAAATTTCTACCTACCCAAAAAATCTGAGTAGGAAGGAATAAATATTTTCAAAAATGTGATCCGATGAGCTATATTTAATGAGAGAGGTGTGATAATAAATTTCGGATTGGAAATTAAGAAATTATTTTTAATGATCAAGTCAGTAACTGAAAAAAAAACCTTCACTACAGCGATTCCATTGGAGTCGGTAACTAACCAAAAATTAGAGGGCAAACAACTAAATTACCAAATCAAGGGCATGAGTGAGAAGGGAGAGTTAAAATAAAAAAATGAGACTAACGCAAATGACATGTGAAAAAGACAGTTAGTATTCATATAGATATTGACATTTTAAATGAGCATTTATTAGATTCTAACATGTGATGACCTTGACCATCTATCATGCATACCAAAGTAGGAAATTGAGGACTTCGATTATCACACCTCTTATCAGAGTGGCAAAGAGGACTCTGGTGATTAAATCTTATTTTATAGAATAGCTACGGGCTGTGTACCTATTATGTACGTAATATCATCAATCAAGTTTTAACCTAAAAAAAATTAATACAATTATAAATGATAGGAATGGCAAAAAAATTATTGATTCAGACTGAAAATAAAATTTTACTGATACTGAAAAGATAGAGGATGCTGGTTCAAACCAACGATGAAGCTTGTTTGTGAGATAAATTATTCACGGGTTGAAAAAAGTCAAAGTTTTACCGTTGAGATTATTTCTAGGAACGACCAAGACAATTTTTCGATCCATGTTTACCCATGCTAGGGGCGCAATAAAATAGTAGAAATCATAAATTAACAATTTGATCAGGGGAAAGGATAAGAAAAGTATAAATGATGAAATTTTTTTATAAAAACAGGACTTTTCGGAAAATGAATAATCTCACTTTCAACCAGAAGAAAAAGCGGAAAATGGGTTGTCAATTCGCTATTATTGCGAGACCAAGACTGACTTCAAAGTAAAATAAGTGTTGATGAGATGCTCAAAAAGTTGCAGAGCTGATTGATGTGCTTTTTAAAACTGGCCCAAAACTTACCAAAAAATATCGTTCAAATGGGTGTAAAATTTCGACAGATGGATTTCTCAGAAAAAATCCTTGCATAAAATCCTTTGTTTTATGTTCATAAATAAGCAAAATTTACATTATTCAAATATGCTCCAACCAAGGATGGGCTGATGTTTTCACTCATCATGTAAAAATGTCCAAGGTCAGTAGGTACCCACAGCTTTTCTGGCGGACAGGTTACATATTTAAAACTTGTCGGGACCATATTACCAAATTTTCAACTGTCCAGGAAAATCTAGGAGTCAGCATTTCTGAAAAAATCTGTTCTTTTGCTGGCAACAAACATGACTGATTGTGATCTAACGCTTATTTCATCCAGACTCCTGTGCAGTTCTGTGGTATCTGCAGCAAACAAGATTCTCAGCAGACGTTAGGGGTGAAAATATATAGGGATTTTCATTGCAACACCAAGAAGTGGATGAATGCAAATCGAAGAGACAATGTGCAATCACCTGAGCCAGACGCTGCAGATTGAGTAGATTAGCGCTTAAGATAAGTCTGATTCTTTAAAATCCAAGAGTAAAACAACCTTACCTAGGTAGGTACCTTTCAGAGTTTGGAGTTTGGTCACTTTTCACCGAGATTTGTAACCATGAATAATTATCTTCAGACCAGTTAAAGTTCAATTAGTAAAACTGCTTAATATGTACTCAAAGTCGCGAGATAAATATAGGTACGAGAATTGCGACAACTTTGTTTAAATTAAAACTTGCACTTGCAAGCGGTGTACCTGCGGTGTAAACAATGGTCATGAGTTCGATGATAAATGTGGCAAATCAGCATCATGTTAGCATAGCATTGGGAACAGTGGCACTCTCTAACGGCGAAAGCGTTATAACTCAAAATCTTACCCAACATTGATGCCGTTTCATTATAGAATAATAGCCATTATTCTATGGTTTCATCGTTTGTGAATTTGATCTGAGTGTGTGAAAAGGTGCGAGTGAGAAAATATGCCGTAGAAAATAATGAGTTTCTAGGACTTTGAATCAATCATAAAATTCAGAAAATTTTATATGCTATTTCATGACTTATTGAAATTTTAGAATTTGGAAAAACTAGGTAGGTACTTTCTAGGCGGAACTTTGGTACTTATTAACTGAGCATTTATACTTGCTCTTTAATTTATGCATCTTTTCGTTCGGTTGTATTGCGCTTATTGAAAAAAAAAAATGAAATGATAAATTTAAAAAATCGACTCGCAAATCAAACGCTAGGTACAAAAGAGGCGATACTCTTAATACATATTTAGGATTGATGAAGTGCTTACTTACCTACTGAAAAGTTCTCGCAGCTGCAAGAGAGTATGGGAAAATTGATTCTGTAGATGTGGGAAGAATCTAGGAGTCTACTTAGGTAGAAAAAGTGGAGAAAGTTAGGTGACTTGGGAGGGATGTTTTTAGAAATTGAGTAATTTGATTCTGAGTTAAAAGTTGATTACAATAAAGAAACTTAAAAACTCTGCATATCACCCGTGGTAACATGCAGACTTGCCACTATTTTCCTTCACCTTGAAACCTACGACATTTATTTAAGTTGCAAAATTGACACGATTTTCTGCTTCTGTATCTGATATACCTTTCCTAAAAAAATTCAGACCTGTACACTGATGAATTTTTTTAAAAATTGAATTGCTGGTGTCATCATAACTCATCTTTAGGTTGATTTAGAATTTTTAAATACAAAATGTGTGCTTTTCCTATATTTCCTTTTATTTGTAGTGATATTTTGAGGGACAGTCTACTAGAGGAAAAATCTTTTCTATTAATTTCCTAGTTTTAAAGAAGAGGATTATTCTGTAAAAATAAGAGGGTAAAATTAGTTTCTAAAATAAAAACATTGGGTGGTAGAATTATAGTATGTAAAAGTTTTTTCAAAGATAAGCCATTTATATGGGGCTGTTCAATTATAAAATACATTATGTGACATTCGGTATTTTTTCACCCTCCTCCTCGTAGTGCTTTGATGATGTGGGTCCAAATCCTTCAACACATAAAAATAAAAAGGCGTAACGCTCTCTTCAACCCTCCTCCCCTCCCTACAGCATATTTGAAGCATCTTGAAGCAGAGGGAACAAAGTCCATTTTGCTGATGAGCCCCAGATTACGTAAGAATACTAGAGTTGTGAGGCTCATCAGCAAACTGGACTTTGCTCCCTTTGCTTCAAGATACCTCATTTTATGAACTACCCCTAGGAAGATGAAAATGATGGACAGACAATTCCAGATATCATGTTTTTCAGCTTCCATAGGTACACTTGAATGATGAAAAATAAATTATAGAAGTTAATTAACAGTATATTTATTTGAAAATCACATTTTTTATAACTAAGTTCAACAGATAAAATTTTGACAAGCAACATTACTAGAGAAGCAAGCTTAGAAAATTAGAGCTCAAAAAATTGATTATAAAAATATCTCGGGAAGAAAAATACAAAGTTCGTTAAATCAGGCAAATTACCTGCTTTCATACATAATCAATATCACAAAGACTAGACTCAGAGTTTAAAGGGAAACACCGCTCAGTCTAATTGAGTCTGCATATAAGGATATTTTTTTGCACTGATACGCAGACAACTATGGAGTTTCGACAGAATGAATTTATGATAACAGTTAACTAAGAAAAAAGTGTTAGCAACAGACCCGGCATATTAAAAAAAAAAAAGAAAAAAAAAGAAAAGAAGTTGAGTTTAATAGGATGTTAGCTAGTTCAAAAATTTGATTTTTTACAAGGGCAAAATTTTGAGCAAGGTCCTGAGCTTTTGTAAAATTATATGTTACTCATCAAACATGGTAAAAAAAGGAATCTTGACGACAAGTTGGACTGCATTTTGCAATTTGGAACTATAAATTCTGACTCTCCTGGAAAAACACTATGTGCATAGGGAAACTAATGGCACATACGTTGTTTTTAAACTGGGCTAGAATTTATAGTTCCTAATTGTAAAATGTAGTCCAGTTTACTCTGCAAGTTTGGGAACTCAGGGATATGTTTCATTCTAGACATCAGTTTGTGAGAGACAGCACTTACAATAGAGTGCACATGTCAGTGATCTAGATATCAATTATTTATGAAATCGTTTATGCTTAGTAACACCATTTGCAGTATGAGAAAGAAAAGGATTTTAGCCAAGGTGTTATGGTTATAATAGTGACCAGCATAATGTTTTTTAAGTCTTTGTTAAAGTTGTTGTAGTTTTGTGGTTTTGACCCTTTTTTATGCTCTGATGATGGCCGCGAGCCGAAAAGCTTTAGCGTTTAAAATGTTTATAAAATAAATAAAGCAGTGATAACCATAACACCTTGGCTAAAATCCTTTTCTTTCTCATACTAGATATCAATTGTCTGGCGGGTGACAATCATTACGGATTAGCTTGGATCGGTGGAAGATTTACTCTGGAATAGTTTCCCATGGATTCAAGGTAGAAGAGGATTGTTGAGCAACTTGAAATCCCTATCAAAATACTAACACATCAGAAGTTGAACTTATTAATTACTGATGATGGAAACAGTTTGAACTGCATGCACATTTTCAAGACCTATTTTCGAACAATGATGCCAAAAAAACCACAGATGGGGCCAAAACAGCATGAGGTGAGGGATGCTGCATTATTTTAGTAGAGGTGACAGACTGAAGAACAATATAACAAGTTACATTGCATTTTGCAAAAAGGAACCAAGAGGATTCCAATGTTGCTAAGATTGTGCAACTTATATTGTCTTGAAAGAATCTGATCATCTATAAACATTATCAATTCTACTCGCTAAAACCTGATAATTGAAGACAAAATTACCGTATAAATTTCATATTTTTTTATGATTACAGTAGTTTTATTGCAAAGGGTGAAGTTGCACAATCTTAGCAACATGGCATTGCTCCTGGTTCCTTTTTGCAAAATGCAATCCAGTTGAGGAACTTGAGACAAGGACCAATTTGGAGCATCTTTTTTCTGCCTCTGGAAAATCGGCGCTCTTCCTTTGGTGCTGAGTTGAAACTGCAAAGAAACATCCATTCTTTCACCATAAAACCCAAAACTTATGCATCATGAGACTTTAATTTCCATGCTACAAATATTCAACTGTTCCTACAACAGTTCATTTGTGCACTCTTTTACATGCCCTTCCCTATGGGAGGCAGTGCATTGTGATAGAAACAAGAAAAAAATTAATTTAAAAGAAAAAAAAGAGAAAAAAATACAAAGAAACCAGTTAACTCATTTATGTGCTTTCAACACAAGTAAAAAATAATCGGTTAAACTGACTCATCGTTATGCAAACTGCAAGATTACCAAGATATCTTCATCAATTCGGCCAAAACAGAATGGTAAATTAAACTTCATTTCTGAGTGTACTACCATTCACTAAAATCTTAGTGAGCAAAACTCTTTACGAGAACAAGCAAACATTTTCAAAATTCGATCTTCCTACTTTTATCATATATTGATCGCATTTAGCAGAAGAAACCAACATGATACAGTGTTTTAAAAATTGTGCATCTTCATCTTCATCTAAAGAAAAATGCCTGGAAAAGCAAGGAGTTTTTGTTTTTCCACTAAAAAATTGTTAATTTGATTGCTGTACACATATTTAATAATATTTAAACCCAAGAGGAAGCTGCACAACTTTGAGGGCACTGTAATAATGCAGGTGTCCTTCTACTCAATGCAACCTGGATAGAATCTGTCACCGATTTAAATATTTTGAAGACTAGGAAATCAAAAATACATTATGTTAACTTATGACATAATTTAGTTCAGTTAAAGTCAATAATACTACCTGAGAATCAACATGAGTGACTGTCCACAGGAAAAAAGGACTACATACTAATAATTGCCCTTCAAAAACATTATTACGATGTACGGCTGTATTTTTAAGGACTGAATAGAGCAGCAAAAAGAAATTTAATTTATAATGGAGTTGAGAACCCATAAAACATTTATTTTGAATCTATTTGAGGTGAATATTCTCGAAAACAAAACAATGCGAACACAGAACTTAAACATTACAAAAATACGATTGTTATTCTCAGCATGGCAAGGCTACAGTGATGGTGGGAAGCAGTTACAATAGATTCCCTACCAAAGTAACCGTTTTTCGGGGGGAATTTCTATTTAAAACAAATTAGGAAAAAAAAAAAATACTGACAATACTATTGCTACATGACAATGTTTTTGAATTGTTGGCGAGGTTTTGCATTAAAGGGAACTGGTTAGATTAGCAATTCTTTCTAGCAGATTTTAATCTTTGAACCATCGAGTAAATGCACACATTTAAAGAAAATGAATTTCAGTACCGACAGAGGTTGATACTGTGAGACATTGCTTCTTACTTGCTGTTGCAGCTCACATGTGATTAGTTCAATCATGACTAGTATCCTACTTTATGAAAAACATGACTTAGGATCATTGCTCATAAAATGAGTTAAGTAATAAACCGCTCCTCAATCTTTTATCACACACAATCTTTCTAACAAAAGTTGAAGCTCTGAAAACGGTCCATAATCGTTTAGAGTGCCTGTATAAAGGGAGTATCCCCATGAGGAGACCACTTTTGATTGGCTCTTTCATCTCAGGCTTTCTTGGGGCTCTTGAGATCCAAAAATGGTGGATTTCAGAAAGGTAAGTATCCTAGAATAACTTTGAATGGAATTTAATTTGCCTTCAATCCCCAGATATTTGGCTCAAGTTATGTAAATCTACAGATTTCTACATTTATTAATCAAATTTCTGCGTTATAGTTGAAAAACATCCTTCACCATTGTTCAATTTAGTGGAGAGGTTAGCAGCAAGTGGTAACTGCTAAGGGTTGGCAATAGCCATTCTTCAATCCAATTATGCCGCCATTTACGGGTCTTAGAGCGTCCATGAGAAAGTGCTGGGTGAGATGGCAATGCTCTTCTTGTTAAGGTACTCTATAATAGTCAACTAGTAGTTAATACTTGGTTTGTTTCTGCTGAACTCCGTCCAAATGCAAGCTATTTCTGAATGGGGAAGGATAGAATGAAGTATACAGCTATGGTAGCAAGAGGTTAGAGGCTACCCTAGATTTCTAATGATAAAAATGTGTGCCTAGCATAACGTTAGCTGCTTAAAATGATTGGTTTTTATTATAGTGTATTTTCTATGAATATGTTGTTTCAACATCAAATTGAACCTACAGAGCACCTGCCAAATGCTTAGGCGATTGCTTAGGTTTTTTTTTTGCAAAACTGTTGATTGAATCGTTTTCAAAATAAAAAGAAAGAGCACAAAATAAGTGTGGAGGAATTCATAATAATAAAAATTATAATTAGGGAGTTCAGTTAATTCAATAAATAACAAAACTTAAAGTTAGTTAAATAGAAAAAAATCACAAAAATTTAACAACTTCTGAGGGAAAGTTATCCTCAATACTAATGGTTCTTCACCCGCACGTTTTTCAAATACATACCTAACAGAAACATACTACCTGTTAGAAGATAGGGTAGAAAATAAATTGAAATAAGATACTTCAAAATTGCACTTATCCTTAAAAGCTGGAATGTTGTGCCCCAATATGCAAACTGGTAAGTTTTCATGAAGAACAAACAACTTGTCCAACAATATTGTTGCTGAAAAAAAACAGCAAAAAAGAGGAAAATCAGCGATAATTTTGTACTAGGTTTAAATTCGTTATGATCTCCTAGCTGAAAAGTTAAAAGCGCCATTTGGGCTTGGGCACCGCTTCTAAACTTCTCAAATTTTTCCAATTTTTTGCGGAAGAATTGAAGATCAGAATCACTTGAAACTTTTACCTGATATATATTTTGTCATCAATTTTAATACCTGATATTTTCATAAAAAAATAAGGAAAATTTTTAAAGAAAACTTGAAAAGTTACTGATAAGTCTGGCAAAACAGGATCTGAACGTAAATGGGCCTTGTGATAGTTTGGCTGAGAGATGACATTGCAGGGAAAAATTCAAGAATAAGCTCAGAAATAGGATAATTCAAATTAGTTCACACCATGCTTGCCATTTCCTTTTTTACCAGTCTTCATTCCCTCGCCATAAGAATAATGTTGAAAAACAAATGTTAACTTCAGCTGAATTTTCAAATCAATTAACTGAAATTCTCAACCTCAATGAACAAAGTCCATTGACCTACCAAGTTAGAGAAAAGAGTCGTACATGTATTTAGGAGTGAGCCTCCAGACACATTAAAGCATGTGTTTACGACGGCTCATACATAACGCACTTACGGCTCTCTTCCGTAATCGGGCAGTGACAAGAGGAGGCTCAAAATTGGCCACCTCTGATATTGATTCAGTTCACTGTGATGAACAGTTCAAAGAAAGCTAATGGGCCAGGGCCACTAGACATGACTTCACCTTGAAAAACATGTCACATTTTCTCTTTAAAATCTTACATAGAAAATACATCCTCTTTCACAACAGGAAGTCCATCAACTCTTGAAGACAATAATAACTAGTATTTTTATCAAATAGAGGTTAGACTATGCCAATGACGTCATCTTTTTTCTTTCAAATCAAAATCAGAAAAAAGTGAAATGAATTTAAAACTGTCCTTGTACGGAAAAATATGACAGGTAAACAGTGAAATTAGGAGAATTAAGCTTTGTATGTAGTAAAAATAAAGCGATTTACATTACAAAAAATTTTAAAAAAATGGACTGCGTCAAGCAGAAAGGAATCAACCCATATCAGCTATTACCAAATTTAATTGGTCAATTTGATTCTTCACATGAAATCAATAGTGCAGATTTTTTGTTGCACAATTCGGTGAATTTTCAGCACAGTACAAGGCAAATTTCTTAAAATTTTCAGAAAAATCTGCAAAAACTTTCTCTTGCAAGAAAATAAATTGCTCTGTCAAATTTGACTATAGCTGATAAGCTGATGTGGCTTGGTTCCTTCCTGTTAAACGCCATCCAAATAAACTAAATTGAATATTTGCTGCAGTTTATATGTTTTTAAAATCAGTAGAAACTGCATGGAAGGAATGTTGCTGAGGTTAAAATTGTTTTCCTCTATTATAACCTTACCAAAGCAAGATTTAAATTTTGATCCTTTTAAATTTCTTATGTTCATTTATTTCCACATCATACGTCTCTTGGGCTGTAAAGAACCTTTTTTTGCTCCCCTTTTTTATCAGTGCCTAGATTCTGAGTAATAAGAAAGGTTTAATTTCAGAGAAAAAATAACCTTCCGGACAAAATTTCAAAATGAGTAATGGATGAAAAATTACTTACAATCCGAGATTCTTCTTTCTTCCAAAAGTTAGTGACAAAAATGTCTTCAACAGGAAGATACAAAGGCACTGAACATAGTGAAACATAATACCCTGAGTACACTCCATGCCATAATGCAGATACAACAAAGACAATGAAGAGCCTGAAAACAGAAAAGAAGGTCAATTCCAATATGATAACAATACTTTCATACATTCTTTTAAAAATTTTCTCTGATTAGTACCTTCATTGATATCAAGAAGTAGTTATTTTACAATAATTTTCCGATTGGAATCTCATTAGAGAAGCAGATCTCACATAAAAATTGGATATTTAAGAAAAAAAAACCCCCAGAAAAACCATCAATCAAGTATGAAAAAATTCAATTTTTTTTTCTCTTAAAGTCCAAAGGTGAAAATTAGAGTTTTTTTCACTATTGAAAATTAAACTCCAACATCAGTTTGACACTGAGAAAAAAAGGCTGCTCATTCCGGATAAGTGCACTGTCTTCAGGATAGGGCTCATTTTCATGGCTAAAAATAATAGGTCAGACTGAAAAACAACTTCAGATGGAGGAAATACTCCTTCGTCAAGTAACAGGATAAAGATATTTACCTCAGAGATTTTTTCGGAAAACGGTGATAAACGTAAGCAGCCAACCAATATTGAACACTGATATTCCAATACCTCATACTCCCTCTTACAGTGGGATCTGATTCAGCTTTCCACACATTAACTGTGTTGACTGTCTCAAAATTGTAAACCTCTTGTTTAGCTTGATCTGAACTTGCCGCACTGAAATAAAATCAAATGAATAAGAATCCATCATCCCAACATAAGCTTTAAAAAAAGGCCATTATCATATTGTAGGTTTTTTTGCCTTTTTAAACATTTGTGCGTCCTCATTATGATACGACCTTTTAAAGCCCCATCTCTTATGAAGCCCATTTTCTTTATCTTTTAATGTAATTAGGCTATACAAAATATGGCAAGAGCTGATAACTTTTTTGCATGATATTGACCAAGTTCATTTCTGAAATAAGGTTTGAAGTAAGTCTTCATATGTTAATTTAAAAATTCAAGTCTAAAATAAGAATGAAAAGAATAAAGTGACACATGCAACGCTGTGATTGGATGTTTGAGCTGAAACGCTACTAAGAAGAGAAAGATGGGAGGAGTTTAAAATGACTTACAGAGAAACTAAAGAGGCAAAGTCCTGCGTAGGGCCTTTGCCAGGTTTTGGTTGAGTTCTGGCTGGATAAGCTCCTAGACCTGCCATTGTGCAGACACATTCAGACAAGATAAATCCAACATACAACCTCATTCGATAGGAAAAGAAGCATGGGTATGCATACAATACTCGATATAAGAATGAGCTATCTCTGTAGAACTCTTCTGATCCCACGTACTGAAAAATGAAAACAAAAATTGACAAGAGGTGACTCGGATGTATAAAAAAACAAAGCAAACAAATATCAAACATCATTACAAATTTGTTTTTTTTAATAGGATTAAAGAGAATATTAAACATGCCTTGAGACACAGTAAATACAGCATGAACTATCTCTTAGCTATATAAAAGATGGCGGCTTTTTTTTCTTTTTTCCCTACATATTTTGAATTAGAAAAATGATGGACTAAGAAGATTATTCCTACTGCTTCTCCCTCATGAGGAAATTGCACTGTTTTTACTAAATTTAGTATGTATGTTGTCTGCCACATCAGACTACTGGGCCTTCCACCAAGGTATTCCTATGGTTCCACGCTGGGTTAATGAGACGAATACTGGCAAAAGGACAACAAACTCTGACATCAACTGACAGCTGGTCAACCGGTCTGTCAACTGGTGTTGACAAATTAAATAAATACAAACAATTTGACTGCAACTTTTGAATTCAAACATTTTTGTTTCCTCTTGAAAGAGTTTACTCACTTTTGTACCAATAATTGCTTACTTTTCCAATATTTATTATCTACCGCCTAGTTGTATAAAACAGCAATTGCGGGGAATTTGTTCAAATTTTTTTTAGAGAAAACAAGGAGTAGAATGGAGTAGAATGGAGTAGAACTTACTCGTAGAGGAAAGAGCCATGTTGAAAGAGAAAACAGAATCATGTACAAAGGAACAAATTTTATGCGTTCGATGGTTTGTTCAAAACATGGGGTGAATTCAGCATGTCTTGTGTAGAAAAGATCCCAGTAAGTCTTGTACTTGTAATAAGGACCTGGAGAGTCAAGGATAAAAAAGGAGTTGTACAATCTGAGCAGTGAGAAACCAGTCTTCAATAGATAATTTCAGAAAGATAATTTAATTCAAGACTATCTAAGTGAAAAATAGCATAGGTGCCCGTTTCAAGAGAGCAATCTGATTTGACAGAATTTGGACAGAAAACTCTTTAATGCTCCGAAAAAAAGTAAGTTGTTGGCAGATTGACTGCAGCTCAAAATTAAAGCTCGTTGCTGCTCTGCTCACAAACAGAAAATGTTAACAATAGGTTTCTGAGAACTCACTCTAACACTGGAATTTATGATTTTGGAGCAGAAATAGAAGAAATTCCTGATTTTCAGCTCGAATTCCTGATTTGCCCAAGTACTTTTCCATTCCCAGATGTATCCTGTTATTTTGTTTTTCCAGGTCCTAGATGCCATGGCTTGGACTCTCCCCAATCTATCATTTTCATCGTCAAACCACTCTGACCATAACATCGCTTTGCATGAACGAGCATCTACTTTATTAATAATCCCACTATGGTGACACATTCGCTTAATCCAAAACTGCAAAAAAAATTACATCTCACCTGTTAGAACACCGATGTAACAAAAAGCATAATGAAAAACATCTGCTACACTGGGTCTTGTAATAACATATGTTTCAAGATATGCAGATGGAGCATCACTATCATCGAAGTCGTCAAGTCTAGATTTCGTTCTTTCGCTATCATGAACTTCAAATGCAAGTCCGACTAACTATTTTAAAACAGAAAAACCACTTATTAGTTTTTGTTATAGGTACCTGGCAAAGATATAGGTTTGCAAAGCAACTAGTTGGATCAATTAAAGTAAAATTTTGATTTAAAAAAGTCTATTTAATCAAAATATGTTGAAATAAGCACCAAAATTTTCATTACTTTCGGACTCAACACTTGACTCAGGGGTTGCTAACTGATTTTTCAACAGTTATTTAACAACTAATTTGATTTCAAAAACTAAGCGCGTTGCTTTATGACCAACAAGGCTTAGCTCTTAAGGTCATGTTTTCGGATGTGTCATCATCTTTATGGCACATTTTTAAACTTAGTGTTCCCTCCTTGGAAATCTCATGCATTTCCTTTGCATTTAATTATTTCTTTCCTCTCTTTGAAATTTGGTTTATTATCTGTATGGAATCTTCTTGTATGGAAACAACTAATAAATGCTTTGAAACTGTTGTTCAAGACAAATTTTTTCCGACAAACCTTTAAAGTGAGAATCATTTGAACCAGATTAGCATGGCCTGTAACCTCTGGGAATCCAAAATAACTGGTGCAACGAGCAAATAATAAATATGCAAAGGTGAATGAGAAGGACAGAATATGACAGAATCTGAAACAGAAAACCACATCTTGTGAAGTAGTAGCTCACATTAAAATTTTTGAGGATTTCTAGGGTACTTACCTGCAGGACCCAGAAGACAGTCAAATGAAGAACAAAAAATTCTAGCCCAATCGTATTTAATTCTAGACAATAAGAATTCAAAAATCATGATCCAGTGGTGTTTGTATTAAAAAGAGTGTGATAAATTCTGCTGTGAAAATTAGTGGCGATTCTCAAGGACTATATTGCCGTTTACAACCAATAAGTAACAGTCAACTGGTAAGAACAGGTAGGTAGTGAGCTGCTTCCAATTGACCAGACAACCCTTCAGAGCACAAGTTAAATAAGTATGACCTCGTTCATACGAGCAACGGTTCGCAGAACTTTACCAGATCAAGTTTACAGTACTTTCAGCTGCGCATCATTAATAGCCGTTTTTCTGAAAGCAAACGGCATGAGTAATGTCTCAGATAAAACTAATTGTACCAGTGTTCCAGAAACTCTGCAAGCATAAACAAGGCCTACGACCAACTTGTGACCTCCTAAAATCCTTTAAATCTTTCGCAAAGGAGACAGATAAACTAATCATGACACAAAGATGAACATGTTACAAATGTGTACCTCCTTATAAGTCACTACACTGCAGTGCCGTTAGTGGTAGTATCCCACAGACGAAGAGAGCCACCAGCTCAGTATTTTAGACATAAGTACATGAGAGAAAGTGGCTCCTGCTGCTTGGGGTCAATTCACTAAGTCTAAAGATCATGACCGATGCTGAAACCTAGAAAAACTTTAAGCTGATAGTTCGCAAGTCTTGCATGAGCAAGATAAGGACTTTGGATGACTGTCATTTGAGAAGAAAGTTATGCAATTCCGAGGGAGGAAGAAGTGCAAATAAGCGTAAGAGTCTACTTCCACTGAAATTTACAGACCTTCAATTGCCATCTGCTTTGGTGTCTGCCACTTCGAGCTATCTAGAAGAAGCTTCAGGTAAATCATAGTCTATTAAAGGTAAAATAGGAATAAAAAGTAGCAAATTTACCTTGCATTGCATTTTGATATGATGAAAGAATTAATCAGGGTGCACAGAATGGGATGTAAAGTATGTTTCCCACAAACGATAAGTACTATAACAACTCCTACAATTGTGGCAAGGCATCGCTTGTTACTTTTGTTCTGAATCTTCCTGAAAATATTACCAAAACCTATGGAAAACAACAAACTAGATAAATAAATAATATCATCCAAGTCCATAGTGAAATAAATTAATAATGACACAAATAACACAACCAGCCATGAGATGGGCAAACACATTGGTTTTCATATGACACAATTTTATCAGAACAGAAAAATAAACAAAATCGCAGCTGATTACAAAAATTCGTCCAAGGTCAGGGGGGTCTAAAGCTAAAGTCTAAATCACCTAACCTCCTTCCTTTATTTACCATGTCACGCCGGTCGCCGATACAGCATGTATTCTTTTGAAGTTTTTTTTCATTCAGACTATCAAAATCAAATTGTGTACGAGACTAATTAGTGCCCTTCCCTAGATCAAACTGTCCTCACGAATCACTCTCTCTGAAATGATTGGAAAGTTTTTAAAGCCAAGTAAGTACTTGCTGGAACTTAACCTGTGCACGTTGTTCTCATTAATATTTATCAACTCTCAGCCCTCACAACTACTTAGGATTCTTTCAGATTTCATTGAACCCATCTAAGCATCGAAATAAAGAAGTAAGGAACCAGTGCAAAATTGAGAATTCATTTGTTACGCAAGGGAGGGGTGCTGAAAGTGCGTGACTACAGGCCAATTATTGAAAGTTTCAAGCAGCCCAATGAGCAAAGACATTGAATCACGTAGACTGTGCGTCCGGCTCGGTTTAGTACAGGCGAAGCTAGACAAGTTTCTGGAAGCTCCATAATGGGCGGGCGCCGAAGTGGAACAAGCGTGTGTCCCAAGCACTTGAAGAGACTGTAGAGAAGCAATGGAGATTTCATACCTGCGCTCGGTTTTTCACGAATATCTTGTTTAGAGTCCATTTTCAGACAAAATTCCTAAGAAGAAAAGTTTTAGAACATATAATTTTACAATGGAACAGCACTGTTTCATTTTTCCGAACTGATTATTAACTGAGAAAAAAAGCCTCACAATGCGATAAAAATTCACTGAAGCCGCTACTGCGCAGAGGCAGATGTGCGCAACTGAGACACACGAACTCATCGATGCAGGTCGGTGCCAACACTCATCGGCATGCAAATTTTTAAAAGTTGTCTCGCCTTCCGTAACTCGGATGCATGGTTTATAAGATTCAAGGTTTTTGCCAATAAGACATCGAATTGCGATGTATTGCATGGTTAAGATAGGGCTACATCTTGTTGTCTCAGGTAGCCATAGTTTCATTAATCTGGTTGCTGGCATGGCGCAAGTGATTTGTCAAGGCATCCCGAAAGGGAAGAACAAATGTGAGAGCAGGGCCACTTTTTGTGAAGAAAACTGGTGCAATAGTGAAGTGTGCAGTCTTGTGTGTACCGTAATATGAAGGCTTCCAAAGAAAATGTGAAATAAAAGGAGTCTTATATCAGGGTGGCTAGCAACGAGGGAAAGTCAGGGAATGCAACTCTTCCACGAAGAGTTACTTAGGGAATTTCGCCAATGGTCAGAGAATTTTTTGTGGAGCCTGGTTCCACGTAGAAATTGGGTCCACAGCGGGCCAGCTGATTGCGTTGTTGTGCCAACATTTTGTCCACATTACTCAAGTGCCCCTAAGTACGTTGTTGTAAGAAAGTTAGGGAATTTCATTACTTAAGAGAAGTCAGGGAATGATAAAATGAAATTTTGCTAACCACCCTGTCCCTGTGTATGGAGAGCACTAAGAAGGTAGCTTTAAAATTTTTAAAAACTGCCCAAAGAGATCTGAAGTCAAAGAACTTCATCATTCCCTTTACAAGATACCTGATTCCTTCCCTGATACCCATAAAAAGTGAATTTTAAGGTACCCACCTAAGTGTTTTTGGTGGAGACCATCCCCTGGGAGACTGTTGTCTCAAATTTTGAGGGACCTGAATGACTCAGTTTTCTGGTTAAGGGAGTAAAAGGGGTCGTTCCAAGAATATGTAGTTCACAGAAAATCAAAGTTTTCAAGTTATCATGCCATTCCTTAGTGCTAATTGCAAGGAACTAATTTTGATTCCTCATATCTCTCCGGACAAATGGCCTCAAGGGAGAAAAATTTCACTCTAACCCTCAAGAGTTATGAATTGAAAATAATTAATTAAAAAAATTTTCCAGGTGGTGGGGACTGCTTGTGGGAAGAAGACAAAACTGATGTCGATCAAACAAGTGGTACCGCTTTCGTCTTCAATGCAAATGTTTCATTGTCTGTTGATCAACAAAAGCAACGCTTGCCAATTTTTGAGAGTAGATTGCACATCCTTTACTTACTTGAACAATATCAGGTCCTAGTTTTGGTTGGAGAAACTGGATGTGGTAAAAGCACGCAAGTACCCCAGGTATGTTTAAGAAGCACTCATTAGAAATTAATTTAATCAGCATCATTCTACCTGCACAGAGTTTAAACTTAGGGAAGAGTGGTGTGAAAGAAGAAGGGAAGAAAATTGTTAAATTAGTTAGTATGCTTAAGGAACACCAATTCTTGCACAACGCTCAACTGAATGAAGCTTATCGTGTTGGTAAACTTAAAAAAAAAAGAGAAAAATCCTTAATTTTAACGATCACAATTCAGGGAAAAAACTATGTTCCAAAGAAAAACTCATAATAAGTAATTGATTATTTATTCTTCTGGCTGCACAAACATCGGACATCTCAAATCGTATTTTGTACTAATTCTAGATCTTGTATGAAGCCGGCTGGTGTGAAAATGGAAGAATGGTTGGCATCACCGAGCCAAGGAGAGTTGGTGCCACCTCACTTGCCAAACGTGTTGCCGAAGAAATGCATTCCCATCTAGGTCAACTTGTAGGATATGCAATTCGTTTTGATGATGCCTCTGATCCATCAACCACCAAAATAAAATATATGACCGAAGGTATTTTGCTTCGAGAAATGATGAGTGATCCTCTTCTCAGAAAGTATTCCGTGATCATGCTGGATGAAGTAAGTATTTGTTTCATTTGCTTTCATGAAGTAAGTCATAAAAGTTCACCCTTCAGTTACAAAAGTTTATGGAGTTTCAGAAATAAGTGTTGTCTAATCAAAATTGTGCCATTGGTGCAAAAATAGAATTTTTTCAGGACTGGTACCACTGTAACTAAGACTTGATATGGGTGAATTTATCTAAAACGACCCCCAGAAACATTTATTAGAAGGAAGTAAGTAAATGTATGAAGGAACAAAAATGAAGCTATCTCTGTTTCTCTTTTACAGACAATTGCTGTCTCCCGTGCCAAGAAGGGGATCTTGTTTTTGCTGTTCCAGTATTTTCACAAACATTTTATTTTTTCATGGGAGTTTTGTTGCACGAACAAGTCTGAAAATTACTTAAGTTTTTCTCATTGGGGTAAAGAAAAATCTGTATCTGGAAAATGTATGCAACATTTCTCTATTAGCTAACATATGTAGGCAAGCAATACTGAAACAGCATGTCAGACGGGTCTAAAAGCTACATGATCCTAAACCAGCCAGAAGGTTGGGTTTTGTACTGCAATAGGCCACTAGTCAAGGTGCAAACTTAAGCATTATAACATGAGTTTCTTCATCAGAATTTCACGTAGAACACAATCTGTGCAACAAATATTATTGAAAGTTACCTATGACTTAAGATATTACAGTTTTTCGATGCTTAAAGAAACCTCATCTACTAGAAAACTATAATCTACCTGGGTTACTGTAACAGTCTTTGCGGCATGAAAATATGGCAACCTTAATCTCAGTGCTTTAGCTCAGCTGTTGCTCTTTTTTTAAAAGAAAGGATTACTTTGCTTGTTCTAGAAGCCTGCTAGAACTGTTTTAGCGCAGGGTTTGATACCTGTGGACCCGGTTTTTCTTGTTAAACTAAAATTAAATTAAAAATAAATTAAGGTAACACAATTAAATAAATATAATATTTAATAAATAATATAATAATAATAATGTTTAATTTTTAATAAATGAATTAAACTTAAATATCAATTAAGATAAATCCAAATTTTTCATACCCATTGGCCATTAACAACATTAATATCTTGGTTAGGAGTTGATTTCAGTAATTTTTGTGCGAATGGTGTTCCACATGAAATTTTGGAAGAGAAACATGGATTGAAATGATTAAATTTGTGCCCTGTCTAGTGGTCTATTTTTTGTGGTTTTATGTGAACTAAGTATGTTTTTATGCATCTCTGTGTCCTAAAGAAAAAAATGTACATGATTTTTTTTTTTTTTTTTGTCAGGTGCACGAAAGGACTCTCCTCACAGACATTCTTCTAGGATTACTCAAAAAAATTTTGAGAAAACGCAAAGATTTAAAACTCATTGTTGCATCAGCCACCGTTGACGCAGAGGAATTAAGAGATTTCTTCAATCAAAATAAAAAGAAAAAAGAAATGGCTTCAATCATAAGTATTGAAGGTCGGTTGTACTCCATCTCTGTTTTCTATAGTAAAGGTTAGTATTCTTGCTATGTACTCTTAACTGTGATGGTAATTCATCATGATGTTGCTGAAAAACAATGATAAAGTTTTAAGAATAAATATGTGTTCAATTTTTTTCCGATTGATGAACATCTCAGGAAACTAGCAATACTCTACAGGGTGTCTAGCAACCTGGGGAACTGGGAGAACAGGGAATTTTTTGTGTGTGTGTGTATGTGTGTGTGTGTATGTGTGTGTGTGTGCGTTGAAGAAATCAGGGAAAACGCCAGAGAATTCGCAAAAATGTGGCATGTCAGGGAATTTTATTTTGCAAGCAATTTTTTTGTCAGGGAAATCAAAAAACACAGATTTTTTTTTTTTTTTGAAAATTGATGATGAATGAAGATTCAGAAAAATGGAATCGATACTTAAATTTCTACCAGAATTTCCGCTCATGTCTTTTAAGTTTTCAAAATTAGGTAAACGCATCTTGTATGAGTTTGCATTTTGTATATATTTTCGTATGTATTATGCTCTATTCATTACATTATATCCCTAAAATATGAACAAATTCCTACTTCAAAATTAAAATTAAAAACTTTTCCGCTTTTGGAGGCCGCACAAGGAATGATCAAAAATTTTAAAAAAGTACTCTGAGTCGCACTGATGATGCTCCATGGGCAGGAGCGAAATGCGTCCGCAATAATAATTAATTGATGTGCAAGTGAGTACTTTTTTTAAAAAATTTTGTTTTTTCAAGTTCCTACTTATATCTAATCAGTTCAACCACGTCGAATAATTGGGAATATTTTTCCTTTTTGTCAGGGAATTATTTTTCCTCTCTGTCAGGGAATTTTAGATTTTCCCCCGATTTCTTGGTTGTTTTTGTCAGGGAACACAGGAAAATATCAGGAAATTTCGTTTTTGAAAATTGCCAGACACCCTGCTCTACGCTAAACAATTGTATTTTTTGCTTTTGCATCGATAAAGTTCCTCAGTAGTGTAAGAGCCAGTTCCACTTTTAACGTTACTACTGAAAATACCACCACCCTTGGCTCCACCACAGGAGAATTTTTAGTAACTGTACATTAGGATATTAGAATTCAAGCATGTAAAAATAAATTTTCCAAAGCCTCTAGAATTATAATCTCACTTGTTTTCAGAACCTGTTCACTGAATAGATAGGATTAAAAATCTTAATATTTATCCGGGTTCAGTGATGTGTATTGAAATAATTTTTAGACAGAATTCTTGTCAAAACTAAGATGACAATCAGTCCGAGTTCGAATATCAGTGAGCACTTAAGTTGTCATTCCTGGATATCAACTATGGAAAACCGTGAATTGTTTAGCTGCGGCAAGTTGTTTGTCTACCAGCCAGTTCCATCTAGACATTACTGATGCAATACTGGCATTACTTCATGCAAGAAGAAATACTGTGGGAGAGGCATGTGCTGACTGGGACAAAATCGTGGAATTTTTTCAAGATTCATGTAGCTCATAGGTCAGAAACTTCCAAAACGTTTCCTAAAAATTAAAAAAATTGTGAGTTCCATGAATAGAAGATATCCATTGAAGAACAAGGAAGTGATTGTAAAAGTGGTGTCCAGCGAACTGTGTTTGATCGTGAGTGTAAAATGGACACAGGAAGTAATTATATTGAAGCAAAAGCAAGTGAACCTTCAATAAATGATTATGGTGTCGATCTAGGAAGTGGAAATAGTGTTGTGCTGCTTTTATGTTTAGGTACTAAGATGAAAATCAAAGCATCAAAAATTTACAACAGCATGGGTTTGCTACTTTGGAAAACAAAATACCTACAGTCACTTGAAAGTTTATAATCTGTCACGTTTTAGACACTCAATGTTTCACATTTCTTAATGTGACTTATTTCATAATGCGACTTTTCTTACCTGTTTATGACTTTTGTTTAATCAGAGCCAGTACCGAACTATGTGAAAGGATGCGTGGAGACAGCTATAAAAGTGCATGAGCATGAACTTCCCGGTGACATTTTGATTTTCCTTCCGGGAAAAGAAGAAGTTGATACTGCCGTTGAAATGTTAAGAGAACATGGAAACCAAATCAAGAGAAGTGACAAAAAGCTTTTAGTTCTTCCATTGTATGGTTCTTTGCCAAACTCTGAGCAGCTCAAAGTGTTCAGATACACTCCACGTGGACTGCGGAAGGTACGTATTCCATGAAACTCCAGGCCCTTTGCTGTTGTGTTATCGGAGGCAGTAAGTTCATAAATGAACTTTCTTGAAAAAAACTACATGGTTGTAACTTTTTATGATAAACTAGATCTTAAAATTTCATGTGAAACATTTCATGAAATTCCAGATTAATATGAAAGATATTGAAAAACATTTTTTGAAACTAAATGAAAGGCCAATGGTTCTTGCTCTTTAGTATTTTTAGTGCAAGTTGCACACTATGGACTAAGCCATGTGAGGTGCTCATCGTGTGGTGGCCGTAATCAGGGCCGTTAGAAAGGGGCAAGCCGGCCGGCTGCATGAGCTCCGCTGTGTGCTGCTCGATGTGAGTGTCGTGTGGCTGACGGGCGCGGAGTGAGCTGAGAGATGAGCTCGCGGCTGTATGTAGCCGTGACAGTGTCAAGCTACAGCCAATGAGCTGAGCTGGTTGGAGGAGTGGTGGCTAGCCATCTCAACACCAAGCCCCTGAAAATATGTTCATGTTTCACAACTTAGTGACATTTCATGAAATATTTCACAGAAATTTCCGATCTTTCATATTTTTCATTTCACTTATGCTACCCCGGTTAAATAGCATCTAAATGGAAAATTCTCTTGAGAGAAGCTTCAGTTCTTTATCAAATTTCCTCAAATCATCCGAAAGGCACTCAAAAATCGTTTGGATAATCGAGAGTCGACGAATTTTATTTTTAACTTTCTAAAAAGGGCCTTTTTGATCTTCATGTGGGACAAAACAGGGATAAAAGCTTCTTGCATTTTCAAATTGGGGCTTCTTTGCCAATTAAGGGGCAAGAAAATCTGAAAAACTCCTTGAAGCTTAATGGAGAATTTGCAGGTGTCTTAAATTTTGTAAATTTCATCTTTTAAATGGTACTACTAGGAAAACTGACCACGAAGATATCCCTGGTTTCTAAATTGGACAATTATTGGAGGAAATATCACAAAATAACCTATTCTGCCAAAATTCAATACATGTGTTTAAATGGAAAATGCCGCCAGATGACATCACAAGGCGGCACATTTTTTCACTTTTAAATCCATTTTTCTCCAATTTCCCTTGTCAGAAAAAAATGTTTGAAAAATACTGCGAACTCAGCTCAGTAGGCACTCTCAGATGAAGCAATAAAATTTTTGTGTGCAAATTCGCCACTTGCTCAGTATTTTCAGAAAATAAATTTTTAAAAAAAATGGATGCCACTGACCTATTGAAATTTTGCATAGGTATTATAAGCCAATAACATATTTTTAAAATCACACCATTTTCAGTTGGAAGGAAAGCTCACTGTAATAATACTGAGGTTTAGCCGTTTGTAAATAGAGTGAAAATATTAGCCTAAAAATCTTGTAATTTTTTTTGTTGTAGTAAAATGTATTGTTGCAGGGAGTCTACCATCAGCAAAAACAGGAAATATTCGGAAATATTAGGAAATTCGATTAATCAGGAAAATATCAAAAAACCGACGGTAAAATTCTCAGTGCCTAAAACCTTTTCAAACATTTAATTCAATTGATAAAATGGACTGCATTTTGCAATTAGGACCTATAAACTCTGGCTCATCTGAAAAAACACTTATGTGCATAGGGAAACTAATGGCACATATCGACAATGAAACTACCAAACCACGTATCTCGGTTTGCGACGTCGCAGACTTCCTGTCATACTTTATTTTTTAAATGAAAAACTACTCAACATCTAGTCTTGAAAATTTCTACGATTTTTCCTCTTTGTACGGAGAAAATTCCGTGAAAATTTCAAGGAATAATATTGATTTGGTCTACTTCAAAAAAATAAAATGTGAACGTAGATTTTTTTTAAACACCGCAAACAAGATACTTGGTTTGGTAGTTTCACCGTCGATATGTTGTTTTTAAACTGGGCCGGAATGTATAGTTCCTAATTGCAAAATGTAGTGCAAATATGCTGATTTTTTAAATCAATGAGTGTCAAGAAAATCAGAAGAAATCAGAAAATTTTATTTAAATTATCAGGGAAGTCCAAAATGAAATTTTAGTTGACACCCTATGCTCAACTTCCCTGCTCTGGTCTCCATCATTTCATAAACATTTTCATGAACATTGTCTGTTCCTTCGAAACTCGTGTGTTGAATCCTAATTCATCCAGTCCTGATATTTCTCTCATTTTGTCTTATAGATAGTAGTTGCTACTAATATCGCTGAAACATCGGTCACTATTCCTGGTATCGCCTACGTCATCGATTGTGGATTCCAGAAATTGAAATGGTTCAATCCTGAGTCGCAAACAGATGCATTGATTACAGTACCAATCTCACAAGCGTCCGCTGATCAGCGAGCAGGGCGATCTGGTAGAGAAAGACCAGGAAAAGTCTTCAGGTATTTATCCTCTGTAGCTTATTTTACGAAAATCCACTTTTTCCCTCATACTGCGCTTTGTAGGCTTTCACTCTCGAACTTACTGTATTGAACACACCAACTGTAAGGCTGTACTCGTCGTAGCGTCTAGAACTGTGAAACTACTACAATCTTGTGCGGTTGTGGTGTTGAAAAAGGGGGCTGTAAAGTAATATGCCTTCGTTTCATCATTTTATCTTTACTTATTTACAATTCTGAGGTATATTTTCTTTTCTTTAATATGAAGTAAACATTGCCTCAGTTTCTCAATTGCTTTTTCATAGCTTTTTTTATCAGTCATCATTTAATGCTGCCTTCATTCAAAAATCATACACATTTTTGAGGGTCTTACCGTAAATCAGATCCTCTTTCTGAGAGTATATCCAGCCATTTTTAAAATTTGGCAAAATACTGGCTGTTTTTTAACAAAGCTGATTCTTCAATGCATTTGATGCTTAATCAGTTAATCGACAGACATGAATAGGTTCTGTTGCAAAAAGAAAGAAGATTCTTGTTTACCCTTCATGTCAGTATCAAAGAAGTTGTGAGCTCCCACTATTTTTGTAAATTTCAGGAAATTAATCGTACTGGTGTTAGGGAAGAGGAAGGATAGTGAAATAGGAAGGAAATTTATATCTCCCAGCAAAATTTGTCTATCTTGTTCTCTCTTATTTTCTGCTCTCTCTTATCATTCTCTGTTTGTTTTATGTATTAATGTTTTGTACTTATATTTTTTAATTTCAGGTTGTATACAGAGTCTGCCTACAGTGAGTTAAGTGAAGCTACTCCTCCTGAAATGCAGCGGACAGAACTGTCGTCTGCCATTCTTCAGTTGAAAGCATTAGGCATCAGCAATATTTTGCGCTTTCCGTTTCCTTCGCCACCTCCAGCGAAAAATGTTCTAAGTGCCTTGGAACTCCTGTTTGCGTTAGGTGCATTGGACGAAAGAGGAAATCTAACAGAACCAACAGGCTTGCAAATGGCGGAATTCCCTCTACCTCCACTCTATTCAAAAGCTTTGCTTGTTTCAGGTTTGTCCTATCTTTGCTTGAGTCTCGCTAAACTCAATTCTTTGTGTTGTTATCCTCTGCTTATCTGGGCTGGGCGGATCGGAATGAGTAAAGATCAGAATACTCTGTTCATAAAACATTAGCTCCAAAGATTGTCAATAGCATGTATGTGTTAAATATAGTAAAAGTAAGCAAGTCTGTATCATAAGAGTATGCAAGGATCTTATTAGAGAGAAGTTATACATTTTTATTTTAACCAAGCCGTAGTCTCTCATGTTTCTAGAACCTTGGTGATTGTTTGAACAATGTGTTTTTATGACTGATAACCATCTTATCGATCCTAATTCTGCATCTACTGGAATCAGCAGATGAAAGTGAGAATAAAGGAAGATATGAAGGCAATCTAGGACCTAACCCTCATCTTGTTCCATCCTGCAAAGAATGTTCGGAAAGTACCCTTACAAGCTTAAGTGATGCACCAAACAATGAAAAAGTGGAGTTTGTTTTAGTGTCCATTTTGCATGCACTGTGTCTATTGAAAAATTTATCAGGAACTGAAGAATGAGAACATGTTACTTCTTTGAAGGGCTTGAAGACGTATTTTTGACTATTTAACATTTTACACATTTTTTTGTGGATCCCAAGTTTGCAAATTGGAAGTTTTATCATATGTTTGATGTTGGTCTTTATTTCAGTAGCTGCATCAATGGGGCTGTGGCGTGGAATTTTCACAGGGTCATATTGTAGTTTTGCCTGTGTAAAATTTGTGATCAACCAAAAAGTTCATTAAAAAGTCCAAAAAAGCACTCCTGAAAGAAGGAAAAGAATTCAAAATTCGACCAATCAAAAGTCAACTTTTTAATTGAAGTAGCAAGGCGAAGCCTGAAACTGAGACCAGCCAATCAGGAAGCGCCATTTCCCATGCCGGACCACATCATCAGAGCTCACCAAATATTTTGTTTTAAATGGGTCCTATTTTTGGCATTTTCTAAACAAAGTTTCTTTGCCATTTAGGGCGGAACAAAATTTGAAAAAATTCCTGGAAGTTCGGTTCACTCCGTATTTTCAAGTAATGAATAATAATAATTAAAAAAAGAAAAAAAAGAGAAAGAAAGTGCCTCTGACCAATTATCTGTATTTTCATTCTCTCTTTTTTTCTTTCCAGGAGACATGGGTTGTTCAGAAGAAATGGCCAGCATCATAGCCCTCATGCAGGTTCAGAATATCTTCACTAGACCTCAGGGTGGTCAAGCTTCAATCAAAGCCAAAGTCGAAAAGCGAAAATTTGAAGTCGAAGAAGGGGATCTCCTCACGTATCTAAATACTTATAACTCTTATGTAAAGCATTTAGAAGATGAAAAAGAATGGTGCCATAAACGATTTTTGAATTACAAAGCATTACGGCGGTCGACAGAATTAAGGGAGAGAATACTGAGATTACTGAGAAAAATGGATGTGCCCATTGTTTCCTGCAAAGGTATTTTTTTGTTCTGTGCATTATTTTACATACTTTTTTTTACCTCTCCTGACTTGAACAATTGTAGAATGAGGAGTTTGCATTTCCAACTCTCAGGATACATGGGTTTTAATGATGTCACCTGTATAGCTTCCTTCAGTTCATAATTGGAAAGGAGTTGCGCTGGTCACAGAATCTTGTCTTGATGCTTGATTTTTGTACATCAGCTAAAAATAATAAGACCTGTCCAAACGGCATTTTTCTATATTGAATAATAACCAAGATATCATGCTTTGAAAAATTTGGTTTATAACATCATCCGCCTCGGTGGTGACACCCTTGGTTTCTTCGACCTTGCTTTTATCAATCAGTGAAACACTTGTTTGCACTGGTTACTCAACATAGCACTTGGATGAAAGGAAAGTGAAAGAAACCAAGAGTGCCAGCACAGTGGTGGATGATGGCACAAACCGAATTTTTCAAAGTGCCATATCTCGATTAATATTGAACGCAGAGAGTTGCTGTTTGGACAGATTTTATTATTTTTAGCTGATCCTCAAGAATCAAGCATCAAAACACGCTTCTGTCATCAGTGCAACTGACCCAATGCCTCCTCTGTCTGTGCAAGAAAGGTGTCCTCTCCCCTCCTAAGAGTCAGCAGCATTCTTTCGTTGGACCAAATTGTTATAAAGTTTACTTTTGTTTTGACTGTTGGAGTATGGATGACCATGAATACACTTTTGAACAGTTAAATTGTCTTTCATTCATTGAAACTGTGTCAATGGATGAAAAAAGAAAGATTCTATAAATGAATTGAATAGTTCATCTAAAGTAAAATGTGAAATAGTAGGGCGGATAAGCATAACAATCGTGCATTTCTGGAAGAAAGCATGAAACTTTCAGGATATCATCTTTACCTATAGAAGGTTCAATTTCGCAAGTGAGCCCAAAATTCTGAGGCCATGGGGGCCGGGGGGGCAGGGGGCCCTGATTTCGCTATGTTTTGCCGAATTTTTGCGTTGGATCATCGTGAGAACGCCGTTAACAATGTAAAATGTGATCAAAACCTGTGTAAACGTCATTAATAGGTTCTCTCAAACAGTATCCTAAAATGCTAGCACTGTCCGATCCCGGAGCACCCCTCAAAATGCCTAAAATTCAAAATGGCGCCCATAATAAGGCCTCCGGAATATCGGTATTTTCACTTGTGCATATCCTGTCATGTGAGGTATCGTTTTCCATGTAATTTTGGTCGCAGATTTCATATTTGAAGTCAAAACAACCCCCCGGTCAAAATTGGTGCCCCCAATCCAAGATGGCGTCCAGATTTGAAAGGCAGGAGGGTGCATTTTTTAAACTTTTACGCGATAAGGCAAGTGATATGTCATTTCCTATGTAATTTTGGTCGTAGATTTCATTACTGAAGTCAAAACAGTCCTCCGGTCAAAATTGGTGCCTCAAATCCAAGATGGTGGTCAAATTTTAAAGGCAGGAGGGTGCATTTTTTCAAATTTTTACGTGATAAGGCAAGTGATATGTCATTTCCTATGTAATTTTGGTCGTACATTTCATTATTGAAGTCAAAAAAGCCCTCCGGTCAAAATTGGTTCCCGAAGTCTAAGATGTCGGCCAAATTTGAAAGGCAGGAGTGTGAATTTTTATGAGAAAAATAATCACGTGAGATGACAAGAAAGGTAGGTATCAATTCGTACGCATTTTTAGTCAACAAAACGAATCTAAATGAAATGTAAAAAAAATCTTTTACACAAAAATGAAACGAGATAATCAAGATGATTGCCATCATGGCTGACAAGTGAAAAATGATGAGCCACTAATAGTGAGGTGTCTTGCTGGTTACTGCACAAAAACTCTGAACTCAATTTCAGATGCCCTAGACTCAGAGGATGAACAATTAATAAGTACCGAAAATAATTTAGAAAACTTTCAGTCGGTTTCAGTTGGTGGGTCTCTACTCCATCGAGTGCGATCGAAGCATAGGCATACTTACGAATCCATTGCACAAACCTATGTTGCATCAAATTGATGAGCAGACTCCAATGTTTCTTTGCGTTTTCAAAGTGATGTTAAACGCGCAAAATCCGAGATGATAGCTGTTCTTGCATGCGTTTACTGGTTGCCATTTAACCCCTCACATCCATAAAATAGGAACAGCAACTTTATTCTGTACGCTTTTATGTGATCCTTACCTGCAAGAATCTAAAGAAAGGTTCTTGGAACCTAATCAAAACCATGAACGGATATAAAGAGCTGGAAAAGAGTAAATCGATGGTGAAACTGCTTAAATACTATTTCGGTTTGCGGTGTTGCAGACTTCTTGTCATACTTCCGTTCCTTCATTAAAAAACACTGGAGTCATTTCTTGTAAACTTTGCTTGTTTTCACTCTCTATGTGAGGAATATTCTGTAAAAATGTCAAGCCATGATGTTGGTTTGGTCCCCTTTCAAAAAATAAAATAGGAGCGAATATTTTGAAATCCTGCAACCAAGATACGCACTTTTGCTGTTTCACCGTCGAAATATTACTCCTCAATGGTACCCAAAAATGTGACTTTCGAAGACCTCCGTCATCATATATCGAAGGAAAAATTTCCAGCTTTCAAAGTCTTCATTCAATTAGAGAAATTACCCTCGATATCATCAGCAATGAAGTAGGTAACATTCATTTAGGAGCTACTTTTATACTCAACTGTGGATGGGATGAAGTGATCTGGATGCTTGTCTTTGGGGATGGATGAATAAAAACAAGGAGCTTCATCCTATTTTAAGTGACTTGCCTCCAGCTTTCGGAATCCCCGCTTAAAATTATACGGTGTAATTGTAAGAAAGGGAGTGACACCATGCTGTACCACCAAGAAAATAATATTTTCGTTCTTAGATTCATGCAGAAGTTCTGAAGACTCCAACTGTAAAAACTTACAGAACCGTAGGAGGAAGATCCTGAAGAGCCTCACTGGGAATGTGAATCAGCATAAGTTGATTAGGATTTTCTCCTATACTGACTGGAGAGGGTACGGCAGGTGCGTCGCGTAAAATGTCCTTATCTTTATTGAGAAATTATATGGGCTTAAAAATGAATAAAATAGCTCATTATAGATGCTCCTGTTAACATCATTCCTACCGTGGACGGCCAAACTGATCACCCTCTTAATTATCTCGTATCATTTTTGTGTAAAAGATTTTTTTTACATTTCATTTAGATTCGTTTTGTTGACTAAAAATGCGTACGAATTGATACCTACCTTTCTTGTCATCTCACGTGATTATTTTTCTCATAAAAATTCACACTCCTGCCTTTCAAATTTGGCCGACATCTTAGACTTCGGGAACCAATTTTGACCGGAGGGCTTTTTTGACTTCAATAATGAAATGTACGACCAAAATTACATAGGAAATGACATATCACTTGCCTTATCACGTAAAAATTTGAAAAAATGCACCCTCCTGCCTTTAAAATTTGGCCACCATCTTGGATTTGAGGCACCAATTTTGACCGGAGGACTGTTTTGACTTCAGTAATGAAATCTACGACCAAAATTACATAGGAAATGACATATCACTTGCCTTATCGCGTAAAAGTTTAAAAAATGCACCCTCCTGCCTTTCAAATCTGGACGCCATCTTGGATTGGGGGCACCAATTTTGACCGGGGGGTTGTTTTGACTTCAAATATGAAATCTGCGACCAAAATTACATGGAAAACGATACCTCACATGACAGGATATGCACAAGTGAAAATACCGATATTCCGGAGGCCTTATTATGGGCGCCATTTTGAATTTTAGGCATTTTGAGGGGTGCTCCGGGATCGGACAGTGCTAGCATTTTAGGATACTGTTTGAGAGAACCTATTAATGACGTTTACACAGGTTTTGATCACATTTTACATTGTTAACGGCGTTCTCACGATGATCCAACGCAAAAATTCGGCAAAACATAGCGAAATCAGGGCCCCCTGCCCCCCCGGCCCCCATGGCCTCAGAATTTTGGGCTCACTTGCGAAATTGAACCTTCTATAGGTAAAGATGATATCCTGAAAGTTTCATGCTTTCTTCCAGAAATGCACGATTCTGGGGACTTTTTCCCCTTATCCGCCCTACTAAAAGAGAATATCACATCAATTTTCAATTTGCTGCTACTTCTTGTTGATTTAAACATTTACTCTAATTTAACTTAAGACTAGACTTATGCAATTATGGATTTTTCAATTCGATTACGATTAACAAAATTAATTAAGATTACGATCACGAGTACAATTAAAATTTGGAAAAACTGAAAAAGTAAAACAGAGTACCATAATATTTTTTTTTTTTTTTTCTTTGCTAATAACGAAGTTATTTTTTGGCTTTCGTGACCAAAAACAAAGTTGAAGTATTTAAGTTCTTGAAGATATTTTTTTAAAAAGTTTGAAAGCTGATAATTTTCCTCCAATATTTTTTTTTCTTCTTTCACTTGAAGTTGACTCATTGTCTATTTTTCTAAAAGATCCTTTCCACCCAAAATAAACTAGACCCGCCAACTATTTAATTTTTTTTCTATTTGATGCACTGCCAACCTCTCCAATCAAGAGTATTCGAAGAACCTTTATCATCGACATGAAATCGCGGCACAAGCCCGATGGATGGGGATATTTTTGCGGGGTTATCACTATTATCAGTGCGAGTTTTTACCGCCGGGTGCTAGCAGCATGCTACCGTAGATGTCATGCAAATTTGAACAAACGCGGCGGGAATTTTAAATTCAAAATGCGGCGCGAAACTGGACATTCTGTGTAGTCAAATTAATCGAATCAATCATAATTAATTTCTCAAAACGGTCACGATTACAATGAAAAAATTAATCGCTATTACTATTATCGTTCGATTAATCAAACAGGTCTACTTGAGACTTTATTTTCAAGCTTTTCGTTGAGTAAGATTTTAATGCGTGTAAAATTTTAAAGAAGTAAAAGTTTTATTGTGTTTTAATTCTTACTTGAATAGATCCAAGCTAAAAAGTCATATGTACATCGAAGTGTTTCAAAGTTTCATCTCCTATTCTGATTGTTTGGAAAGAAACCAACCAACATTTTTACTTACTCTTTTGTGAAAATAACCTTCATAGAAGCGAGAAAAATGGCAACAATTTTCGAGTGAGGATGTTGACCTGTTCCCCTTCAAAAAATGTAAACAGTAGATGTAATTTTGAAACTCTACACTGCAAATGTGACTGTTTTGTCAAGTTCCATCTATTTGCTGTGTTTTATCATCTTAGGATTTCCCACAGATGTAAAATTATCAGGCTATTTGTTGTTTTGAAAGGCACTTACTGTAATCAAGAAGCATCCCTTGAACTCACTGGGGCAACTGGTTATATTTATTTTTTACATCTGTTTTCAGGCAACTCAGTGAAAATTTGTCGTTGCATTGCTGCCAGTTTTTATCCAAATGCAGCATATCTTCATCCCTCGGGTGTGTACCGTTCTGTGCGAGGACAACAAGATTTTTACATACATCCTACTTCGGTCCTCTACAATGTACAACAACCTCAATGGTAAAATTTGCAGGTTTTTTTTTCTCTCAATTTTCTTCCTTCCAAACTCCGTTATGGAATGTTTTTACTTCAACGCCAAATGAAGAGGTTACCAACAGAAGAGCATTTCAATTACATGTTCTGTTTCTTCTTTGCCTAAAGAACACATCATGAAACTGCAGAAATGCATATTTCAATTTGATGTGTTGCAGACACCCTGTCATTCCTCATCCTCTGAATAGAATATGGAACAACATTATTTCTTAAGAGCTTCGGTGATTATTCTGTTCTATTTGAGAAAAATTCTGTGAAAATTTCCAGCCATAGCGTTGATTCAGTAATCCTTTTAAAAAATAAAATAGGAGCAAGATTTTGAAATACCGCACTTGATATACATGTTTTTGGTTTCACTGTTCAAATTCTCCATTTTTTCTACAGCTATTTATGCTTAAGTAAGAAAAATAAAGTCCATCTTCTCACATTGAAACCTTATGAAAGAAGTAAACTTGAAACCTATTTCTCAATGTTATAGCTCTTTGTGACTTGGTTTTTTTTTTTTATCCAATGCTTCTTATTTGATGGAACTAATTTGAATTTCTTACTCCTCTCGTCACTCTGAATAAAAGTTCAGCTGAGCGCTTAGCTATTTCCTGCGTTCTCTCTGAGATTTTCAGCTCTGAATATTTGCAGGCTTGCCATTGTTTGCATTACGTACAAAATTTCACCTATTTCCTCTATTTCCATTTACTGCAGTCAGCATTCTAGATTTAGATTTCTGTGTACCTAGACATTAGGTGCCACAATACTGCAAGCTCCTACGTATGGACAACTTGTTGAAGAAACGAATGTCATTCTTCTCCTATCTACGTTTTTTGGGGAAAAGATACTTTATTTGTAATTCTATAATTCATATTTGTTCCTTTTTCAGGATTCTGTACTGTGAATTGCTTCATACGGACAAAATCTACATGAACGAGCTGACAGCTATCGATCCAGCCTGGCTTGAAGAACTTGCTCCACATTTTTATCACAAAACCTCCGTTGACTATGGCTGATCTATTTCACTCACTGTAAGCATGGTGGAAGAATATTTTCTGGATGTCCATAAAAACTGTTTATATGGATTGCTAGGATTGTCACTCACTTAAAGGTGTCAAGATGACTGAACCAGTTCATCATTTTCCACAGGTCTGGTGTGTCATTTTTAATTGATTGGTTCCTTTTAATAGGAAACCAATTCGTTGTAAAAACTGTCAAGACAAAATTGGCAAGGATGATTAATTGACTAAAATTTAAGCTCAGAACCTTGTAGGCCCGCAAATAAGTAGAGTCCTGTTGTTTCACCATTTAAATGTTCAATAAGATGCTGCAGCGGTAGCGTGTTGCTATGTAATTGACAATTTGCTCATTAAAGAGGGATCTTTTAGTGCATCTCTTTTGATCGTTACAGGAGATAGATTGACACTGTTTGATCGAAAATTCATGGATGGTGAATTGCCACTCCCTCTCTGTCTCCCTTCTTTTTTCCAATGTTTAAGGAAGAACTGCAATAAATTATTTTCTTGCAAAACAAAAGCTGCTGCGAGTTAGAAACATGAAACTTGTGTGAAAGATTCTTCATTAGTAATGGTTTGTTAGGAGGAGATGAAGCAAAGAAGACTGAAAAACAAACGGAAATTTGTTAAGAATTTAATCAATCAAAGAGACACAAGAATTTTAGGCAAATAAGAAGGGAATAATCAAACACAAGACAAATAAATAAATAAATAAAATTAGATGATACGAATCTACAATAGAATAAGGGTTGAGCATTGACAAACCCGTCTGACCCCTCGTAAATATTTTACTATATATTCAGTTAGAAGGAACTTTTCTCTAGACATGGTGAGGGTTTTGCAGTAGCCTAATTGGATACTTGGGCTTTGTGTGAATAAAGCTCCATGTAACCTGTTGCGACAGCTGCCTGTTTTGATGATAGTAGTCTGAAGAGAAGATAATCGCAATTATTATTATGCCAGAAGTCCAGGTTTGTAGACTAATATGACTAAAGTTTTTTTGTCGCAGCGTTCTGAAAAACGCGTATATGTTGAATTATGTTGTGGTGAAAGGTTGGCTTTTCTTGAAAGTATACCTAAGTTTCTGAAGGGCTTTTAGCAAAATAAGAAAAAAAAAGTTTCACGGAGCACTGAAAGTGCATTGCTGATTTTTACTATCCATGGGATGTAGCAATGAGGGAAAAGTAACTGAAAATATTACAGCTTGACTATCTTATCTTCTAGCTTAATAGGTAACTTAAATCTAAACCACTGACAATCTAGCAGCGACGTGGGACTGGACCTCTGCTGTCCTTTCGCTTGCTCTTGATAGGGATCGCTCAATGTCCCTGATGATCCGTCTTTGGACCCACGGGGCTAGCTCGGAAAACTTCGTGTCTGGCGTTGGCAGGCTGAGGTTGAGCTTGCAAAAAGTTGAGTCTCGCATACAAGAACTCGCGTCGATGAGTAAGTGACCAGATCGCAGCAAATGTATTCTGCTGGAGCGGTAACGGTGCATTTCTCCTTGTTTCTGAGTTGAGCATAGATCATAACCAACTTAAAACCCATCAAGCATACTGTTTAAATTAACCAACTAACACCTATCAATACGAAAATCAATCCTGTCAATCATGTTGGTTTCGTGCAAATCGACGGACATATTGAATCTACCATGTTCCCAATTCTGAACTGCATTTGTCCGATAATTCAAGACCTCACCATTTTGGCCAGGCAAACGAATATCGAAGAGCTAGGAAATACAGAGGCTTACCACATATTATGGGACTTTATATATGAACACGAATATACAGATCCTGGCAGTGTAAGAGTAAAACTGTATCTACAGGAAACTTATTCGAATCCTAGAAATCGACGGGGATTTTACGTGCGACGTGCCTTGATCCAGAAAATGTTTCAGTTCTTACTTCACCACGACGATTAAAACTTTATAAAATGAGTTAGAGATTTACCCTTTTAAAGCGTGTGGAGCAAGTTAAAATTCTCAAAAGTCTATGCCAGAAATTTTCCATAGTGTAATGAATAAGAGTTAGTTTTCGGCACAAGAGTTAGTTGAAAACTTATCTTATTCTCATTGGTGATGTGATATGAATATGAATAAAAGTTCAACAATATTAACTGTTTCGGCACCAGCTGATCTTTGTTAACGTAGGATCAACAAACTACAAGAAATGGAATGGAAATTAAAGAGACTAAATTTTGAGATGAAGTTTGTCACTGTATTACTCCGAAATTCATAAGAAAGTTGCACAAAATACGGAGAACAAGAGTAGATGAAAAGTCGACAAATTTTCTACACAACGATGCCTTTTTAAGTGTTGAGAGTGAGAAACACTTGATGAAAAGAAATTAGAATGGTCACTTGAGGCTAAGAACTGAGAGAGAACAGAAAATCACTATGAGAGAGTGTATGTTCCTAGGGTCTGAGAGATGGAAAAAAGACCACTTGAGAAACACAGGTCTAAGGTCTGAGAGATGGAAAAAGACTTCGATTTAGGCGCAGCGCACGCTTATATAGACTTGCTGACATCACAGGGGGCGAGACTATAAGTGTATGCGTGATTGGCTGGCTATAATGTATTATTATCAGTTGCAAGTCTAGTAATAAAAGTAATGAAGGTGAACTGAATGATAGGGTGTAAAGAAGATTTGAGATCGAAAAATGAGCTTTTGTAAGACGGAAAAATGGATGTTAGAAAAATATTGGAAAGTGTTGACACATTCATGTGTTAATTCCAGATTTTTTAGTACACTTGCTGAATCGAAATGTTTTCACTGAATTTTTAGCGTCAGCAAAATGAAATGACTCACTTGTGTCAGCATGTCAATAGCTACATAATAAGATTCTGTATGTACTCTCTGATATTTTATTTGTAAGTTATAAAGTCATTGTAACTTTTTCTCATATTTTACTTTATTTTGACTGATTGCTCAAATTGCATGCATTGTTCTGGAATAAAATGTATTTTCTACGAATCACAGTGTGTCATTTTTTATCCAGCTAAGAATGAGATAAAAACACGAAGAATGGATGTGCACAGGGCTGAAATAATTGAAAAAATCAAACATATTTATTCATTACATGACAATTACTTTTATCTACACAACAAAACTGAAACTTAAAGAGCTTGATGCAAAAACGGCTTTTTTCGCCCCCCTCTGGAAGTTCTTCAGACTTTGTCTATTGATTACTCATACTTGAGCGCTTCTTTTCCCAAATTTTCAGACTCCCAAAAAATTTTGGGGGGGGGGGAGCTAGGGGGGGTGGAAGTCAAAACCTGTGAACCTCGATATCTCTTGAACAAAGAAAGATATCGAGGTCCGGTTTCGACGAAAAATCGTCTGAAATTGCATACTCTAAGATTCTAAAGGTCGAAATCCCGATGTCACATTTTTAAGTCAACATATGTGCTTTTTTCCAGTTTTTAGGTCTAGAAAATTTCTTTTAAACGAAAAATTTACAAAGATCTCAATTTTTTATTTGAACCAAAACCAGTTTTTTAAATTGCTCGTCTTTTTCCGCATCCAACGAGTGGTCCATTAAGCTGGGGAACCAAACGGTTCCGGAGTTATGATCGATTGAAGTTTCCGCTCAACGCGCGCCGACCGATTTTCGCGCGCAAAAAAGTCGAATTTGACTGTTATTAGATCAGATTGAATGTTCAAACTGAGCAAAATGCTTTATTAGGGACTCTTGAGGGTCGATGAGTTCAGAAATTACCGATACTTCCAAAAAATTCACGTTTTTAAAATTGCAGCTTCGGACAGGACCACTGAGCTACCGGTCGGCGCTCAGTGGGGCCTCTAAAATAGCGCTGCGGAGCTATAATTTTAAAAACGTAAATTATTTGGAAGTACCTGTAATTTCTGAACTCAGCGACCCTCAAGAGTCCCTAATAAAGCATTTTGCTCAGTTTGAACATTCAATCTGATCTAATAGCAGTCAAATCCGACTTTTTTGCGCGCGAAAATCGGTCGGCGCGCGTTGAGCGGAAACTTCAATCGATCATAACTCCGGAACCGTTTGGTTCCCCAGCTTAATGGACCACTCGTTGGATGCGGAAAAAGACGAGCAATTTAAAAAACTGGTTTTGGTTCAAATAAAAAATTGAGATCTTTGTAAATTTTTCGTTTAAAAGAAATTTTCTAGACCTAAAAACTGGAAAAAAGCACATATGTTGACTTAAAAATGTGATATCGGGATTTCGACCTTTAGAATCTTAAAGTATGTAATTTCAGACGATTTTTCGTCGAAACCGGACCTCGATATCTTTCTTTGTTCAAGAGATATCGAGGTTCACAGGTTTTGACTTCCACCCCCCCTAGCTCCCCCCCCCCCCAAATTTTTTGGGAGTCTGAAAATTTGGGAAAAGAAGCGCTCAAGTATGAGTAATCAATAGACAAAGTCCGAAGAACTTCCAGAGGGGGGCGAAAAAAGCCGTTTTTGCATCAAGCTCTTTATAAGATAAGGTGCCCAGCCCAAGTATCTGAATGAAATTGAAACTAGTGTAAACTCACTTAAAGAATTTTTGAAACATATGTAGGTAGTCCAACCTACATATCGATGGTGAAAGTGCAGAAGTGTGTATCTCAGAAAACACGATTTTCCAAGAGAGTTTAAAAAAACTGTCTGCATTCCTCTTCACTGTTAGTGGAAGGGTAATAATTATTGAGGATAGCAAGAATAAGATGCTTTTTCAGACTTCATCCCCGTTTCGAGTAATTTCTCGAACTGCTAGAAAATACGACAGAAATGCCAAGTTCTGCGTTTTCGGCTTTAAGAATTGACACTTCATCACGAGATACGCATTTTCGCCATTAGCGTTTTGAACCTACTCTTGATTATTAAGATCAAAAATAGAGTTTATTCATACTTGAAACTTGTTTAGAAGCTTTAGTTGATCCAAAACGAGGAGTCACCAACAAGTGAATCAGAGAATTGGCTTCCTTGAGTAACTTTTACACCATAGGTAGGTAAGAAGACAGTGCGGAATCTCTAGAACATATCATCTCTGCGTGGACCCTTAAAAAATTATATTGGTAATACTTTTTTTTTATTTCCCCCCCCCCCCCCCCCCCAACATTTTGGCAGTCCAGAGAATGGCAGGAGACAGGTTGCTGAAGAAGGTCCTTGATTGGGTTCCTCCTGGGAGAAGACGCAGAGGGCGCCCGTTAAAAGGTTGGAGAGAGGGGATTATTGAAGCGGAAATGTTAAGGTGCTCAATGCCTCAAGATTTGTGGTTTGAAAGAGAGCAGTGGAGGTTAGGAGTTGTAGAGCACGAGGAAGTGCTGTAAAGCGACCTATATGAATGCAGGGCCGGATTTACTCACTTGCCGCGCATGGGCCGCCTGTGTTTTGCCGCCCCCTTCTCATTCGTTTTGAAACATCCATGAAAACCATCAAGTGGACGTATCGGAGGGGAGGGGAAGAGGCGTATAACGGTATAAGACGCGTTTACTCGTGTTGGTCACATTTTTTGCGAAAGCCCTGGCAACACTACCAGCAAAAGTTCACGGAACTTGGCGCGAAAGTTAAGTTCCGTAAACCTATCTCTGTATGGACGAGGCCCTCCATTTATAAGAAATGAACCAAAACATTATAAAAGAACAAATATAAAAGTGGTTAAATAATTTTAACTTCCGCCGCGCCGTGCTGACCGCACTGAGTTTGGCGCAATGCGTGAAGTATTCCTACAGTCCTATTAAGTACATTTCGCTATGCGTTTCGGGCCGAACCGCTGCTGCACGCACTGTGTTTGACGCAATGCGTGAAGTATTCGTGCAGTCTTGTAGGCGCTATGCGTTTCGCGCTGACCGCAGGGGCCGCACTGTCTTCGGCGCAATGCATGAAGTATTTATGCAGTCTTGTAGGCGCTAATATGTGTTACATGCCGACCGCCGCGCCGAGGGTTTCTCCTTTTCATCTCACGTTCTCGTCATCATTGCTCTCTGCGCCGTGCCATTCCAGGCCAAATTCCGTGTTCGGTTTCTCTCTTAGTCTTAACTCGACTAATTAAAGGTGCTGTCTATTGTACCACAGAGGGATGGACGACAAAATTAGAGATACTCTCAGGAAATGAGAGATTTTGTCACCTTTTCTCGTTCGTAATTTTTTTTCTGAATTCGATTCTTCTTTATTGCTACATTTAAAAAAATTGCAAAATTTGCCGCCATGGGCCGCAGCCCATGTGGCCACCCCCTTAATCCGGCTCCGGCCAAAATGTACATTTTGGCATACATACTGTTAGAAACCTACAGCGATCTAGTGCCCGCCGAAGGACACATCCATGCTCCATCCATCCACGCTCTACGCCTTTCAATGGACCAGTGGACTAAAAGTATCTTTTCTTCAATTCTGATTATTGACAGTTCATCGTTGAGAGCTCATTTTATCCATGCCAAACTGATTGAATTCACAACCGCTTTTGAGTAAGTTGCATTCTTGAAAACACCGACTCTCTCAGTCTTGCATGCGAATACGATGACCAAAGCCAGAAGACTTAAAACCACAATATGAACCAAGCGTTTGGACTCTCTGTTTTAAAATAAGAATTACAGAAAAAAAAAAATCTCGGAAAGTGCAATAATGTTCTTCGGGCAATTTTTACAATTACGGCTCCATTGAAGACTCCAAAATCATGAACATCTCTGGTCATCATCGTTGTACAGGGCTACTCAGATACGAAAGAGAATAGCGCCTTCAACCCACTATGTAATCTTAATGCGAAATTCTGATACCACTATTCGTGCGTCACGACAGCCATTTTGCATAGCCGGCCGTTTGAAGGCAAATCATTGACCCAGGCAACAGGGTACGAGTTTCAGCAATGTGATACGTGTTTTTTAGGGAACAAAACCTCCAGGGGTGCCCCACCTGGCATCTAAGAAGCCCAACCCTCAGGGGCTGCCCCCCATGGTCTCCAAGGAGCCCAACCCCCCGGGGGCTACCCTACCTGACATCTACGAAGCCGAACCCCAGGGGTCCCTATTCTTTACTCTTATACCCACTGAAATAATGGTCTTAAGATTGACACTCTTTTTGAAGGAGTGAATTAACTAAAAATGACAAAATAACTTCCCAAGGCACTGGTGATATATAGGTGAAAATATTAGTTTTCCAACATCTCAAAGAAAATGCAGTAGGAGGGCATGTTAAAAATATATCAGATCAGAAGTTGTTGGGGATTAGTTCCCATGATTTATAATAATTACAAATGTGGAATATTCTCAAAGTATCAATTTACTTCATTTCTTACCTCCCATGGATACCGTAAACTACATAATTTCTGGGTTGCCCCCGCCCGCTAATTCATATAGCGCGCGACCAGTGAGTCACCGTTGCAACTCTGGGTGATGATCGTTGCTCTTCGGCAGTCAATGTCAATCATGAAATTTGAATTTGAAATGAGTCGACTGTTCAGCAGAGATTCCTTCCTTGAGCTCGGAAGGCAGGGATGACAAAAATCCTGCCGAATTTCCATCGCAAACTGTCTGGTGCGCAATCGGGAGCATCGATGTTTCCTTTCTGCAGACTCACTGCACTCCCCACGCGCCGCAGGATTTTTGTCAACCCTCGCCTTTCGGGCCAAGCAGGAATCTTTTAAATTCAAACCAAATTAAACGCTCTTTTTTTTTAAAGGAAAATCTGCATGATTTCTCTTCTATTATCTATATGATTAGGAATTTTAAGTAATAAAGACCATAAGGAATACCAAAAATTTAAATAAGGGGCCGTTCATAAATTACTTAAGGCTCTCATGGGGAGGGGGGGGGGGTCTATAACAGCCCTTCGTTGCCTTACGAGGGGGGAGGAGAGGGTACGGCTGAGCCTTACGTCAACTTTTTAGCCTATATTTCAAGAAAATGCAAAAATCCATATTTCGTCAGGTTGATAATAAAATTCAAGATGAAATAGAGGAAATCAGGAAACCACCGATTGCTGGCCGATCGAACCATGCCCTATCATTTCTCTTGATTCCCACTTCTCCACTCATTCTCACGATGATGAGTAGTGACTTCATCCTCACGTCAACTTTATACTTTTAACTATTTACTCCCAAGGCCAAAAGAATCTTCAATTTTGCTCCATATTTTTGTTTATTAAACTAATTATATCATGAATCTTGCCTGTGAACTTACTCCAGAAATTTGGTTTCACATAAAAAAATTGTGGCTTAAAAATTTCATTGTGTTCTAAAGGGAAACGTCATGCTTCGATCTACGATAACTGAAAGGGGGGGGGGGGTTAGTCGAGACTTACGTAATTTTTGGGGGGGGGGGGGGTTAAGGGATGCCTTACGGTGCTGCACAAGGAGAAGTATGGGGGTTAAAAAATGGGGAAAAGGTCTTACGTAATTTATACTAAAGGATGTTAACTGAACACTATGCTACATTAATTCCTGTCTGGAGTCTGCTTTTTCCTCCAAGAAAAAACAAGTTTATTGGACGGCCCCTGTATACTACTGTATACCCTCATACAGGGACCCTGGACCAGAGTTGCTAAAGGAATTTCATCGTATGAAATTCTTGAAATTTCACAAGAAATTTCATGAAATTTCCTCATAAAATTTCTTGAAATTTCCTTATGAAATTTCTTTTTGTAATCTTTCATGAAATTTCTTAACTCTGCCCTGGACCTTGGATTCAGAAGTTTCTCTGAAGCAAGAGGAGCCCTTTTCGATTACGTTTCAATAAAAATGCAATCCTCACTCAGATTTTTTGGAAAAAATAACCCTGCGATGCCCTACGCGGCATTTATAAATATGATCAAGGCGTTAAAATATATCCACCGCGAGGGCGCGAACCGTAAACGCTTTGGTCAAGGGGCGAGTGCCTTACCACTTAGCTACGCCGATTAGTAGTGAAAAGGCGAATTTGCCAGTACATAAGGCAAATGAAGTTCTTTCTTTCTCCACTAGAGCTGAGAGTAGAGACGCATCGGTGAAACGCTCTTGCTTACTGATGATCTGCGGCAGGATTTTTGTCATCCCTAACCTTCTAAGCCAAGAAGGAATCTCTGCTAAACTCAAACGCCATTTGAAATCAGCGAGCGTGTTTTTGCTTCTGGAGCCTAAGTGTTGTTTTAAGACTTCATTATTCGTAAATTGTTTTAGTTTTTTCAAATTTTTATAGAATTTAATTTCAAAAGCAAATGGTGACGGCAGTCTTGTGCTTCACAGCCTTACCTTCGTTTTCACGTTGCTGCTCACGGATATAAACTTTTCGTGATAACGAATTTCCTTTATCTGCTGTTCGAATCAATGATAACAACTAAACATTACTCTTATCAGAAGAATAAGGGGTGAAACCCTCATGGCTATTATGAAAAAGAGAGCAAGAATTCCTCGAAGCTGAAGGAAGATTCTAAAGAATTGTCAATTTTTCAGCTGCAAGCGACACACGATGGAAAATCAAAGCGCTGCTCGCTTGGGAGAAGAAAGCTTGAATGAAACCCCAAGACCACAAGCTAACTCAACAGCTATGCTGGATAACTTGTAAGTATGTAATGTATAAGTGTATTAAATACGTTTGAACATGTGAGCTATGCGACTCAAACTAAACGACACAAGCAAGACATAGCATTCTGTTCATATGCTGAAACTTAGTAGAAGGAACTTAGTTGTCGTTGTTGTTGCAGTTACAACTCGAGAGATTGAGTTTCCATTGACACAAACTCAGACTCAGATCGATCTAATCTGGAACTCTAACAAAAGTTGTTGGTAAATGACCTCAAGAGAGCTCGAATGCAGAGCATGTGACTGAATTGATGCCTTGTCAAGTCAAGTATCTTTTCTTGTAATTCTGCACTATTACCTATTAAAGTAGTACCTTGATCTTTTCTGCAAACATGTTTGAACGAGAGATGAAAGTTCATAGAATAGTTTCCATAAATTGTTGATTAGTTTTACTTTCTAAAAATAAAACATGAAAGAGTTTTGCAACTGGAGGTATGCATTTTGCTTCGTTAACCATCAATGAGCTCCATAGGGTTTTTTTCCGTTGTACTACTTGTTCGAATTCTAATGGCGACTTGTTCTTCTTCTCGCAGGCTTTCTGCACGTACAGCGCACCTGAATATGGGTCTGTCTAAAACCAGGGAAAGTGACAGTAACTCAATTAATCAATTTTCTCCTGATTTTGATGAGAGATCGTCTTTGAGTTCCTTTAAATCGAAAAGTCTCAATCGTTCTGAATTCTCTAAATCCTCTTTAGGTATTGTGAACGTTGATCAAGTTTCAGGTAAGGCTTCCTTGTGGCCCAACTCAGAAATGTTGTATTCTGATTGTGGTGTTTCAAACCTAATTTCCGTTTTTTTTTTTTTTCTTCTTTTTTTTCATAAGAGCAGAAATGCTTAATTGCTTAATTTTTTCATTGAATATTCTTCAAACCAAAAGAAAAAGAAAAAAAAATCTCAGAAATTTTACAAAGATGATTTTATTTTTTTCCCCACTTCAAATATTTAGTTAGTTACACAGTCTGCTATATTATAAACAAAGATGCCATCAACTTGTAAGAATTTTAATGCTGCTACTGAGTTTTCGGATTTGTCAACTTACATTCTCTCCGGGAGAACCCTGTTGTAAAGAATAAATAATTCTTGGTAAATATTAATGAATATCTAATCAATCAATGCACCAAACCAAAACATTTCGTAAGTTTGATCGTAAGAGTGGAGATATTGCATTCAAACACACACTTTTTTCTATCATGCTATGCACAGTTTAAGAATTACTCTCCTTCCCAGTTGCTATGTACCTGTCATATCCTGAGCACAGAGTCAAATTAGGCATTTAATAAGATACCTGGACATATGGTTAAATTTTGATGTTCAATGAAGTTTTGTGTGTTTTTGACAAAGAGCTTTTGAGTTTCCCATGTTTTGAAAGTAAAAATTCATCATATCTTCAAAATTTTCATGCATTTTTCTCTCCAAATGCTCTGTATATACTTGTTAAAGTATATACGGATATTGGAGAAAGGTTCTATTAGGGGTGCAGAAAGTGTTCGATTGGCCGATCGCCGAGCAAATGTGAAGGCTCCTAAAAAGGGGTAAAAAGATATGAGGGCACCTGGAAAACAGGAAAAAATGTGAAGGCAGAAAAGTAAGCCAGCTAAGCGTAGCTTTTTGTGTAGAAAACCATGTGACATGCCCCCTTATACGAACAAAATAGTCAAGCATTCTTTTATGTGAAGGAAATAGTACAGTGCGCTCTTTTATGCAAAGGAAACAGTAAAGCGTGCAAGTCTCATGTGAACACTAATGTGAAAGCAACCTCAAAAACTGCAAAGGCTCCAGAAATGTGAAAGCGAAGACCTTTCTGCACCCCTGGATTCTATATTTTATGAACTGCTCCAAATTTCAAGATAAATCAGATAAATGCTTGTTTAAGGACTAGAAGTACATAATTTACAATAAAATTTTTCCACCTTGTTTTCAGATTATTACACTGGCTTTCTCACTGATTTTGATAAAGATGATGATTCCGTGTCATCCCATGGCCGAAATAGTAGAAAATCAGATATAGAAAAACACCTTAGACAGTGTTTCGAGCGAGACTCTCTTGGACAAAGTTCAACCACCGATGGGCAGTACAAAGAAAAAACAATACCAGTAAAGTCAGCGTAAGTCACAACAGATCTTAAAATTAGGTTTGACTATGACAAGAAAAGAACATAGTAGCATTACATCAGACATTGATCGAATTGTGCAAGTTTAGAATTTGCTTCGAAAAAAAACTGTGTCCGATGGATCCAAGGTTGTTCCAAGGATAAGTTGGGCCAAGAAAAAAAAATTTTAGAAACTTTTTTTCCGCTGTTGTTCTAAAGTTCTCTGGAGGGAGTATTAAGTGCACAATTCATATCTTCCTGCACAAAGAAACGTCTTGTGATATCATTGTTTCAGTGCTTCTTACTTACATTCCATTTATGTGTAAGAGCACTATCACTTTAAGTACATAGTATCACAAGTGCCATTTACGCTCAGACACTATCAGAGACATCTCAATATTTTTTTAATTTTCTCTTCATAACTTTTGTACCCAAATTTATGAAAATTTCTAGGATAAATATTAATGATAAAAAGAATATTAAGGAAAATTTTCAAGCAATTCTTTCGATTAGTTTTTCTGTAAAAAAATGAATAAGAAGTATGGCAACATAGTACCTAAACACACTTTGCGCTCGTGTTACTTTTACCAGAAAGTTACAAAGTTGGGAATCAATGGGATTGGGGTGTAAGTGAAGCATTAGTTCCTGAAGGTTTTTTAAGGTAAATAAAAAAACAATAAAAAGCTTGTTCCTGAATTGCAGTCTGTTAATCGCTCTCTCTGTTCAGAGAGTTTTTTTTTCTGGGTCATGTATTCTTAGACTTTTTCCTTTTTTTTCAAACAGATCAGTTAGTTCTTTTGATAGCATGTCGGAGAATACAGCTAACATCAACAAGATGAAAAATATTTTAAACAGTGTCCACAGCTGCACGATGGGAAATGATCAGGTTTTGGAAAATGTCAATAGTGATGTCGATGAAATAGAAAATTATTTTAAAACATCATGCAAGACAGCGGAGGAGTTAGATGCTGTTTTCAAAACCTCTGACGAGGATGGCAAAAAGATGGAAGCCTTTTTAAAAGATCTGCGTCACTGCCAGAATGGTCAGTCAGATTTTGATGAATGTCTCAGCAAAGGCTCCAACTTTGATCCTCTGGAAAAAAGTTCAGTCAAGAAGAACAATGATGCCGATAGTATTTTTGGATCCCAAATAGACAGTGCAAGTCTCCAATCATTTGGATTCTCCAGTGATGAATTTAAAGCACACAGTATGAATTCCATCATGCAAGAATTAGAGATAGATGAAAAGCGGGCCAAAAAAATTGATACCACAGTCTCTGATCAAGCTGTCGATGAATCGTTGAGTGGTGTAATGAGTGGCGATATATCGATCGGGTATGTTATCTGATTTTTTTCCTTACCATAGTAGTCCTAAGTTAGGCCTAGAAGGCTCAGAGGCACGGTACGATTTGATTCTTACAGTATTTCTAGTACCTAAACATCCACTAATACTTCATTTTTGTCGTATAAATCAAGTCGCTATCAATTGTCTTATCTCTGGCCTGTGCTATTTCTCAGTGCGCCATCAGTAAAGTTGATTTCAGTTTGAAGCAAAAATTTTCGGAGTGTAATGAGCATTGATTTAAACTTTTTTATTCAAGTTGATGAAAAGAGCTCTATATTTGGCGAACGTTACTAATTTGTATTCATTTACTACCTAAGTCACTCTTGTTTTGAGAAATGATAATCATTGAAGCAATCCCTCGGGCAGAATTAATTTCAATTTTTGTTAATTTTTATATTTTTTAGACCAGAAAGATTGTCAATGGGTGATTACTTCATGCAAAAATGCCACTCAGCGTCGGAACTTGATAGGAACCATCTAATGCAAAAATGTCACTCCGTGTCTGATCTCTATCGAAAGCCTTTGGAGGTTGTCAAAGAGTTGGATGAAAACCAGCCATTCCAAGAAGATGCAAGAAAAAGTATATCTGAAGGAATTCTCAGTGATGGTGGGCCTTTTTCATTTTAAATGTTCTTTTGTCTCTAACAGTCTTTGGGCAGAAAGTTCTTAGCCTTCCCATTTTTCAATTCCGGCTTTTCTCTTTTGAAAATCCTCTTTTTAACGTTTTTCAAATTTCCAATTCCTTGATTTTGTGGATATTGCGTGATTTTTGCACTTCTGCACACCAGTCTTTCCGCTCTCAAACCCCCTTCTTTCGGCTTTTCCATTTTGGCTTATTTCTATTTCTTCCCATATTTGACCACACTACAGCCAACTGCATGACCTAAACGTTTCTGCTACCTTACTTACAGTTTTCTAACTTTTTTGTTGCAAGCCAAATAGAGAAACATCAATGGTACCTAACTGCCATCATGTCAATTTCAAGGTGCCAATAGGATGATCCAGTCTTTCTGTGCTGTTTATTTTGATTCTTACAGAACCCCCCTCTAATACGAAGTTTATTTAATGTAAATCCTATAGTATTTCAATAATTGGAGAACAGAATTTCATGATTTGCATGAACCATTCTTTCAAATGTGCATCAATCATCTACCCGTAGTTCTCTAAAAATTTGATTTAGTCTCTTTACTTATTTCCTGACATTTACTCAAAGAGTGTAAACTATTATAATGACTTTCCTGTACTCAAATAATGTGTTATTAATCCTCATTTTTCCCCCTTAGATTCAACGTGCAACTGGAGTAGAATAATGAGAGGATCTTTGTGCAAAAGTAGCTTTGGGGTTGACTTGAATGCAAGCACAAGCAGTATTGTCAGCTTGTCTGAAATTGCGAAAATTATCCAAGAACAGCCTAGCTCAGCCACTCCTCGCACAATAATTGATGCTCTCTATGCAGGAGGTACCTTATTCTTTTTTCTGTCAGGGCGTGTAGAATGTGTTTTTAGTTTAAGTTTACTAAGTTTTCTCTGTATTTGTACCAGTAGCGGTTTTCCTCTCACCAGCTAGACTTAACTGACTTCTATCTTGGAACAAACTTGTCTGTGTAGACTTTTTTTTTTTTTTTTTTTTTTTTTTTATGAATTTTTCAATAGGCAAGGTCTGGTATTGAATATAAGAGACAAATCGAATCCTCCGTCCTAACTGACACGGATTTCAAATGTGGCTGTCGACAGAAAAAAGAATCTTAGTGGCAGTGAAATCCAAATGAAGTTTTATATTTTTTTGCCAAGAGGAGTGTGTAGCCAATATTCTACTCCCAAAAATGCTCCTGAATATCAAACCAAACTGTAGTTATGTTGGTCAAGTTTGGAGTTCATTAAACGTGATTTTCAGGAAACTTCTCCACAGTTTTAATTAGACATAATCAGGATCAGAATTGCTAGATTTCAGTGAAATTTCTCTAAACGAACTTAATAGATCTCAACTTAGTTTTCCAGGTGGAATGTGGAATGCTCCGGAGTGTTTATTCATCGAAAACTCAAATTTTAATTTGACAATTGAAGTTGACACGTAAACATGTTCTCAATTAATTTTATAATGTGTATCTAAGGCCCTTTTTTCGTGATCAGTCGAAAATAATTGAAAGTAATTAATTTATTAATGGATTTTAATTGGTTTCCTAGGTCATGCCAAACATTCAAAGTTTGACAGAGAATCTTTAGGTCGGTCCTACATATCATCACAAAGTGGAATCTCAAGTAATCATAGCCCTCCTGAACGTAAGCCGCTCATTTTTTTTCATACTTCATACAAATAGAGGGCCCATTCACATCAAAGCAATTTCCGCACTTGCGGACCCATAAGGTACTAATCGTTAAGTATTAGTCGGGCACTTGGGCAATCTGAGCTATTGGCACAAACCGTAGTTTGAAGCATTTTATTTCAACCGTTTTTTTGGCTTAAATGGAAAATTGTTGCTAAAACACGCTGACTGCGGAGGAAGTACCTTACCAAACAGTTTTTACTAATTTTCCGCTGTTTATGCTGACTTTTCAATTTGTAGGACATTTTAGTACCACTCAGTCGTAGAAATGCTCAACACTGTATAATAATTGTGACTCAGATGCCATCATATCTATAAACTAAACAAATACTAAACATTTGAGGTGTTTCCAATCCCTTTGCACATGACAGTTTAGGGCTGTTATATCGGTTGTCGGTAAGCTACCGAAACAGTTCCGTTAAGAAAAATTTACGATAAGTGCGCTCTTGCCGATAGTGATCAGAGTTTTCGGAGCTGACGAAAATAAGCTGTTGCCATTTGCACATCTATTTCATGCGCCACCGCGCCAGACAATCTGATAAACTAAAGCACGGGGCAACAATGCATTGAGTGCGAGCTCTCAAAAATCCAATAAGGCCGGCTGTTAACGATATCATCGCCACTGTTGGTACTGCCGCCAGTTTCAATAAGAGACGATATTGATAGTGTTCCGGCATGAATTCGTTTGAACACCCCTACAACAGTTATTTATGCTCTGCATAGTGCAGGAGGTATTGCAATTACTGTAAGAATTACACGAGAAAAAAAAATTGCTGATTCAACAATTCAATTGCTAAAAACAGTGAGTGCAATGTTTCAACGCAGATTTTACAACAAAAAAATGCCACTTTAACCACATTGTAAACTAATTTAACCACGGGGGTGGTTTAAGTAGCATTTTTTTGTTGTAAAATCTGCATTGAAACATTGCACTCACTGTTTTTAGCAATTGAATTGCTGAATCAGCAATTCTATTTTTTTCCAAGTACTCTTACAAGCTTAGCTCTTTATCAAGATTTCCTCAAGAGAGGACTGATCTTAGAATGCATAGCATCTCCAGGGGTTAGTGTTGATGATAAATTAAAGATAAAGGTAAATAGGTAAGTACTTAGATAGGAGTTACATGAGATAAGCATAAATTATCAAGCTACTGTATCCATCCAGTGACCCAACTCCTCTGATAGCAGGGAAATGTAGCTTCTGTTCACCTTTTTTATCTCCCATCCTTCCCATATAGCTTTTCTTTATGCTATTCACTCCTGATATTATATCACTGGCAGCTTCATTTCTTTCATTGCCTGTAATTTTCTGATTCTTTTTCAGTTTTGTATTTCTCTAAAAATGATAGAATATCCATTAAAGGTGCATTAAATCATGTCTATAAATCTTTTAGCATCTTTTGATGTTTAAAATGTTTTTGTGTGCAATAATATTCGTTTATTAGTTTTATTTTATCAGTATTACTATCCTATTTTCCCAGGTGACATTGCATCTTCCCACCGATTACGTTCTGTCAGTGCATCTTCACTTTTCACCGATGAAATTTGTAGCTCTGTAGGTGGCATTAAAGAAACTTCAAAAGTTTTAGATATGAATCGAAGTTTAATGGATAGGAACTCTCTGAATTCTTGTAAAAGTAAGTTGTGACAATTTATTTCTATTTTTTAATTTTTCTTTGATTTTTTCATTCTGAGTGACTTACTCAACTGTGAAAAGTCGGAGAATTTTGCATCAAACCTCATATTTGCTTGTCTTGTTGAAATTTTAGACTGACTGCGATCGCACTCATCCTTTTGTTGGAAAAGCTCAAATTTGCTCTAGATGTATTTGGTTACAAGTATTTTCACTCTCATAATCCGAAGAAAGAGAGAAGTCAAGAAATTTCGTTATGAAATATCTTGAAAAGTTCGATAAAATTTAAACCATTTTAAACTCCTATCTGAAACGTTGTCTCCTTCTTTGTTTCATCAATATCTTTAAAACCTAGTTGAAGTTTTTTATTTCCGTGTCTTCAAAATTACTGATTCTGTTATTCAAGTATGTATCACAAACAAGTAAACTAGAGGTATGTTTAGGTATCAACCTGAATAGATACCACATCATTGATTCATGGCTAATCATGATTTAATAATAAGAATTAAGCCCCTGTTTTAATCTCTGTGAGTGAAATTTCCACCACTTTAAGTATTCCAATTCATTCTATGACAGATCTTGAAAAGATGTTGAAAATGTTACCTGAACTAATGAGAAAGTATCATTGTATATAAATATTATTCATACAACTCAGTGGCTTGTATTTATTGTTTGTAGGTCTGCCTAATCCAAATCCTGTTTCACAGCAAAGTGAGGTTCGGAGCACATCATCTGCTCCACCAATGAAATCAACTCGCTTGTCTTTGGATGATAAATTTTTATCTGCTCATTCAACTCCTAATGAGTGTAAATTCATTCCAATGCAAGCCCCTATACTTGATTCTGAAAATTCCCTCAGTAGGAACAAGTCTCACCACTGGAGCAACCACAGTTTACAGAATAAAAACTTACACACTCCAACAGATTCAAGTGTAAAAGGCAGTGAATTTGAATTAGTGTTAACAGATCCTTCAACAGATGGTAAATTTGAATTTTCCAATGGTGGTGCAAAGTTGGAGTTTTGTTTGGCAGAATCAGGTCTGACCAATTCCAATTTGAGCAGCAGAAATGTTTCGGCTTTCAGTAACTCGGACAATGAATGCGTTTTAGCGCAAACTCCTAGTAGCTCAAGGAGTTCCAAAACAAGAAATTTTGATTCCGATCACTCTAAAGCAACCACGGAAACCAGTAGGAACGAATCAACTCTAACTCCCGGAGGGATCAATCAAAATTTATCACACAGTAGCAATACAAGTCAAACGTTGACCGCTCAAAATCAAAAGGAACAGGGGTTTTACAGAGCCAGAAATCATAATACGTTTGCGTCAAGCTCAAGTAGCTTGGCTGATCTGAAAAATAATAGCATCGATACTATTGATATCAAAAGGAACGAAGAATATCGTCCTATTGGGCCCATAACTCGTCATCGACCGAGAGTAGTGACAAGTTCGTCGACTACTATTGAAAATCTCAAAGATGAAGAATTGCCGTAAGTAAATCGTTCAATTCTGTAGAAAATTTTTTGAAAATATTCATTGTAATGTTTTGTTTTTTAACAATCTTTTCTTACGTTGGTCAGACCTTCAATGGTCTTAATCCAGGTACACAAATCAGAGAAATGTAATTATGCCACCATCATAAGCAAAAATGCTGTATATTAAATACATTCTCCCAACTTCTCTCCATATCTGCATTTTATCTACAGAGAATTTGTACATATTTTCACAACAAACGATTACACAAAATACAAATTTAAGCATTTTGATGTGTGCAAGATCTCTTCAAAATTCAATGCAGAACACGATTTGCCCAATGAAAATTACTGAAATCAACGCTCAACCAAGGTATTCATGTGTTTATGTTGTATTGGTTACAAAAAATTTAAATTTTTTGCTCACAAGAAAAACCTAAGTTTACTTGAATCAAATCGCCCACTATAACAGTTTTGGCAGGCTTTTTAATGAGCAGTGTTCTTTCCCCACCCTGCGTCGTTCAAAATGTAAACAACGAGCAACAGCTGAGCCAAAGCGTCAATATGAAGGTTGCCATTTTTTCCTACTGCAAAGATTGTCGTGTGTAGTGTGTGATTTAAGTCAAATAGATCTTTTTTTAGTCGTGCGGCGAAGCCGTATAGACTCTAGGTTTCGCCGGAGGCTAAAAAGTGTCCACACTTTTAGGCTAAGTCCAAGAGGAGAATTTTCGAGGAACCAAGTAACATATGAGGTATTGATATCGGTGCATTTTGGCCCAATGGAGATGTTACATGTGCGAGGAATTTGCAATTTGACTGTTGATTCTTGTATAAAAGTTCGCGAGGAACACAATGGTGCCACTGGTTTTCTCTGAAATCATTTTCCATGCTCAAAAAAACCTCTCAAGTTGAGGTCAAAATGGAGGGGATATCCCACCCTACCCTGAGAGTCCACGTCTACATGAAGACAAACTCTCCATGCAAAGATAGGGAGCAAATACATTAGCAGGGTTGCCGTGTATTCAGTTTTGGAGTCCCCAGATAAATTGGTAGCCCTGTCAAAGTATTAGCTCCCTATCTTTGCATAGAGTACCTGTATAGGGAGAGTAGCGACAGATCTGAAACTCCGAAAGTCCATCAGGCCTTCACCGATGCCTCCGCGAATAAAGTTAGGGCCCAAAAGGGCAGCCAACCTATGAATTTCGAATGTCCAGAGCGATTTACAAATACAATTGTTACGAACCGTCGTTTAGAAAGCATGTATTTGGCTTATTTTTTGCATAAATTTACTTATTTTTGCGAAAGAACGCTCATATATGTACATTCTTAGCCATCTTCGTTAGAATTGAAATCTGTAGGCTGGCAGTGAAATTTTGTGTGTTAGAAGTTGCTCAGAAGGGTGGCTGCACTTTTGGGCCCTAAGCCCTCCATGAACCGATCTGTCGCTACTCTCCCTATACAGGTACTCTATCTTTGCATGGAGAATAGGTCTTGATCTAGGCTTTGACTCTCAGGGTAGGGTGGGATATTCCCTCCATTTTGGCCTCAACTTGAGTGCTTTTTTTTGAGCTTGGGAGATGATTTCAGAGAAAACCAGTGGCACCATCGTGTTTCTCGTGACTTTTTACACAAGATTCAACAGTCAAATCGCAAATTCCTCACACATGCAACATCTCCATTATGCCAAATGGAATTTCTGATCATTTAGCCATGGTTTGGTAGCGTTTAGCAATCAACTGTGACCATAATGTAAAGAACCCACACAGGTGCCTTTCGGCGGAATGTCGCCCTATGGCATTCTTTATCATCAAGTCACCGTTGAACATTCGCTGTTCAATAGCGTTCAGCAACCAAGTATAGCCAAAATTTTCAGAACTCATACCTCAGATGTTCAAAGAGTGTTAACATGTGTCGCCAAATGGAATTTCTGATCATTTAGCTATGGTTTGGTAGCGTTTAGCAATCAACTGTGACCATAATGTAAAGAACCCACACAGGTGCCTTTCGGCGGAATGTCGCCCTATGGCATTCTTTATCATCAAGTCACTGTTGAACATTTACTGTTAAATAGCGTTTAGCAACCAAGTATAGCCAAAATTTCCAGAACTCATACCTCAGATGTTCAAAGAGTGTTAACATGTGTCGCCAAATGGAATTTCTGATCATTTAGCCATGGTTTGGTAGCGTTTAGCAATCAACTGTGACTATAATGTAAAGAACCCACACAGGTGCCTTTCGGCGGAATGTCGCCCTATGGCATTCTTTATCATCAAGTCACTGTTGAACATTTACTGTTAAGTAGCGTTTAGCAACCAAGTATAGCCAAAATTTCCAGAACTCATACCTCAGATGTTCAAAGAGTGTTAACATGTGTCGCCAAATGGAATTTCTGATCATTTAGCCATGGTTTGGTAGCTTTTAGCAATCAACTGTGACCATAATGTAAAGAACCCACACAGGTGCCTTTCGGCTGAATGTCGCCCTATGGCATTCTTTATCATCGAGTCACAGTTTAATAGCGTAAATAAACAACCAATGGTGGCCAAAATGTCAAGACTCCAAACTGGTGCTTTTTGGCTGAATTTCGCCCAATAGGATCTTTGATGATTTATCAGTAATGGTTGATGTTTATGTTGATTAATTATTACTGTCTGAAAGTGAATCCTGTGGGAGAATATTATAGGGTTGGTTCAAACAAGTTTTAGAATTTTTTTCCTTAGCGCTAATGGACCCTAAGGGACAACTTCAATTCATCGAACTAAAAGTTTTCAATTTTTAAACCATTTTTTAACTGTCGGAACTCACTTGACCACATTATATTCATGATGAATTTAAAGAATATCGCTGTCAAAAGTTGAGTTCTCCTTCAATTTAGCACTTTTTGTCATTACCTTAAAGACCATACGGAAAGTGCTAAATCTACGGAAAACTCAACTTTTCACAGCAATATTCTTCAAATTTATCATGAATATAATGTGGTCTAGTGAGTTCTGACATTTAAAAATGGGTATGAACATTTAAGGCTTTATTTTCCTTGAATTTAAGTGGTTTTTCAGGGTCTACGGTAAGAAAAAAAGTCTAAAACACGTTAAAAGTTACTTGAACCTACCCTATAATGTTGAGCTATGACTTCAACTTTCATGAACCCTTACTTGTGCCTTTCAGCTTGATTTCGCTAAATGGAATTATTTATGATTGAAGTCGTGGTTGAGTTTACTATGCTGATAAAATATCATTGGAAAATTTAGGTTTCACCATCATAGTCTTCTACGAGGGCTGTCCCAAAAGAAACCGGACTTTTGTCATAGAAGGCGAACAGAGCGTCGTAATGAAGTTTTCTTGGGCTTGTTTGAAAGCTGATAAGCTACTGAAGATGCTTGTTTTTACAGAATGCAAACATTGGTCTTGGTAAGGAAACTACACGCTTTGGAATAAAGGAAAGTCAAACTCGAGTTGCGATTTTTGTCTTTATTTCAAGAAAAATTTAGATACAACTTAAAAAAAAAAAACCAGGTTTTAAGTTAAAAACTTCGTTGCTATCTTATTCCAATGCTTAAAAATAAGGAAATCAACATTTTAAGCAGCTTACCAAGTCATCACCTATCCCCTTCAAAATACTCGCCAGCTTTGTCGATGCATTTTTGCCACCGTTTCTTCAATCGGGAGAAACACTGTTGAAAATCCGCAGGTTTGAATGATCGCAATTCCTTCAAGGTGAAACCGTCAACCAAGAATATTACAATGGTGTTCTGAGACGATTACGCGAATATATCCGCAGAAAAAGGCCCGAGCTTTGGAGAGAGAATTCCTGGTTTCTGCATCACGATAACGCACCTGCCCAAGCATCCCTCCAAATTCGCGAATTTTGTGCAAAGAATGCCACGAGTGTCCTCCCTCATCCCCTCTATTCACCTGACCTGGCTCCGTGTGATTTTTTCTTCACGACTTAAATCTATCTTGAAAGGTCGACGTTTTCAAACCATTCCGGAAATTCAAGAGAACACCTTGAAGGAATTGCGATCATTCAAACCTGAGGATTTCCAACAGTGTTTCTCCCAATTGAAGAAACGGTGGCAAAAATGCATCGACAAAGCTGGCGAGTATTTTGAAGGGGATAGGTGATGACTTGGTAAGCTGCTTAAAATGTTGATTTCCTTATTTTTAAGCATTTGAATAAGATTGCAACGAAGTTTTTAACTTAAAACCTGGGTTTTTTTAAAGTTGTATCTAAATTTTTCTTGAAATAAAGACAAAAATCGCAACTCGAGTTTGACTTTCCTTTATTCCAAAGCGTGTAGTTTCCTTACCAAGACCAATGTTTGCATTCTGTAAAAACAAGCATCTTCAGTAGCTTATCAGCTTTCAAACAAGCCCAAGAAAACTTCATTACGACGCTCGGTTCGCCTTCTATGACGAAAGTCCGGTTTCTTTTGTGACAGCCCTCGTAAAAATAACCATCAGCATTACTGCACCAACCAAAATCTAGCCCAAAAAAAAAAATAGTTCGGCTGAAAAAGTGGGAGAAGTTGGGATGTGCAGTCTCAAAATAAAAATACCTAGCTGTGATTGGACATAGCTTTGCTTTCATTGAGACTTTCAAATTTTATGAATAAAAAACAGTACGCATTTAGCAAAAACAGTTAGTTTTGTCCTTACCTGTAGACCATACATAAAGAGCTAAATTGAAGGAGAACTTAGCTTTTGACAGCGATGCTCTTCAAATTTTTCATATACCTGTACAATGTGTTCTAGTGAGTTTGGATGGTAAAAAATGGTCAGGAACATTTAAAGCTTTATTTTCCATGAATGTAAGTTGTCGTTCAGGATAGATTCTGACGACTAGATCCTTACTAGAGTAAGGAAAGAAAGTCTAAAATTGTTAAAAGTCACAGAAAAACGCGAAAAAAGAAAAAAGTCGGAAAAGGAAGTCAAATTTACATAACAATTAAATTAACATAAAAATTTCGTAAAAAGTATTGGAAATTACGAACAAATGTATTTACGTAATAACTGTATTAAAAAGAAAGTTAATTTTAATTGAGAAAAATAATCTTGGTAAATCAATGTCTCACGTAAATTTGACTCAAAATTCATTTGAAAAACAGGGCCGGATTTACCTACTTGCTGCCTATGGGCCACCTGTATTTTGCCGCCCCCTTCTCATTCGTTTCGAAACATCAATAAAAAACAACTTAATCGGCCCGAAACAGTAACAGAGAAACAACTTAAAACGGGACTAAGGACGCAAATAATAAAAAGAAACACATAAAATATAATAAGAAACCCGGGACGTTTCGCAGGGATCACTTCCGCATTTTCAACCGGCAAAACAAGAAAAATTAAAAGAAAGGACACTATGCCCCTCACTACTAGCAAAAGTTCGCACGGAACTTTGCGTGAAAGTTAAGTTCCGTAAAACTATCTACATATGTGTGAACAAGGCCTTCCATTTGTAAGAAATGAAGGTAAAAATTATGCAAGAACAAACATAAATGTGGTTTAATAATTTTAACTTCCGCCGTCGCGCCGCGCTGACCGCACTGTGTTTGGCGCAATGCGTGAAGTATTCCTACAGTCTTGTAGGCGCTATGCGTTTCACGCCGACCGCCGCACAGTGGATTGAGTCAATTAGAGGGGTCGGACATGAAATTTTTGACAAGAACTGCAAATGTTGATGTTTATTTCGTCACATTTTAAAGTTCAAGGGGTGATACTGGAAGAAAATATCACGAGAAAACCAGTGGAACAGCTTGCAGAACATTAGATTCTTGTATAAACGGAGTTATGAGCGTTTTAAGTTCCCAAATTTTTTCCGACCTCTCTCATTGACTCGATTCACCGTGCGCCGCGCTGAGGGCTTCTCCTTTCTATCTCAAGTCCTCATCATCACTGCTGCACCGCTCCATGCCAAATTGCGTGTTTAGTTTCTCTCTTAACTCGACTCATTAAAGGTGCTGTCTCTTGTGTCACCGAAAGACGCTTTCTCGTTTGTAATTTTTTTTTTCTGAATCCGATTTTTTTTAAACCTACATTTTAAAAAAATGCAAAATTTGCCGCCCCCTGCGTTAAGAAATGAGAGAGAGATGCTGTACTCGATTATCTAATGCGTCTGACGAGTTTTTCAATTCAAAAAGGAACGTATTACACTCCACAAATAAATCACGTTTGAAGCGCAAACCGGAAAAAACACGATTTGTCAAAAGTATTCATCAAGTATTGCACTTTCCACAGAAGCATGTTTCACAAAAATGTCACTGTAACGACTTCCGGATATGGTTGCGACCAACGTAAGGCTCAAAATTTTGATTTGTTTGCTCCCTAAAAAAAATGGTCCATCTCTGTAACTGTGCTCACCGAAACTGACGATCCCACGACACGACGACGACGACAGCCTGTGACCCTGGGGTCACAGGCTGTCGTGGTCCCGGAGACATTTTTCAGGGTTGAAATCCTTCCTCTTATTTAATTGTTTTTTAAATAAACTTAGGCTAGGACACTATCCCTAAATAACAAACAGACCAATTTGGCTCCAATGCCTCGAGCTCTGCACGTGTAAACTTGAGTTTTTTGTTTTTATTACTCTCGCTTTTTATTACTTTCGTCGGTCTGCTCAGGGCCGAAGGGGGCCCTCCCTCCCCCCTCCTCCTCTTACAGTCACGCTCCGGCGTGGCTGCAGCCGTTGCGCCGCGTCATTTTTGTGGGAACATTGATCAGCGTTTCGAGCCTTAAGGCTCAGTTCGGGTGCGATATTCTATCGTCTACGCGCCCAACCCCCCCCCCCCCCCCCCCCCTCCCAAAGACGCTCCGCGCCACCAGACTATCGATATTTTAGACCAAAATATTGTATCGATATTTCAACGTTGATATATCGTCCGTATCCATACATTTATCTCCAGAAATATCGAATCGATTTTTCTTTCTTGCTCCTGCTGAGTTGTGTATTTTACACCTCGAAAAATCGGAAATTATGGTCAATTTTTCATAGTTCGAATTTCGGATTTCGCTGGCCAGGTTGTACAGACCTACGTCACAGGGTAAACAAACCTCAAGATGCAAATACCTCCTTTTTTTCTCTATGTAGGTATAGGACTTTTCGCGTGGCTGCTCGACGGTTTGTTAATCTGTGGAGGTTAAGCTACATTCACGCGTCGCAAGCAACCTGGCGCGTCTGCTTCTTGCTACTGCGAGCGCGCCTTCATTTCCTCCTGCACGCAACAAGGACAACCGCGATGATAAAGAATTCCATTCGGCGAAATCGAGCCGAGAGCAGGCACCACGAGTATATACATATGGGTTATTTTAGTGATGGGTGGGGTTTTATTTAAAATTCCTATGAATCCTAGGTATAGTATTTACTTTAGTAAACAATTATCATTTATTCCATCACTTCTTCGGATTATTTATTTTTAATCAATCTATATTCATGTGAAGTGTAGCTCATCTGTATTTTTCTTTCCCTGGAACCTAAATGTATATTATGAGTTTGAATCCATCAGAAACTAAGTCAGTCAAAATCAAATTTAACTACATACGAAGTGAAAACGATTTGAATTTCGCAAATCAAAGTGATAGTTAAAGCAACCAAACTGTGTCAGAAATGTTCCCAAATTACTAGGTAAGGCTTTTATCAGCTCATCATCTGATCCAATAATTTTAATTGTGGCATTTCATTCGGCATGTCGCCGCACGACTTCTATGATACTCAAAGTCTCACATATATAATTTGAAAGGGGGGGTCTGGGGGGGCGGCGCCCCCTCAGCAGGTAGCTTTTGCTACTTGTTTTTTTTTTAAATGAGCAGGAAGTTCAAATTTTAGCATCAAAAAACAATAATATATTGGTCAGGAATTACTTTTAGTAATCTTCATTCTATAAATCGTGTTTTATGCAAAATTTCGATGAGAATACATATCAAAATTCTTAAACCGACGAAATTCTTAATTCTTAATTCGCGGTTCTATTCGCCTTATCTAGGGGACCATTCTTGTCAGTTGCTTCAGTACACACTTCCAAGAAATTTTTCTGCAATCATCAGTAAAACATGTCCTCCATCTTTCATGACCAAAAGAAATTTTGCGAGAAAAAACTGGAAGACCGTAATCAACTTAACACTCTTTTATCGAGAATAGCAGTTTATGAGTTGCTTTTTCTGCTCTTAAAAAAGTAATAAGAAATAATAATATTAATAATAATTACAGGATTTTTCATTTCGTTCTCTTTCACAGTCTCAGGTTCCTTTGGTTCTGGCAGAATTTTCTTTTAGAGGAAAGTTCATGCCCTGAAAGAACTTTATTCAGTGTTATTGTTCAAACTGCAAAAACGCATATCTTGTTTGCATTGTTTCAGTACCCACTCCCCTACTTTTTTTTCTTTTCTTTTTACCCTCGAAATTTTTACAGAATATTCTTCAGAAAAGGAAAAGAAATCAAGGCAGTTTTCAAAATATGACTTTAAAGCGTTCCTTTTAAAAAACGAAGTATGACAGGGAATTTGCTACATTGCAGACCAAGATACGTTTTTGCAGTTCCACTGTCTTTATGTGTTTGGTCAATTGCATAGTTCTTTTTCTCTTTAATGCTTTTTTGGTGTTAGGCCCAGTTCAGTCAGAAGTACCAAACTGCCAACTTACTTGTCAAATGATTCCAAACAAAGTAGAGTTTCTAATAAGAGCCAAATTTTCTTTTTCAGGAGTATCAAACCTGAAGTTGACAATTCAGCGTGCAGATTTTGGTTAAGTGATTCTGAAAACTTTGATCGAGATGAGCACAATAATAGCCTATCGACTATAAACTATACCATCAATACAATGTCAGACTGTAACGACAATGAAACATCGCAGTTGAGTTCCTTAAGCAGCTCCATGTTGACAGAAGTCTTGTCGAATTCAAGTATTTTATGTGATCTTGATCGGGAAACCTCAAGAATCAAGTTAAATCTGGATGGTGGAGGTAATTTTTGATTAGTAATCTTCTTGTTCTCGTCACAATGAATGGATGGAGAGATTGTAATTAATTTGCCATCAAACCTGATTTTTAGCTTTTACAAAAGATTTCAAAGTCTGAACAAAGAAATTGAAATAATTTTGATTCCAAGAACTGAAAAACTATAATTTATTCTAAAACAGTTTATGTGAATTCATTTAAGAAGATTTTTTGAGAGATTTTTTAAAGATTCATTTAAGAGAATTTTTAGATTCAGTTGAGTTTTTTAAACTTTTCACAAAAGCATATTTCATTCAGTCACATGCAACTAAATGTTAAGACACCTCATTCTAAAGTTTTTGAATTATCCATAGACTACTATGTGAGGTGCGACCTAAGCATTATGATGTATGTTTTCTCATCAAAATTTCACATAGAACACAATTTGTGCCATGAAAATTATTCAAAGTAAATCCTAACCAAGATAATAACGTTTTGTATGCATAAGTTCAAACTTTTTGGTTATCGAAAAAACCTTAATCAATTTGAATCAATTCACAGACTAAGCAATACAATTGCAGTCTCTGAAAGATGAAAAAGTGGCTTTCTCAATCTCAGCAATTTGGCTCAGCTGTTGCCTCTTGTTTACTTTTTGAATAACTTAGGGTGGGGAAGAAACAAGGGACACTGCTTATTGAGAAACCTATCAAAACCGTTGTAGTGTGCAATTTGATCCAAGTTGACTCTGGTTTCTCCTGTCAGCAGGAAATTCACCAATGTAATGCCAACTGAAAAATACTAAAAGGCACCTACCTGCTCATTTACATCAATTTGTTTTAAAATTTCAGGAACTGCCAATGTCAATGACCATATTGATGCAGGAATTCACTGTATTGGAACACCTGTGGATGTGGTTGTCCCAGTTTTGAACAAGTCCAAGTATGATATAATTTGGCAGATATCCTATGAAGTAACTCCGGTTGATCGCACACAGTCAAGCGTAAACTTAGCACACATCTGTGTTCCCCACAAAACATTCAAAGTGCCTTCAAATCGAAAATCCAATGTCCATTTGATCATAATACCAGTGATTGCAACAGCCATTGATGTCACCTTAAAAATCGAATCCTTATTCAAAGTAAAATCAGGTATCCGCTCAGTTGAAAGAAGCTCGATCTCTCAAGTTATTCGTGTCATTGGAGAAGATCCTCAACTCAGTGTTGGTTCAACCTCGGGTGTGATTTACTTCGGCAAGTTGCCGAACGGCTGCGTCAAAAGTGAAAATATCCTCTTGCAAAATACTGGGCACTCTCGGTTGCCAGTGAAGTTTAGTATTCAGGAACATGGAAAAGCTGAAGTTTACCAAGGACACACTATCATTGAAGCGGGGGAAAATTGGTCCAACACCATTAACTTGTTCGCTTTGAAATCGACGAATGGAACTTCAGATTCCTCTGATTATGAATTTATTCTTGCAGACTTGAAGATCCGACTGAATGTTGACTCAAACATAATCAACGAATCGCAATCATTGTGCATCATTCAGTTAAAAGCACATGTTCTTCCAGTTCAGCTGCTACATTCTAGTCGTTGCTCACCACTCATCCTGAGGAAAGAGGAAACATCACATATTAGTTCAGAGACGTTAGATATAAAAAATGGAAGTAAAATTCCGTTGAACGTATCAGCCAGTGTCAATATAGATGATGAAAATCTCAGGTCTTGCTTCGAAGTCAGGCCTATAACAGTATCTATCCCTCCAAATCAACTTGTTCGTTTTGTAGTCTCTTTCAACACAAAGAAATGCACCAAACAGAAAATGTAAGTATTGTCTTCGTCTTATTTTTTTCATTATTTCCTATTTAACATGAAATCAGTAGCCTTGCAGTTGTACAAATGCTGGCTGCCAATCTATGTTTAATAAAAAAAAACAAAAAACAAAATTATTTAATCAATTATTCCAATGACATCTCTTCCATTTGATTCAGTAAAATTTTGCCAAGTCGAATTGTCTGCAGACCATAACAATTTCAAGTTAAATGGGATTTTGTCTTTGCCGATTTGCAGAACACAAAGCAAGCGCCATTTTTGAGCTAAGCAGGAACCTGATGTCAGTGAGCAAGTGATCCAATTCTAGAATCAGTGCTGAAATCCTACATGGTCCAATGCTACAAGCAGGCATCCATCAAAAACCCCTCTATACATTGGTGAGATCTCAGCAAATCTCCCGAAAGATACGATAGAGTTGTTACTGTAAGGGAAAACCTGGAAATGTCAGGGAAAATGATGAAATGGTCAGGGAAAAATTGTGAAGTCACCTTTATCTGTTTTCTAGAACGGGTTTGACGTTTTGAACAACAAATACCTGTAAACTAATTGAAATTATGTCTTTTTAATCATTCGGCATATCTTCAATTGTCAGAAAATTCTACCTTAATGTGTCTGGAAATTCAAGGAAATGTCCAGAAATTTCATTTTCTAAATTCTGTGGCAACCTTGTTTTCACAGATCTGGTCCCATCTAATCTAATCCAAAACTAATTCTTTTTCCTTTCCTTTCTTCAATTAGTTCTGCTGATATTCATCTTCAAGTTGAACCAAAGGGAATCATATTCAGAGCCCCGGTAGAAGTATTGCTTGCACCTTTATCAAATGCTGTATCTCTAGAACAACTCAACTTCCCGAAACAGAAAAATTCTGGCTCAAATCCTGCCTCTTGCCCTCCATCTCCAACGAGCAGTATTGCAAGTGCCTTCGGTCAGATGCAACTCGCATGTGATGCCGTGTGTCTAACATGGCTTAGCGTACCTATTCACCATCAAAAAGTACAATCTTGTCTCATCAAAAATTGCGGAGCTCACAGAGAAAAATTACTTTTCCAAATTTCTGACAATAATAACTGCTTCAAGCTCCTTAAAAATGAGAAGGACTCAAGCTTTGCCAATGAAATCAAAATGTCACTACAGCCATCCGAAACCAAGAAATTATCCGTCGTTTTGTTTCCTTTATCACCTCAAACTCAAGCCTTTGGGCGCATCACTATCACTCGCTTCGGCCAAGACCATAATTCTAGCACAGATTCCAGTGGGCTCCCTACCAAGAGGGTTTTACCTTTGTATGGCTTTTGTGGAGAGTGTGATATTAAATTCCTTGGATTGAATAGAGATGTCGAAGATCGATTGTGGATCTACCCAGACTCTGAAACGTTCGAAAGTGCCTTCACCACGGAAAACAGTGGTGATTCAACAGGATTTATGATAATTGTGCCAGAACAATTCAGTGTTGATTACATTAAGCCTAATGAATACATCCTTGCGCCGAATGAATCAACTGTAGTCAATTTTGCAGTGAATTTATCTGCTTGCAGAATCGAGAATCTGCTAGAAAAACAAAAGAACAAAGATATTGTGCAGGTTGCCAAATTGACACTGTATTTTGGCAACGAATCAACCCGCAGGAGGATCAAGAGGATCCTAATGAAATGTAAAAAAAAGGGAGTAAAACTTTCACTTGAGTTAGAACAAAAACTTGCCTTACTTGCAGGTTTTTCTCCTAAATGTAGTTTATCTGTCGATCAGTTATATGATCCCATCGAAAGCGTGCACCTCCTTTTGGATGATATTCATGTAGAACAAGTTGGAGTTTTGATGAAACGATCTGATCTAGAATCAGCACTCTTAGACACTTCGCCTGTATTCAATGATCTCAATGCTACCGTGTAAGTTCATTTTTGTTTCATCATTCATTTCAGATATCATGACCATTATTTCTGCAGCTTTTGATTTTTGAAGGACAAGAATAATTTGGAGGTCTTTTGTCGGCTCCAAAGAAGCAATGAAAATAAGTAATTTATGGCTAATTTTATTTCTCTATTTTTTTATTTGGCAGAGCGTAAAAATTAACATGGGAGACAAATTTTAAGGCATGTGATGCGTCTCGTTCTGTTAAGATTGGACCTACAATTTAAAGTTAATTTAAAACCTTTTGTAAAGGAACCCCATAGGATTCTCTTCAATACCTTCCTCCATTATTCACTTCCACAGGCTAATGTCCGTAGACCCATTTACGGCTTAGTATTATTGGGTCATCTTCATCTGAAGGACGGTTATTCTTTAAACCTTGCATAATCTGCTACTGCACTCAGTGAAATGCTTTGAAAACAAAGGTTCTTGATCAATTGAAAAATCGCACTTGAAAAATATCAGCTCATAATAATTCAATAGTTTTAAACTTAAATAATCTATTTATGTATATTTTTCCCCCTTTCTAAATTGCAATGCCAACCATGTCTTTATGTTGATCATAGAACATGAACTTTGTATTTTCTTTTCGAAAAACGTTTTAATAAGCATCTTGTTAACCTAATTCCTGCTTGGACCACAACAAAAATAAACCGTTTCTTTTCTTTTTTCAGCCGAGAAGTTTCCATCATGAGCCCTGCAACTTGTCTCAACATTGTACCACAAAGTTTAACTTTGTCTACATCCGGCAAATCTGAAGTTCTAAACATCTCCAACACTTCCAGTCGTGATACCTCATTCCATGCTGTTTACCCTCCAGAATTATCTGTTAATCCACCGAAGACAAACATTCAACCTCATCAACGTGTTCAACTTTCAGTCACTTACGTCGGTCCAAAATTACAGGGCAACTATTACGAGCAAAAATTAATTCGAGTAAGTTTTATTCGTAATATCTAGGAGAAAAAGCACCCTAGGCCCTACTTTCGGCTCCCCCTAGGTAAACGCATCCTTTTAAAAATGTTGGCACTAATAACAATATATATATTAAAAAAGAAAAAAGTCATACCAAACCGGAGCTACATAAGTCAAAAGTTAACAGTTCAAAATTTGTAATTTTTCAGGAAAGAGTTATTTGAAAGAGGCTGTAATCCCCAAAAGTCAAGTTTCGAGAGGACGTGAAAAAACTTGATTTCTCCAATAATTCTGTTTGAAAAAATTAATCGATGCTCTACATACCATCCGTGTTAAGACCACAGTCACACACAGAGAGTTGGAAGAATTTGGCAAGAAGTACAAATTTTTAAAATTTTGGTAGATGTGCCCTTCTTCCACAAAACCGCTCAGTATTGTCAATTTTAGCAGTATTGTGTACCGAAAATAACTGAGAAAAAAGCCTGGAATGGGCAGTCTAGGATACCCTGTATGCATTATCACTTTCAGTCTCTGTGTGATGTCTTATTTTTTAAGTGTGGTGCAGCTCAAGAATTGTTAGTTTTATCTACTGATGTTAACTTGACTACCGAGGACAAATATCAGCTAAGTTTAATAGTGCAATTTTGGTTTTTTTTTGTTTCACAGATCATATCCGATAAGTGTGAGACCAAAATATCTGTTGACATAAAATCTGAGTAAGTACTCAAAGAGATCTCTTCAAAAGGAATACTGGTAATGAGCTCGTCAACCAATTTCTAATTTTTGCATTTTCCAAAAGTTTACTGTCAGCTGATCAAACAGTAATTTTTTCAGATCTTGTTAAAACAGCTTTTCCCTCTGAAAACAACTTTTGAAATGAAAAATTTGAAAAAAATGTACATATTTGCCTGCACTGTAGCAGAAATTCAGTATGGCGTCAAAGTAGCCCTTTGAGTCATTGCTAAAAATTTAACCGAGGGACATCAGCAGCGTCTCTGTTGTGCTTGGAAATGGAGGTACGTAACAAAAAAAAGCAACTGGTTGTTCTTAGGAAAGGAATATGTAGTCTGTTTCTTGTTTGTTGTTTTCTTTCATGGTTTATTTTTTTCTAATTACAATTAGTCGCTTTGTTTTGGCAAAGTATGTACCTTGTTATCAAGAACAACAGAGAGGTCACTGTTGTCACTCAGTCCAAGGTGTGGTGAAAACTCGAGGGGGTAATTTTGACACTACTGAATTTTCCGCCACAGTGCAGGGAAATGCGGTGTTTTCAAATTTCGAATTATGTATTAAAATTTAATTTAAATCTAAATAAATTACCGCATGATCAGCTGACAGTATTCTCTCTGAAATCGCACGGATTAGAAATAAGTTTTTTAGTTCATCGTAATATCCCTTAATATTTTTTAACTTTTACCCTAATGAGGTGCCCCTGAACCCTTAACCCCTTGAAATTTAACCCTTTAACCCCTGAAAATTTATTCAGTGTCTTGTCGTGGAAAAAGCAACTCCAACTATATAGGAAGGCCCAGTCAGTGCAGTTTTTAAAAATTAAACTGTCAACTTTTAATTTTGTCAATAAGAAATTTAAATCAGGAAAGCTTACCACCCTAAATGAGAATCTCGTAAAAATCATTGTTTTTAGTTATCTTTTTAAACTGGGTATTGGGTTTTCGGATTTTTCATGATGCTGATGTTCGTTGCACTTTGTAACAATATAGAGAGAAAAAAATTAGGTCAATTGATATTATATAATTTTATAATTTTTGTATATAGACACATGGGCAAATCATGCTGCATTTACGATCAGCAGCACCATTGTGAGAGGTATCAAGCAATTAAAAAAAAAACAGCAGACAGAGTTTTCTGTTGTCTTCATACTCATGAGCTCAAAATTGTTCATCTCCATGGAACCACACTGTAATCAAGCAATGAATATCACAAAGTATACTAACATCCTGCAAGCTTGACAAAACTTTGCAGATTAAAAGAAACAGCTCAACCTCTCCAAAAAAGTTCTTGTATGCAAATGTCACTCAAGTTGTGTAATTATAGTGCATTTTTATGAAATTTAATTAATTTTTATATGCGAAGCTTTTTGTGCGTTAATTTTTTGCTCATATTTTTATTCTCCAGGGAAGAAAATCAAGATCTCTTGTCCACCTTGATCCACTCAAGTGATTACAACATTGTTTTCCCTCAAACTGTCATTAACCATAAATCAGCTGTGACCATCAAAGTGTGCAACACTAGTCAGCACGATGTTTTGGTATGATTTTTTACCCTTAGCTTTTCAGTTTCTTGAGCATGTAACTTACAACTAGTACTAACAGTGTAATTCAATCTATTGTCTGTATTCTGAATTTAATGTACGTCGGCTAAAAAACTCCAACATACCGTTTTACAACTCGTGCATCCACGGCAATCAGTTTGTGCAATCCATTAGTTGCTAGAATAGCAACGCTCTGTTTGCGATTGTTTTGAGGTGAGTTGACGAGGCGTCCTGTCTCCTTAGCCAGCGCAAGCTAAGGAAAGTGGAGCTCGCTTCTCGAGAGTTAATATTTCCCCACCTGATAATATGTGTAAAAATGTCGGAAAATGAACTTCTCAGACCTGAGTTTCGCATAATTGTTTTATGAAAAGTTCGATTTTAAACGCTCATCTTACTCAAAAGATCATAAGGAACATCATATAACAAAATTTGGAAATTCAGCTAGCGCCGAATTTCTTAGTATCTCTTCTTTAGTCCTTTAGCGAGTTACATAATTTCGTTTTGACAGCTGTATCAAATCTTTGCTCCACGTTGAAAACAGGAACTTCCATCCATTTCCTTTTTGTTATTAATCTTTGAATTTCAATATTTGGTAATTAAAAATATGAAAAGTATTATAATCATTCTTTACTTTTTTTTTTCACAGTTAACTTTGGCTCATTGTGATGAACCTTTCTGTGTTCCGTCAGAGAGCTTCCATCTCAAAAAGAAGTGGTATTGTAACTTTAGAATCCTGTTCCGTCCGCAAACATCAGGTGTGCACCAGGGTAACGTAAAGTTCAATGTTTACTACAGAGGTGAACTAATCTCAATTCTCACATATGAGTTGAGTGCCAAAGCAGTTAACCCAAAATAGTTTTTAAGTAGGGAAGGATAGTTAATGATTCTGATTTCAAGGGAACAGTCTAGATTAAGGAAATTCTGTGATCGTTAAAAAGTTAAGTTTCTTATTTTTTTATTATTCATTTATTTTTATTTAAATTCCTCTTTGGTTGTTTTATTCCATGACTGATTGTGATACATTTTCTAATGATTTAAACCTTTTTGTATCATTTAAGCACTATTTATAAGTTTCTAATCTGAGGTAATTTACTGTAATTTCATCACAACTTTTATGTATCAATTGTTACATGTAGTTAAAAAATAGCAAAATTTTCTCCTTGAAAATCATTTATCCATGCGTGATCAGTAAGCATTTGCTTTTTACAGTGAAAACAAGTTTCTCTCTCTGTCGCAAAAAAGAGATCTGTTAATTCCACATTTTGGCTTTGCTCGGTTTAATTGTAAGTAAATTCTAGGGTTGCCACAGTCAGGGAATTCCAGAAAAACTGGGAAATGCCAAGACATTTTACAAAGTCATAGGAAACGTTGAAATGTCAGGTAAGAGTTGTTAAGTCAACTTTACTTGCTTTCTAGAATGGGTTTGATGTTCAGAACAATAGATTTTGCGTGGAAACTATTTCAAAGTATGTCTTTGTAACTATCTGACATATTTTCAATTGTCAGGGAATTTCATTTTCAAAATTCTGTGGAAACCCTGCAATTCAACTGCCATTAATCTACCATTGTAGTTCTTGGATACTGCTGGAATTTGTGCTCTTAGTGCTTTCCCGCTGTGTCAAATTTTGCGAAAAATATGATGATACTATTGGCTTCCTGTGAAATCAATGCCTTAGCTCAAGAAAAAGCTCTGGAAGTTGCAGCCATAAAGGAGTGGGTCGCCCACTTTATGGCCAGATTGGACTTTATCCGGTCGGTCCGAGAGTCCACCTCTGTATCCAAACAAAATCTCCATTCACAGATTGGAGGTGAATATTTTTGCAGCGTTGCCACTTTATCCAAGGAGTCCAAGGCTGGAACCAAGGGAACTCTGCTAATGTATTGTTATCTATCTGTGCAAGGAGAATTTAACTAGGTGTGGAGGTAAACTCTCAAGTTAATGTAGGCGAATCTCCATTACAACCTTCACTTGGAGAGCTTTCAGAGAAGTATCATATTTTTTGCAAAAGTTTATGTTAAAAAAAGTACACTAATCATAAATTCCTATGGCATTTAAGAGCTTCGCTAAAATAATGCTTGGTATTTAAGATTCATCCATTTTTTATTTCATCACCTCAATAATTTATGATAGAAAACGGAATTGTATATCAGTTTAGTTTGTTTTATATAATATAATCAAAATCTTTACAAAAATTGGTATCCCTCTAGAAACTCTTTTTTATCAGTTGTTTTTGCAGAGCAATTTCTATAAAATTTTGTCAGAAACTGGGAAAATCAATCTTCTTCTATTAATCAAGTACGATTGTTTTACTGATAATTGTGAAATGTAAACCTACTCATCATCATCATCAGGAACGACTGTTCAAGTGATTGAATCATTTTTATTTACTATCCGTATGGTTCAAAATGTACCCGGAAAGATTTTTGTAACTTAAGATTCCATTTCTGCGGTAGTACCATTAAGATGAAACTTCTTTATAACCACAGTAATAAGTTTCTTCTGTTTTATATTGATGACTATTTGTTTCTCAATCTAGGGAAGAAGGTATTAATGACCAAATTTGAAAACCATGCCTCTCCTTTTTCAAAATTGCAGAATTCTCATCAAATTTTACTCACAAATTACTGAACACTAATCAATGTAAGTCTTGTAAAATTTCCACAAATGGACTATGTTGAGCAGAAAGGAACCAAGCCACATGAGTTATTGTCATATTAAATTGGGCAATTCAGTTATTTAAATGATAACGGTTGTGCAGATTTTTGTGTAAATCTCAGTGAATTTTCCGCGTGGTGTGCAGCAAATTCCTCAAAATTTTCCAAGGAATCGGTAGAAACATTCTCTTTAAAAAAATTAAATCGCCCAGTTAAAGGCAATAGCTGATGTGGCTTAGTTCCTCTTTGCTAAACACGGTCCAATTGCTCTTCCGTGTTGACAGAATAATCTATGAAATTTTCAAGCACTAATGCTCGCTTTTTCGCTTTCAAAACGAGGAAATAGGTATAGAAATTTTGAATCACACAACCGATTTGTGAGGCCTCCGAGTTTAGCCAATCGTAGGTATCCACATTCATGCATGCTATTGATGGCTAAAGTGCTGAACCGTGCATCTCCATTGCAGTTTTTTAAAATTTCCGCTCATATTTTATCATTTGAAAAAGAAACATGCCAATTTTATAGCTTGAATTTTTTACAGAACATTCTGCTAACAGAGCAAAAAAAAATCAAGGAAGTTTCAAGAAAATACATATAATAGTTTTCCACAGAAAAAGTAAGGCATGACAGGAAGTCTGCTATGTCGCATACGGAGATTTTAGAGAGTTTAGCACTCCAGCCATTGATTAGATGATAATTTAGTAATGTACCTTGAAATCTCGTCTCCAGCTCCCTCTCTACCTTAGCCACCAATGAATCTATTATTGTAACAAAGACAGGCAAGCTGAGCGGCAGATTTTGCTTCTCTTTTCTGTCTTACTCATAAGTTTAAGTATCAGTCAGGTGAGATAAGATGCAAGAGAGGAACAAGATTTCAGTACACGCTACTCAAATAATACTTCACAGCATTTTAATAGTGTTTCTGTGGTGAACCCTATTTTGATTTTGGTGATATAGGTATGTTTTTATTAAAATTCCTGAAAATTGTCTCTTCAAAAACTTACAGTATTCAAAAAAATGCCCAAAAAATAGATCGGTAAACTTTATTGAAATTACTACTCTTTCAATTTGTGGTTAAATTAAAGTGTTTTATTATTTTTTGTTTTACACTCTCCCTAAGAAAATAAGTTGCAAGCAACTTTGAACGAAGAAGCAAAGAAAGAATATTTAAAACATCTGTCTTTTTTCCTCTTTTTCTTGATGAAATAATTATTAAATTTGTTCACACATTACTGAGAGAGTAATAAAAGAGTTCACACATTACTACCTCAAATCATTTCTGCTTTTCAAAGCTCCTGTGATTTAAAATATACGTTTTTCATTTTTGTGTATGCAGTCAGTTTTTAGTAATCTATTGCTATTTCATTTTTTTCCTTTCAAAGGTCGATTAAACTTATTTATCCCAGTTATACAAATTTTGTGTTGTAATTTGTTCCTCATGAATCATTTTTTCTCTTTTTTCTTTCTTTTTTTTTTCCTAGAGACTCATGTGTCTAAATGACCCAAAACTTTATTCTAAATAATGAATTTCATATTTCAGATTATCGATGGCTGCTAGTGGATGTGTTCAATTTTTTAAATTTTTAGAGACTATATCGACGTCGACACTGCAAAAATGCATACCTTGGTTGCAGCGTTTCAAAATCCCTGTTCCTATTTGATTTTTTAAAAGAAGATCAAACCAACATCATGGCTTGAAATTTTCACAGAATATTCCACACATCGAGAAGAATAATTACGGAGGTGTTCAAGGAATGGTATTTAGTAGTTATCTATGTGGAAAATAAAGTACGACAGGAAGTCTGCAATGCTGCATACTGAGATTCGTATTTCTGCAGTTTCACCAATGATATGAGAAAAATTCTTACACACAACCAATTGTGAGAGAAATACTTGTTATTTAATTTTGATGAAACTATTGCTATCCCAAGGCATTTGACACTAAACGCTGCAAACTGAGATATACATCTTTGCAGTATCAACATTGCTTTAATTCAGAAATTAGAATAGACTTCAAGTTGGTCTGTGATGTTTTTCAGAGGAAAAGTGAAGGCTGTCCCAAAAGTTTTAGAATAGGTGCTGAATTTTGCAGATCACTAAAACTAGTGAAATGATCTGGTCACACCTGGAAAATCATATCATTTTCTTTAAAACAGAAAATCCATCACTTTGACTTTTGTAGTTATCATCCATGCTGAAATGACCATGCAACATGAAAACCTGCAAAGCCCTAAAAGTTAACATGAAGCATGTTAACTTATTTTTGGGAGAAGCTCCTATACTTATCATTAGTCGACGCTTAATACATTTACAGACTCTCAAAGTCCTACGGGAGATTGTCATTTTCATTTTAGAATTGAAAATAAATTTTAAAACCAACAAGATAGCGGGTTTTGTATCTGACAGTAAATCAACATAAATTTAAAAACAAAATAAAATTCATTGTAGTTAATTTTAAAAATTGAAATTAAAATAGAAAAATAAATAAAATTGGATTTAATAATTTGACCAAATAAACCAACCAAGATTAAGATTCAGATAAGTCTAAACTGTAAGTCTGAACTCATAATACGATTCGTGGACTTCCTTCCGGGGACGAAAGCTCATCAATTCAAAATTGGCGCTTTATACTAGTGAACTGTTGCTACCAATCAAATTGCTGATTGGGAGGGAACGAGAAATGAAATGACATTTCTGTCATGCGGAACGTGTGGAACGAAGAGGGGGAACGGTTGTAGCAGACATTGTTTTCTTTCGCATGTAGGCCTTTCTCGATTCGTGTCAAAATGGTGAGTATTTTGCTGAAATTTATCCATTTCCATCAACAAATTCATTAGTTTTTAATGTGTGTGGCCGCGTTAATTGTGTCTATCGGTCTTAGCGCCATCAATTTCAGTGATATTTCGTCTGAGTTACCATTAATATTATACTCTGTCTTCAGCACCAACATGTCGTTGAAGCATGTCCAACCGGGACCGACTGTGACTCTTTTACATTTTGTGAAATGGTTGTGTTCGAATTCTTGTGAAACTATAAATATAATAATCTACGCTAAAGTTACCTCTAGTTCTTAAACTAGAATGTCGTAAGTCTTTAAAATTTGAACCTCTCACTGAAGGTACTCTGAGACGTTACCCTAAGAGTCGAACACAGATGCCTGTTATGTACAGTAAATTTGTGGCCCAAGAGAAGTAAATGCATGCCTCTTGCCTAGAGAATGCAAAACGTCATTGACGCTTCCATCAGTGAGTTTAACACTGGAAAGATGTTCGAAGTTGTATTAATTACCATCTACGCACTGTCTATTTTGATCAACCTAACCTATACTCTGTCAACCTTGGACGTAACGCGTATTTTCATGAACTGTACTCTGCGATGGCACATTCGTGGTCCATGACAAGGTTTACTCCGTTCTAGCTCCTTCTTTAGAGCCGAAGCGCAATTATTCGTGAATGTGATGATGGTGCGGACGGGTCATGTGGTGTGTGCCAGCATTAACCTCAAATCCCTTGATAGGCATGTGCCTATATTTATTTCATTACTACCTCTCAGTTGCCCATCTTCTGTTCCGCTTACACCGTAAAGAGCAATTTTGACAAGTTCGTGACTGAACCCAATAATGCAACTACTGCCAAGAGTCTCCTGCTATAGTATGTACGCCAGTTTGGTGTCTTGAGTAGACTCACAGCATTGTTATCCTCATCACAAAAGTCCTCTGATTTATGCACATTCAGCTGTGAGCTGAGTGCTTTTAATTTCATTATCTTGAGCTTGTGTAATTCATTTGAAAGAAGAATAAGTACTGTGTACGGTACCGGTGACTTTTCAGTGCTTTCTAAATGTATCAATTCTTCCGTTACTTTCTCTAACTAATATACTACTGTTTACTGAATTGCAGGCTAGAGGTCCAAAGAAGCACTTGAAGCGTTTACACGCGCCGAAAACATGGATGCTGAACAAGCTTGGTGGTGTGTTCGCTCCTCGACCTAGCAGTGGACCTCACAAGTTGCGAGAATGTATTCCACTAGTTGTATTTTTACGTAACAGGCTGAGGTATGCCCTGAACAACACAGAAGTGACTAAAATTTTAATGCAGAGACTTATCAAAGTTGATGGCAAAATCCGGACTGACCCAACCTACCCAGCAGGTTTCATGGGTAAGTAGCCGAATCACTTCTCATTTTTGTTAGGGAGTTTTTGTACTTAAATGTGATTTTCAGCGGTCGGGAAATCCCAGGGGAATTTCGAGAGTTTTACATTGGTCTTGCAACTCTAGCCAATGCTATTTTGAGAGTAGCAACAGTTTCTGACAGCCTCTCCTCAAAATTTGAATTTATAGAAGTACAAATTAAGCTCTAAGCTCAGCTTAAGTCAGTGCATTTCAAAGAAATTATCAAAGTGGAAGTTTGCCCCAATGGTGGGGGATTCAGAAACTTTGGAGCCTGGGGAAAGGAAGAAAAGTCTGAGTCAGGGAATTGGAAGATTAACAAACTATGAAACCCTGGTGTAGAAACTGATTCCGTAGATGGAAAGATTCTTAATCAGAAATGCCTTCCTTTTACACCACTATTAAGTGCCTATGGAATTATCAGTACATAATTCATTTTCAAGCCATTTTGAGTAGTCAAATTAACGTGCTAGAGTTTCAGAAATCTGAAACAAGTCATTAATGGCTAAAGTAATTACTTCATTCCAAAATTATATTCCCTCTACAATTGTCTGTTGATCTAAATGTCATCTTCTGCGACGCATTTTTGTGGCTTGATGTGGCCTCAAGAATTGAACGACAGAAGAAAATTATTATCAGCTGTTTTCGGTGAGTGAGCAAATCAGGCATTTGATTGCTCTCTCAATCACAGCTGAGACATCCACTCATTTTTCTGTAGTCTCTTATTTTAATTGGCAATTTCAAGACTCCTCTGAGATTCTTGAGCAGATTAGCCATTAGTACAAATACCTTCCTTTCTTGTCACTATTCAGTTGGTTATAGAAAATCAGTACATGAGGAGTTTAGGATATGAAGTCATCTTTCGCCTGAGGCATTATTCTGATTGTTTCAGTTCTGAATTTTCTGGTAGAATCTGTGATGGCTCTTTTCACAACATTCTTGATTACCAGTCCTTACTAGTGCCAAAATTATTTGTCAGAAAATTATTCAAAACTATTAATTGCAACCTCAGTCCCTTAATTCAAAAAAAAAAAGAAAAAAAAAAGCTTGTATGTCCTGAACAAAGCGCTAGGTGTCTTTCCCCTGTATTACCCAGAACTTCCTCAATGTGGAGTGGAAAAAAAATCAATAGACCCTTAGAAAGGGCTGTCCAGTCCACTGCCAGTCTGCTTTTACCATTTTTGTCAACTATATTTTATTAAATGGATATAAAACCGTGAAAGTTGGCATGTTTTGAGCAGTTCAAGGGGGCCTCCCTTAAGCCAATAACATTTCCAGTGGACTCACCTCCACTTCCACTGTTGCTTGGTTATTTTACATCTTATGAATTTGCTTCTAGAATGGAAAGCTAATTTCTTTTTCTTTTCATTACAGATGTCATCAGTATTCCAAAAACAGGAGAATTTTTCAGATTGATCTATGACGTTAAGGGACGCTACACAGTGCACCGAATCACCTCTGAAGAAGCACAGGTACGAGAATAAAAATATTTAATTTCTTTTTTTCTCATGTAAAATTTACATAATGTATTTAAGAAGTGTCGAGTATCTCCTTTTGTAATTGCATTTAAGTAGCCTGTCAAATTCGACTGATGGTTTAATGCAGCAGGAGTTTAATTACAAATTATCAATGATCAATGTATGATACATCAGTAGCAACTCATTGCAGAAAGTAATTTCCAGTTACTTTTCTCTGCTGATCAAGTCACAAACTTCTGCGACGCATTTTTGAGGCTGAATGTAGTTTCAAGAATTGAACGACAGAAGAACATCATCATCAACTGTTTTCGGTGAGGAAGTTGGTCAGACCCATCTGTGCTTTCTCAATCACAGCTGTGACATTTTTTAATAGCTCAGTCTCTCATGTGTGTTCCATTGTTATCTGTAATTCCCTGCACACATTCTAAGTTCTGAAGTCGATGCTTGGTCAGTGACCAGTATCATTGAATTCAACATATTACAGCTACATCTTCAAAACTCCAAAACAAGGCTTTATTTCATTTTATAATTATATTCCCTTTCCGATTGTTTCTTGATCTGAATGTCATCTTCTGCGACGCATTTTTGTGGCTTGACGTGGCCTCAAGAATTGAACGACAGAAGAAAATTATTGTCAGCTGTTATCGGTGAGTGAGCAAATCAGATATTTGATTGCTCTCTCAATCACAGCTGAGACATCTACTTTGTGTAGCCTCCTACTTTAATTGGTTTCCACCACTGCAGTTATGTTTTGCGCTGGTTTTTTGGAAAACAGGATTTTCCCAGCATCATGTAATGATGGGAACTTTCCTCATTGCACTGTCATCACATCATAATTTTGCGCAAAACTACGTAAAATATTCCTGTATATTTCACATCCATAGCCTTCTGATTTTATCATCACCCTCTACAACGCATTTTTAAGCATAGCCTTCTGATTTTATCATCACCTTCTACAACGCATTTTTGAGGTTGGTTTTAACCTCAAAAATTGAACGATGGAAGAAAATCAATTTCAGCTGTTTTCGGTGAGAGAGTAAATCATATTTTCGATTGCTCTTTCAATCACAGCCGAGACATTTTGCTCTGTTTGCTTGAAGCTGTAATGTAAAAAGTGTTCATTTTGCCTGTAAATATTGAGTGTTTATGTTGATGTTACAACAGTCCTGGGATAAATGGAATTAGATTCAAATTCTAAAATTATTTTTCCGTTTAACCATTCTGATCAATTCATTCCCTTCAGCGACGCATTTTTAAGATTGTAATTAATCGTAAAAATTGAACGACTGAAGCAAATCAATATCTCTTGTTTTCGGTGAGGAAGTAAATCAAACCTGTAATTACTTTCTCAATCACAATTGAAACATTTCACTAATCCTGTTTTAAGTTCCCACCCTTAAAATTGGAGATTCAAAGAGTCCTGGACAGTCTTTGACTCCTTGAGTTTCAAAGTTGGATAGCTTGCCTGATGTCTATCTCCTTCTTACCGGAACAAGTGGCTTAGAATCAGATTTTTCAATGAGCAGAGCTCCCTCATTGAGACAAAAGTCAAATCATTTTCACATCAAGACGAAGTCTATCTGAACGTATATATTAACCTGTTCAGTGATGCTGAACTGGGGCTAATCAGAGCTTGATGATTTTCTCATGACGCGATAAGCGAGCTCCTGTCCTCAGGAATGTACTGACAGACGAAGTTCGCTCTCTGTTTTTCCTGGCTCTTTTGTGGTCTTATTAGGAACTTCTGCGACGCATTTTTGAGGTTCATTTAGTCTCAAGAATTGAACGATAGAAGAAAATTATTATCTGCTGTTTTCGGTGAGAGAGCTGATCAAATTGAAGACTGCTCTCTCAATCACGGCTGAGACAAAGTTTTCTGCTCACCGAAGACTCCTCCCATTGACCAGATACAGAATAGTTCATTGGAGGGCCCTGCACGGGAAACCAATAGATTCGGTTACTCGCTAAATTCTGTTATTATTTGAAATTATGTTCATTATAAGCTCTTAGACTCCTAATCCAGCTCAGTAAGTTGCAAAGGACATTTCAACAATGAAATGTAGCTGGTTCCAAATTCCGTGGTTTCTAGTGTAGTGTCCTCTGTTCAGCTTTCAAGGCTTCTCATACTTGTTCTGTCACCAGGAGTCATATTTCTAACCTAATTACTTGTGTCCTAAGGAATGTGTGCTTTCTAACAAAATTGTCAGTAGCATGTGATGATATCTCTTTTCTTTGCTGTGGAGACAGGAATGAAGAAAAACTTGCAGTATTTATCTAATTGCATAATTTAACATGCAATCATCAGTCCTAGTTCATTTCGCTTCAAAAAACTTTTTATTCATTCTGTAGCCACCTTGTTTCTTATATTCATATTCCTATGGTGTGTATTTTCTCATGATGAAAACAAATTTTCTAAGGCACTTTCCTATGATAGATGCCAGCAATGATTTTGCTCTTACTCATCTGACAGAATTCAAATCCAAAATTCCGATTTTTGGTCTCTCGTGTTCATAAACCAAGGCTCTGTGAAACTGTGAAGGGTTAATGGTCTCTACTTAAATTCATTGTCATATTTTTCTCTTCTAGTTAAGTCGGAAATCATGATTTTATGTAAACGTTCTGTTTCTTTTTCAGTATAAATTATGCAGAGTGAAGGCACGTTCAACAGCTCAGAAAGGTGTTCCTTACATTGTTACACACGATGGGCGCACCATTCGCTATCCTGATCCTCTCATCAAAGTGCACGATTCTGTTCAATATGAGATTGCGACTGGAAAAATCTTGGATTACCTTAAATTTGAAACAGGTATGGCGCTTAGTTAGTCCTAAGTTAGTATTAGTTCGTATACATGTGTTGGCGTTTATATTCAGATACTGAAGAAAGCCAACCCAGCGATACACATAATTTTATTGTCTCATGGAAAAATTACATGCTATCAAAGCATAGATTCCTTATAGCCCTTCACATCACTAAATCAAGCTATCAAATTGTCAAGGTTGTACTAAAATGAAAAGTTTTGATGGGTGTACAATAGGACTTTATAGGACGACCTTGCCAATTGGATCCCCTGACAAGATAGTCTAACTAGGGCTTTTAGTTTTGCGAGTTTTTCCTTTAGCCACTATCGAAGCTAGTCCATGGAAGAATTTTCATGACTGGTCAATTTGTGGCTTAAATCAAATTTATTAACGGTCGTTAACTGGGTTCAAATGATACTCTTTTAACATTACCCAAGATAAAAACATTTAAAATTTTCAAAGTAAAATTGACTCAGTTAGAGCCTTACAAAAGGTTTGGTCGCAGTTGCTCCTCTCTTAATTTAAAAAAAAAAAACTGTTTTGAGTTTTAATCTTCAACATGATTGATTTTATATGGTAAGTAAAAAAGAATACTACTTGCGGCAGGTCAGTGTTGGAAGTATTTTTCGCTGAGAGCATCATGTACCTTATCCTTTCTTATCAAGGTAGAAGCATGGCCAGGTTGCTGTCCTATAACCTGTTATTTTTCAAAGCTACGGTGTGCCTATTTCTAAGCTGTCGGCAATAGTACATCAGCTCACAGTAAATAAATGGTGGATACAAACATTTACAACAACTATCAATTGAGTGTTTTTTATAGCAATTTACTACTTGTTGTGAAAACATGCCCAAAATAGGGATTCCTACTTTTTTTGACAAGTTTTTTCCTCATATCATACAGCTGCTTAAATGTATTCTGTCAACTCCGTGTAATTGTGGACAAAATCATTGTGCTACATCAATGAAAATGCAAAAATAGCTATGTAGGACTATCCATGAATTTAGTGAGGCACTTTACTCCATTTTAGACCCATATTATCACATGTTACTCGCAAACATACAAGAAAATAACTCTATAAAATGGCCCGAACTGTATGTAACAAGGTTGAGAAACGGTGCTGGGGCCACACCATTTTGCGAAGAAAACATAGCCAAGAAATTCAAAAAAAATTTTAATTAGAGTCAGAAAATCACCTTTTTTTTGCGCTAATGAGTACCAGTACAAGACGGAGGGGGGAGAGTGTTCAGCTCGCAAACATATTTTATATGAATCAGCCATTATCGAAGCTTCGGGTTGTTCAGATTTTAACGCCCGCAAGTCAATATATGGCTAATAGCAATTTTATTAACGGTCGTTAACTGAGACAAATTGAATGCTCTTTTAACATTACCCAAGATAAACACATTTCTTGTAGCCCTACATTTACTTTCAACTTATTTCTCAACGAAATCTCATGAAAAAGTGCGGATTTTTCTTTTTGTGTCTTCGGGATCAGGTTCATTTGGACCACTTTTTGCAATTAGAAACTACCATTTTCAGTTCATTGTAGACCCAAAATTTGTGAAATTAGGTTCCCTACATAGCTAAGTACTTTCAAGTAGGAGCCAGAAATTGCAGCTCTATATTGCTAAATTCAGTCCATTTTTCCTACAAATAGCATGATAAGTACACCCTTCATTTGACGCCAACGTGTTAATCTTATCTCATGTCAAGCTGTAAAATTTTTCATGTGCTAGCCATTATCGAAGCTTCGGGTGGTTCTACTTGTGACCCTCAGAGGTCAATATATGGCTTATACTAATTGTATTAACGGTCGTTAACTGAGACTAAACGAATGCTCTTTTAACATTACCCAAGATACAAACATTTTTCCTTGCTCTTCTTGTTTTCTTCATTCATCTTTTCGAAGTAAATTATTTTACTGGTTTTCTTTATTTTTTAAACATGCATCTAAATTATTATTTCTGGTCTGTATTTTTTAAGGAGCCCTTTGCATGATCACTGGAGGTCGTAACTTGGGTCGAGTTGGTGCAATCGTGAACCGAGAAAGGCATCCAGGATCATTCGATATTGTCCACATCAAAGATACAGCTGGTCACGTTTTCGCAACTAGGTAAGCTGATACTTCTTTTCTCACCTCTACAATATGATATCAATTTGCAGAAGCATCGTTTCGCCGGTCCAATCGCAAGAAAATGTTTCTGTGCCTTAATAGAGAAAAATACAAATACTTCGCCGACAATTGTCAAGAACCCTGTATTACCAAGTATCTAAACATCTATCCTCCAATTTTTATTAAAACAAATGTCAGTAACTGTAAGTTCTTTAACTCCTTGAACTTGCAGGTTTTTTTTTTTTTTTTTTCACACCTGTATTTGACATCTCAAAAGACACCATAATTTTGAGACCCAACATGCCCCTTTCGCGTAACTTCAGCTGCCAAATACAGTTTGCGCACTTCGGTGGAAGTATCAGACCAGCAGGAAGAGGCAATGTGTGCCAAATTTATAAAATTTTCAACGTTTTTGCTCAATTTTTATAACTTGGAGGGGAAAAAAACCTGGCGAAACTTACATATCGAGATAGCCTCTTCAGAAAATCTCCCTGCATATGCTTCTGAAATGAATTAGTTGAAGTTATAACATTTGTTTACACATTCGAATTGGAAGTATGAACCCTCTTCAGTACAACTTTGCAGGCGTAAACCTGTTTTAAAATAAAACATAACATCTTGATTTGATTGTGTGTTACAGATTACACAATGTGTTTGTCATCGGCAAAGGTAGCAAAGCTTACATCTCTCTACCGAAGGCCAAGGGTGTGAAGTTAAGTGTTGCTGAAGAAAGAGACAAACGGTTAGCAGCCAAAGCTGCCAAACGTTAACTTTGTTCTTACATTTAATTTTGTTAAATAAATTTTTTATCGTGTGATAATTTTTTTACGCTTTTGCTTTTTTATTTACACTTTCATTTCTTCTCATCTATGGAAGTCAGTTGCAACTGAGAACATCATTCATGCAGTGATAGCGAGTTAATGATTGCATTGCTTTGATTACTGTGTCACTGCTCTCTACAGTCAATACAAACGGCGATCTTTCAAGAGACACTCAGAAGAGAGAGCAGCTGCCTCTGAGAGAGGCAGTGCACTCTTTCTGTAGTCAACTTAAAATACCGAGCTTAAAAGTTTTTTTTGGAAATATTCTTTTTCAATTGAGTTTCAGCAAGGTACATACATAATTCTTGCAGAATTTATCCTGATCAATGATAGTTCCTTCTAATTAAATTATCTTTGAATTGAGACTCAACAGTATCGCCTTCTTTTCTGACTGAGAGTATGCCCATCAGACTCTGTATTTAATCCTTTTTCTTTGCAACAATTTGATAGAATTGAACAGATACACATCAAGTCAGATCTTGGATGAAAATGAGATTAAAGTAGTTGGGAGTCGAGTTGTTCATTGTCTGCTGCTTGAAATTTTAAGTTGGAAAAAAATACTTTCAACTTTGTTTCCTCTTTTTTTAATGGAGTAGCTTCTCCAGGGAGGGATTTCTGCATACTTTAAAAAGAGGCAATCACCTTTTTAAACTTGAAAACGGTTCCTAACTTCAAAATTGAGCTCTATTTAGGGCTGCCTGTTACCTCCCAGCTTTGCCAAATTGGAAAATTTATCTATAATTTTCGTCTTAAATGAGCTCTAACAACAAAATCCTTCTCAAATGTTCAGAAATTTCTAAAGAATTACACAGAATTCCTGGGCTACATTTTCATCAGAAAAGAGACATGACTAGTCATAGACTTTCCCCCCCAATAGAAATATGGCTACAATTGAATCAGGACGTGAGGAAACCGCTAATGTCCATTTTTCTAGTCTCAAGTTTTTTGAGTTCATGGTACTTTTTGGAGTTGGTTGCAACCAACCACGAAAGTGGCGCTAAAACTAGTCTTCAGATTTCCTTAATCCCAAAACAAGTCCTTTCATCACCTTTATGGTTGTGTGGACGCTTAAAAGTGTTCTTAACTCAAAAAAACTTACAACTAGAAGAATGGACATTATTGGTTTCTGCACGTCCCAATTCAATTTTCTTTGACATGCTGCCATCAAGAAAAAGGAAGGTATCGAATTAATTAATTCTATCCCGCAGATAAAAGCTTGCCAGCATCATTCCATTGGTTCATAATTTTTGAAAGACATTTTCTTAGGAGAGATTTCCTTTAGTGGAAAGTCAGTACCTTGGAATATATAACTTTAGATAGTCTTTAAGAGGGCAATTTCTGACCTGAATTGTTCACTGCTCTTTCCTTAGGGGCTGAAAAAATTTTCCTGTTCCACCACCGAACAGGAAGTGCTTTGAATAGTAGGTAATTCTCTTACTTGCATTAAACCGAGAGATACGTTTCTGTACTATTACTAAAAGTTCACATCATTTTAGACCTCCCTAATTGTTTCAGAGGAAAAAATAGCCGTTAGCTGTAGTGTGATTAATTTTTTTTATGAAGTGCCTTAACATCGGAGGCCATTTACACCTCTGGAGAAATTAACATGAAAATACAAAGAAGAGAGTGGAAAAAAGGAACAAATTTAGATCCTATGAGAAAACAAGATAATATCAAAAGTAAGTATGAAAGGAGAATTTAAGGAAATGAACAGCCGAAGTCGAAAAATGCCCAATTCCAATTGCAATGTTCTATCTTTGCTCACATTTTATTCCCATTTAAATGGAAAACACCATAATTTTTTGCGTCCTACGCACCAATAAAATTCTCTGTGTAATATTTTTTATTATACAAAAATATTCCCGGCAAATTGTAAGGAGATACTTAATTTTTTTTTCTCTCTCTTAAACATAAAGGAAATTTTCAAACCCTGCAATGCACATACGCATTTTTCGACTTTAGCCAACTTATTAATTACACCAGGCTCATTTACACGAATTTTCTACATGATTTGAAATGATGAAATTAATATTCTATTAGTTTCTTTTCCTCCCCTTCCGTAATAAGTCATCTGTCAAAGGGTGGCGGGGGAGGAGGTGTAGTGACTTTAAACTACCGCTGCGACAGTGATAAATACCTACAAAAAAAAAAAAAAATGCATTCTAAATTTCTGGAGTACGCACTTTATTTAAATTATGTCGCTGCCAGAACCGTAAAAGGGGAATATTACTACTACCCATAGTATTGGTATAAAATAGCAAGTTAGTGTAAAAATCCATCGCTAGAGGTAAGAATATCTGTGCGGTTGGGACGCTTTGTTACCAGATTACGGTTCTGCGCATGCGCCAGCTCTTCAAAACAAGTTTTCTGTTCAGTTGACCCGTGTCCTCAGGATTGGTTGTCGCGTCCGCGCTGCGGTGTACATAGTTCGCTGTGACGTTTATTTTTGTTTTGGTTTGTTGTGTTTCACATTTTTATCGCGTGAATATCGACAGTTTATTTCGAAGTGAATGTTCGTCATCTATTGATCATAATTTTCAGTGCAATTATTGTGTGTTTTAACAGTGCTACAATGAAGTTCTTTATTTGTGATAGTGTTGAGTAGGCCTTGAATAGTGAAATCACCCTCGGGCAACCTGTTCCGTAGGATAATTAAATCGCAGGTAACGCTCTACTCATTTTCATTGAATCCGTCGTTTATCACCACTGTACTTTGAATTATTCCCTCATTACGTGGATCTGTTGACGGCATTTTATCCTTTTATTTCCGTGCCGAAATTCAAATAATTTCAAGAAATCACTGTGCTAAGAGATCGGCATGCCTCTTGGTAGGCGGGGAATGTAGGCTTCTGGGATTGGACTGTTTTCTCTAAAATGGCCGCCATGAAGCAAGCGCCGTAGAGGCTTGAATCAACAGGTTTTAAACGACTTGTAAACGAAAATATTGCCGAAACACCGGCTGGTTTTCGTATTTAGTCGAATCTTCATGTTAAATTTCAGTTTTTTTTTATCTGAGAGTTTGTAGTTCCCGATGATCTAGTCAAATGGTAGATCTAGTCGACGTAAAGCTGGTCTGTTCTCTTATCCCCATCAAAATATTCTGCAGCAAAGCTTTCCTATTTTTACACACTTTTCGGCAAATCATTTAAAATATCTCATATCTTTGTCACCTCATAGGGTGCTGCACGCAGTGGTTCCAGCCACGGTTTGCAAGTTGGAACAAAATTTTTTGGAAAATGCTCAGATTAAATCATTCCCCTTTGAGACAGCCATGATCGGAGTCAGGAGCATCTACTTTGTTATGTAGTCGTTCAGATTATTCTGTGCAAGAAGAGGTGGAAGCTCTAAACTGTTGCTAGAGTACACAAATCAGTTAACTCGCACTATTTCATGTAGGGAATACTATTTACTTGTGAAAAGCCATTATCAGGAGTTCCTGAAGAAGTCAGCACATACTTCCGAAGGAAAATCAGTCCATGAGGTGCACTGGGTTGAGAGCTCATGGTCTGTGCAAGGATTATTCAACTTTTAGAAATTTCTCGCTAGAGAAAAATGATAGGGGAGCATTTGGTAAGGATGTCTTTAAGAGTTCTCAGTCCCTATTCCTATATTCCATGCATTTACAAGTAGGTCAGGTGGAAAAATGCTCTAAATCCGAACGTTTAAAACAATAATATTTATTCCTCCGCTTTGCATTCAGTTTCGATGTGCTCATGCCCACCTTGTTATTGAAAGGAAAGCAATCATAAAAAAAATAAATAAGTAAAAAAAAAACATTATCCCTGAACCTAAACGAAAGTTTAGCAAAAGTGGAACTTACTAAATGCCAAAGTACCAAATTCATTTATTTTAAGGCAAGAAGAGGCAATTTTGATGTGAAAGCAATGAAAACCCAAGAAATTTTACAAGTGAGATTCAGCATGATCTGAAATTTTCATGATCTATTTTGTAACTGGCTCAGGAATGAAAATTTAGTGAACTTAAAAACCAAGTAGAAAAACATCTGAAATGAACATGAATTTACGATGACTATGCTCTAACAATTTTGTGTAGTTTCCAACTTATTGCAACTATCAAAGCAAATATAAATGCCTGAGGGAAGGCATTTTCCCCCTACAGTTCTTCCTTTTTTTATAGGAAGTACATCTAGTACTTTCATAAAGATTTGAAAAATAGTATGTTCTTAATTTCAACCAGATAATTAATGGAGTTACATATGATTGACCTGGCAACACCATTTTGAATCTGGTTTTTCTCAAGCAAATTTTTCTTTTCTAATAATCGACCAAGTTTTTTGCTTAATTTCATGCTTTGTAGTCGGTCTTTGTATTCATCCGGATCACTCTAAATTATTCTCCCTCTGTATCATCCTGTGGATTGCAATCCCTGGTGGTTTGCTTGCTTTTAATGCAGGTGTAAAAAAAATTATTAGCATGAATGTTATTTTGGTGCAAGAAAATTTGTGCTTGCACATCTATTTTCAACTTGTTGTACCTAGGGTCAAGAAACATCTTAATGGAATTGATTGTTTTCTTGGTATTTTTTTCTTCTTTTTTTTTTCAAAATTCATAAGTAGGTGGTTATGAATTTAAGGTACATCAAAAAAATGCCCATACCATTCATTTTGCCTCTATTAATTCTTCTCAGAGATTTAACAAAAAGGAATGGATCAACTGAAGTTTATCAGCGAATTCTTTATTTTGGGAGGAGGAGATAGGCGGTTCTCAATGTATTTAACGGGGGGGGGGGGGGGGTGTATTTATGTGCATAATGGGTGCATATCAGGGTGCACAGAGTTCATAGGAGGTGAAAAACATATTATTTTTAGCGCTACGTACTAAGTAATTAAGTGCCGCGTTCACGTCTCCTAATTTTGAAATCCACAAAGATTTAAAAATCGAGTACACCAACCGTCGTGCCGTGCTCAGCGAAAGCGCCTTATGAGTATTCGAATGTTGCCAAATTTTCTCTTTGAAAATATTTATTTTTGAAGAAACTTATGCACATTTTCCTTGACATTCTCACAGTTTATAGCTCAAACTACGAACGAAACCATCAGAAAAATCGGAATAGAAATATTCCCAAATTTTCCCGAAAATTTGTGATTCGCCGAATGAAAATTGGCAACGCCTGATGGTTCTTAAGGCGTTTTACCTTAGCACGACAGCACTGTTCCACTGTGCTAAGGAAGAACGCCGTATGAACATTCGAGAGTTACCAAATTTCCTTTGATAAAATGTTTATTTTTGAGGCAAGTTATGAATATTTTTCCTTGAAATTTTCAGGAACTTTATGTGAAACTGCGATCAAAATTATCTGAAAAATCAGAAGGAAAATATTCGTAAGTTTACCAGGAAATTCGTGTTTTATCTAAGGAAATTTGGCAACGCACGATGGCTCTTACGGCGTTTTTCCTTAGCACGGCAGTGTTGTAGCCTAGCCTTTTCCGGTCAGCGCAGGAAATGGAATAAGTTGTGAGAGCCCTTGGAGAGCTGGAAATATCTGAGTTTAGTATCAGTCATAGCGGTTTCCGCGGTTCCACGAGAATGGAAGGAGGGTGGGCGTCTTGGACGAACACAGAAGCCATAGAAACAAGTCGACTGACACGACCCTGGTCGAAGCCCTGTGTCATATTTTTATGCTCAGCTTGATTTTTGCGAGTCTCGTTGCAAATACGTTGACTAGTAGCGTGGCGTGCTTGGCGATCTATCGATTGACTTGCCATTTAAATGTATGGAAAAGGGTCGATGAATATGGTGTTCACAACGAACATCTCAATAATCGATTCTATCCCGTAGCCTCAAATGGGAAATCATCGATAATTGATCATTCCCGCTTCGCGGCGTTACTCGTTTCATCTGGATTACATTTTGCAAAAAGGAACCACTAGCATTGCAATGATGCTCAGATTGTGCAACTTCATCCTTTGCAATAAAATTGCGGAAATTGTGAAAAACTATGAAATTTAGATGGTAACTTTTGTCTTAAATTTACAGTTTTTAGCGAGTAAAATAGAAACTATTATGGGATAATCGGGTTTTTCCTCCAAGACAAAGGAAGTTGCACAATCTTAGCAACATTGCAATGCTAGTGGTTCCTTTTTGCAAAATGCAATCCATCTGTACGTTTCCCCCACAGAGCGATCAGAGAGCGGAATCGGACGGTGAACGTAATGTGAGGATAATTTTTAGGCCACTTTCGCCGTACTGGATTTTCGAATTTTGAAAATTGTATTTGAAATTCAAGTTCCCGTCCAAAAATACCCCCCTGCCACCAAGTTGCACCGAAGTCCGTCGACCATGAGCCGAGATAGCATTTAGGGCCACTTCCACCATCTTGAATTTCGATTTTTAAAAACTTGAGTTGGAATTCAAGTTTCCCCTTAAAAGATACCATATTTTATTAAGTTTTACCAAAATCGATCGAACAGGAGCGCATATCCTAGGATCAGTAAGATCATACAATGGTAAACTAATTTACATACAATGGTGCGCCTTCATTTTCGAATGATACTGTGCAATACTTCTGTGGTGGAATAGTTGCTTAGAGCGCCTTCCAATATATCCCTTTGAAGTTTGACTTGACGGCAGAGGATCACGATTATACCGCTGAAGTTACATTCAGGCGCTTGCACAGTAACACATTTTCTCATCACCGACGCATTCATTGCAACAATGCAAGCTATTTACGGCCTATTTTCTGTGGAGAAAACACTCTAAAATGTACGGATATTTTTCCGAGGTAGATGAAAAATGTTATCTTCAAGTCTATTTGTACGTTTTCGTTAGTAAAGGGAAAAAGAAGTACGAGTAGGAACCTTCGAACGAACAGAAGCGGACCCGAGATTTATAGGGCCCTTGAAGTAAACATACAGAGGATCGCAGCAAAGAGGCATTGTCAGCCATTGTTAATAGGATAATTCATTGTTTTTGCCGTGATGCATGTGTCATCTTTGATTCTAAGTTGACCGTTGACCTTGAACTCTTTATTCAGAGAATCGTGAAGCGAAACTGGTCATCGCTAATTTCTGCTTCCGTCGCGTCGCTCCGCTCTATGAATCGAGCCCCCCCCCCCCCCCCCCCCCCCCACCCTTTGACACCCCTATTCAACTTTATTGCAGCTCATTTCTCTGTCTCCATGATTGACACCTAATGATTCACTTTCCTAATCGGATTGTTTTACAGGAAGGTTCCCTGTCGCATTGGTCATCGCTCATTTTTTTTTTATTTCCGTCTTCCTTGAAGGTCTTCGCTTTTGCGTCCAGAAAAATCGGAGTTCTTTATCGGTGGAAAACAGCCTTCTTCAGCTTTTCAACCAATCGCGTATTTCTCGCGATACTGAGGTGAAAACGCGTGATTTCTTGTGCTCTTACAAACCGCCGGATCAATCGCGAATATTTTTAAAATGTCGCGGCAATTTTTATAAAAAAAGTTACATCTATTAACGCACATCAAAGCAGACACCAAGCGCGCAACTATTCGAACTTCGGAGTTGGTATGGAGTATCACCCGAAAATGATGGAAAATCTTAGCTTTTCGCCTGTTTCAAATTACTAATGTTTATGAATAGGCATTATACATGCATAATGAAGATGTTGCATGTGTGAGGAATTTGCGATTTGACTACTGATTCTCATGTAAAAGTTCGCAAGAAACACGATGGTGCCACTGGTTTTTTCTGAAATAAACTTCCAAGCTCAATAAAGCTCTCAAGTTGAGGCCAAAATGGAGGGGATATCCCACGCTATCCTGAGAGTCCACGTTTACATCAAGACAAACTCTCCATGCAAAGATAGGGAGTAAATACATTGACAGGGCTACCACTTTATTTGGGGACTCCACGACTGAAAACGCGGCAACCCTGCTAATGTATTTGCTCCCTATCTTTGCATGGAGAGTTTTTCTTGATGTAGACGTAGACTCTCAAGATAGCGTGGGATATCCCCACCATTTTGGCCTCAACTTGAGAGCTTTTTTTGAGCTTAGGAGTTAATTTCAGAGAAAACCAGTGGCATTATCGTGTTTCTTGCGAACTTTTTCATAAGAAGCAGTAGTCAAATCGCAAATTCCTCACACATGCAACATCTTCATTGTACACGGAAACCAAGCGCGCAAATATTCGAGCCGGGGAGCGGATACGTGGTATCACCCGAAAATGAAGAAAAATAGCGTTTTGCCGGTCTTAAATTACTAATCAACCGGAGTGTCAACCGGAAGCGAGAACATTTTCCTTTTCTTACTCACAATGAGTAACGAGCGAGTTAGGTTAAGATGAAGAAACAGCTCGAGAGGACAGAGATTAAAGTGAAGCGTCTGGTAGTGAGAAACCTCATAAAAGCAAAGCGAAGAGCAAGTTAGTCACCTGTTTCGCAAAGAAAGAAGGGGAAGGGTGCGGCAAGAAAAGTTGAAGAGGGATTAACAAGGGGCGATCGAAGTATGTAAAGAGCTTTCAGACTATTCCGTAGGACTGAACCTTGGGTTCAAAGGGGATGAACGCATGTCTTGTGGACTACAAAGCAACACTTTCTCTAGACCTTTTATTGCAATAGATCGTATTCGATACATCTAACAGGTGAGATTGTGTCGATATCGATTGGCTCAAAACATAAACATAGCCTCAAAAGTCAATTTAGAATTCGGAGGAACGGGTCTTTTGTAACAGAGTACCTAAGTTTATTCTTTTGAGTACCAAATGCCAATGCGAAGTGAAATTGTCAGGAATTTTCTCATTTTCAGCTTTTCCAACTTAAATCCTAATGGTTCGGTTTGAGGTTATGTTCTATTGTTTTGAACAAAACGATACATCGAACCATTATCGAATACGGTCTATCACATGCTGTTTAGCGCATGCAAAAGTGTGACACCTGATTCCATTCATTAAATATGTCGGTTCGTAAAATCAAATGAATGACATTTTATTCGCACACAAAATCAGGAAATTGCATTTGAAAGATCAGCAAAATCCAAAATGGAATCTAGTAGACACCCTGTTAATTTATACTCCATGACCTGACGAAAATTCACAGCTACTTGAAGGCATAGTCAGGCATAGGCATAGTCATTGTCGGCCTCCTATGGTGTAGTGGTTGTAGCGCTTGCTCTATAATCGGGAGGTCCCGGATTCGATTCTCGGCCAGGCGACCCGAGTTTGATGGTCTCAAACAATGGTTGCTTGGGGCTGGTTCAGTAGGGACGGAGGGGGGATGGGACTTAAAGCGTGGGATTAGCCCTTGTGGGCTATTTGAAGTAGTTAAAAAAAAAAAAAAATAGTTTCTCTGCGAAAAAGAAAGGAAGAAAGAAAACAAAGGCGATGACGGTAATAAAATATGAGAAGAAACCGGGCACAACTAATTGCAGTCAGGCCGATTCTAGCTCAATCCATCCAAATTGGGTCTCAATAACATTGTCATCACAATCTTGGAACCATAAAATAACCCTCATTTTTACTGTAGTTTTCAACTTTATTTTAGCGTGCCATGCACTTCGCCAGGTCGTAAACCGTAGAAGAACATCGCGAACTTTTAACGAGCGTTCCAGAAGTGTGTGCTCCGCGCCGCGTTTTGCATTCATGCGATGCGGGGATGATTTTACATCACCGCGACTTATTGTTTCAAGCAAACGGAGCCGAACCGCTGAGCAGAGAACGCTGATTTCGCTTCGACGCACGGTGGATCGAGTCAATCAGAGAGGTCGGACGTGACATTGTTGACTAAAACTTTAAATATTCAGGGTGTCAAGCCACCGGGAAAACCTGGAAATGTCAGGAAAATCAGGGAATTTTATTCCCTGATTATTTCCCTATTATTTTAAGTGATTTTCGTGTCAAACCGAAACACCCGAATTTTGCAGGAAACGTTACGCGAATTTCACTCTTTCGGAGATTTCTACCAATATTTCGCCCAGAATTTCTGCTGATGTCTTTTAAGTAAATTTTAAAAAATGAGGCAAAAATATCTCGCATAAGCTTAAGCACCACTTATTTTGCTCTATTTATTACATTGTATTCCCAAAACATGAACAAATGCTTACCTACTCCTGATCAGTTCAAATGTGTCGAAAAATTTGAAATAGTTTAACTTTGGGTCAGGAATGTTTATTTCGTCACCTTTTACATTTTGAGGGGTGCTCCTGTAATATAATTTCACAAGGAAACCGCTGAAACCATTTTAAAATCTCAAAATTTTGATTTAATTGGAGTTCAAAGTGTTTAAAGTTTCCAAATTTTGTCTGACCTCTCCTATTGACTCTATCCACTGTGCGACGTCAGTTTTTATTCGCTCCTATTTTATTTCCCTCTTTTCTCCCGATTCAGCGATAAAACGACGCAAATATCTCTCTATTCGCTCTCATTACCGGCCGATTCAATTCATCTTCGATTCGCGTCAGTTTTCCCAGCCGTTTCGTCGATGTCTCCTTCGTCCATCTGTTCATCTTGTTCAGCCTCTGTTTTCCTCTCAATCTTTAGGACCTAATTTCGGGGGAAAAGGCCCCGATTCTCTTGAGTAAACTCCCCTTTAAGTCCCCGAAAGTCCCCAATTTTGGTTTTTCATAACTGGTATACACCCTGTTATCTGACCTCAGTGGCGCAGCTAGAAATTCTTTAAAGGGAGGGGGGGGGGGTGTCAATTAAAAAACGTGACGGTAAATTTACATTATTTTGTGTACGTCTCTGATAATATCTTATTTCTGCCCTCCAAAGTAAAAAAAAAGGTACCATTGACGAGGCCAAAAGGGGCCCTCCTCCCCCCTTGTCTACGCCACTGTGTGACCTGAAGAATCGACGACCGAAACTTCGGGATTCGATCACGAGTCACCCTGCGTACGACACTCTCTCTTTGCGTTGCTCTCCTAACCGGTTTCGACCCGGCACCGCTGCAGTAATGCGGCCTTTTCCCATATGTGCAACTTAAACCAAAAATGGGCCGATGTGGCGCGCGACCCAGACGTTTCGTCGACGAGCCGATGATGGTTTTAGATTTTTCCGTCGTCGAGATCTTGAGAGACGTCTGTCGCGAGGGCGGGCGGGGACACCAGGTTGCCAGATCGTGCAATCAAATGTGGATATTTTTATGCGTTTGAATGGGCTGAAAGTGCTGATTTTTCAGCACAATCCGGCACTGCGGGTACACGATTCGGGTATACAGGAATCGCGGCGCCCGGTTGACACAAAGGCGTATCTGAATATTGGGATGAGCCCGGGAAAACATTTTATTACACGTAGCGACAGGGTTTATTGGAGAGTGCAGTTACGCTCTTATGTCAGGAGGACGACGGCATGACTGCCGTGCTCAGGAAAAACGCCGTATGAACCTTCAGGCGTTGACAAATTCTCTTTGATACAATAAGAATTTCCTGGTAAACTTATGAGTATTTTTACTGAAAATTTTCAGATAATTTTGCTCGCAAACCCACCAAAATGTCCTGAAAATTTCAAGGGAAAATATTCATAACGCTCCTCAAAAATGAACATTTTATCGAAAGAGATTTGGCAACTCTCGAATGTTCATACGGCGTTCTTCCTTGGCAGATGATCACTTCAAATCCAAAACGGTGCTTGCAACATTGTAATTCAATTTCGGTCCCAGCCGGCTGGCCTCGGTCTCAAATTCGCCATCCGATCTCGGTGCAGCCAGAGCAAGCTCAGCATACTAATTTTTTCGTGGAAACCGCGGATCGGCCGCCTGATTATTGAATTTGATAGACTAAGAACGTAAAGAAAAAATGGAGCGATTCCTATCAGTTTTTCTGGAAAAGTGTTTCAGAAAAACTAACGAACATGCATCCTCTAGAATTCTGACGTATTACCGAGAGCTCAAACTGAAAAAATTTAGCAGAACGGGTATCAGTTGTTTCCCTAATAGAATAAAATGTGTGATAGAAAAATGGAAAATTTTGCTTGGAGCTACGGCGTTTTCGCTCCTCAGTACAGTATTGACCTCCTTCGTCCCACAAATTTAGGAGGTAGTGGTAAATTACAAGACCGTAAAATTGAAAATGTGTAACGAAAATAGGAATATTTATTTCACGCCCACTATCTGTGAAATTTCAAAGAAAGACGAGGCAAAAGAAGAGGAAGGAGTAAAAAATCTTTAGCATGGATTTGAGAATGCAGGATTAGTATAATGATCGTTGTTTTTTCTATTAAATATTTAAGTAGCTCCAGGTACACTCCTTCCCTCTTAAGTTGCCATTTCACTCCTCTGGCAAACGACTCAATCTTTGTAGCCACTAGATCTGCAGACGTAATCCTATACATTTGATATGTCAGGATGAATGAACCGTCTCAAGGTAAAATGCCTTGGTGCGAATTTTCGCATTCCTGGCATTTCCTGTCGACGATAGCAATGCTCATGTTTTTCTTGTCGCGCGTCATCCCTGCCATCCCAAGGGAAAACGACGTATGAGCCATCACGCGTTGCCAAAGTTCCTTCGATAAATTGCGATTTTGCGAGAAATCTTGTGAAATTTTTCTCCCTATTTTTCCCAGGATTTTATTCGGAATCCATTCTACAGTATCTGAAAATTTCAAGGAAAAACACTCGTAACTCCCCTCGTGAATTAACATTTTATCGGAGGAAGTTTGGCAATTCTCGAATGTTATTACGGCGTTTTTACTTAGTCTGACAGCGTAGCCATTAGGACCCGCCTTTCAACCGATGCCTTAGATTAGAGATGGATGATGAAGATGAAGTTTTGGCTTGGTCATAACTGCCGTGATAAGAGAGCCGCAAGTGCAAAATGAATTTTTGGGGAAATGGGCTCACTAGCATCTGAACAGAACGGGCGATTAAAAATCGACAAATTTTATTTCAGTTTTATAAAAAGGGTACTGTTCTTTTTCATGTTAAGCTTGTGTTACGCAGAACAGCTGCAAGTAGTGCAAGTGCTATTTCATGCATGCTCTCGTGGTTGCGCTTTGGACACACGGCTAACACATTTGCAGGCTAGAAATTGGCATATAAGGGCGCTGTTTTACTTTGAAACACTGTTTTTATTGGCTCTTTGGAGGATTAATACTCCTCACGGCTATTTTGTTCGAGACAACATCAATTTTTGAGCGCACTCGGCCTTCTCATGTCTCGTTTTCATTCAAATCAGACGAAATTGCTATTTTTAGTTATATTTCAGTGATTTCATCTGATAGAATTTAGACGATTTTTAAAGGAAATTCGATTTTAAAAATTTGAACGTTACGCATACGGCCCTCTTCGCTATCACGGCAGATTAATGTGAGCATTTCATTGAATTTATAGAGATCGGGAGCCAGGAAGGTTTTTTTGCAAACGGAGATGGATTCAGTACCAGTGGATAGTGAATACCATGCAAGACTCGTCCTTTTCATCAATGGGGCGAACCAAAGCTTTTCGGCGAATCGCATAGAACTGCAGGCATTTAGACCGTTACGCGCGGTCGTGATTTTACGGAAAATCGAAACCGAGCAGTGGCGTGGCGTGAATGATCGATTATCGATATATCGCCATTTGAAGCTATGGTAAAGAATCGATTACTAAGGTGTTCGCTGCGAACACCCTAATAATCGATCTTTTTTCATAGGTTTGAGTGGCATATCGATCGATATATCGCAAAGCACGCCACGCCACTGAAACCGAGGTTTGACTCGTGGGAAATTACCGGTTATCGGAAACCTGAGCTTCGTTTGAATCGCTTGATTTACACCTTTCGCGGAATTATTTCACGCCGGATCGATGTGAGCGACAAGTTCGCACATAACGTCGTTAAACCTTGGGTACCTCCGCACATTATGGATTTGTACGTAATTTTTCGTTTTTTCCCCAGAAAACCCTAGGTAAGTAGTTTGAAGAGTTGCCAGCTCTAAGCGAATTGCCGCATACCTGAAGTTTATCACTAGAGTACAGGGTGTCTACCGGTCCCCAAAAGTACTCAGTTATCCCCGATTTTGGAAGGGTGTCCCCGAATGTCCCCAATTTTCTTGTCCAGGTCCCCAAAACATGACAAAAATCGTCCTAAACACCGGCATTTTCAAATTTTCCCGCCAGCCGCGGCGGCGCGGAATAACCGAGAATAAAAAAAACTGAAGTTGTTTGGTTTTTCGTATGTTTTCATCGGTTCAACATGACTTGAAAAATTAACCGTATAAAATCCGCCTTTTAACACTCTAACTAGCTCCCTTTCTCTTACTATTTCGGGGAAAAAAGTCTCCAATTTTCTTGAAAGAACACCCTCAAAAGTCCCCAATTTTGGTTTTTCATTTTGCAACATTACACTGGGAAAAAAAACACATTGGATCTAGAGTCCAGACTCTTGAAAACATTGACAAGAAAAAGGACTCTTGATTTAATCAGATTTAAGCTTAAATCAAAAGGAAATCCGCTCAAATTAAGAGGCTTGGCTCTTGATTTAAGCTTAAATCTGATTGAATCAAGAGTATTTTTTCTTGTCGATATTTTTAAGAGTCTGGACTCTAGGTCCAATGTGTTTTTTTTTTTTTTTTTTCCAGTGTAGAATGAAGTACCTTATGATCCTTTGTCCAGGAATTATTCGATTTCATAGGATGGCTGCCTTTTCGGGCCCTGAAAAGTCCATGACCTAACCTCCAAATTACCGCCATGCCCGTACTCTCCCGAAAAAGATACTCCAGCTCAAACGAACAACGGAAATCTGAGATTCTCCGCGAGCGTGCCGAACTCGCAGCGAGATGATGTTCCCAGCCTCCGACGACGGAGCCCGAAAATCGAGCAATTTGGATAGCGTAATTACGAAATTCCATCGATACGATAACACGGAGGCATAATAGCGCCTGTCATTTTTACCCCTCACCCCTTCCCCCTTCTCCGAGTCTCCGCTTTTCGTCTTTCAACTCGGCACTCGGGTCCTGTCGAAAAATCGTCGTCGAGGAACGTGCTAGCATCCTCGGTCGTCCGACATGGCATCAGAATGCGTTGCGCCGCGCGCGGTGACGAACGGCATGACGCGACGCGACGCGCCGAGCCGTTATTCGCGCCGGGTTGCGCCGTATTTCTCGAAATACTGAAGCCTTGACGTCACACGTCTCTGAAGTCTGGAGAGTTCTTGAGAAGTCCGGGGATCTAGCCTGACCCTGAACACCGGCAGGGTGTCTACAAGTCCGGAATTTCCGGAAATAGTACTGATTTTTTAAGGGCGGTCCGGAAGTACTGAAAAAGTGCAGCGATACCGCAAGAAGGTCCGGAATTTTTGTCATTTTTGTCGCGATTTGAGCGAGAAATTCAAATTTTTTGAATTTCGTCAAATGAAGGTATCGAAAAAGTACTGAATTTTTCTGTTGAGGAGGCTCTGAATTTCATAAGAATGAACTGAAAAAGCACTGTAAAAGTACTGATTTTTGGCCAGCCTGTTTTAGTAGACACCCGGGCTAGGAAAACAAGTTCGGCCGTGTGAGTCGTAAGCAAGGGTGCAGAAAATACTCGATCACGCGCCTGAAAATGTGGAAAAGCCCCCAAAAATGTGGAAGGAGGGAATGTTTTGAAGGGTCGAAAGTCTAGGGGTACAGAAAATGGGTGGGCGCGTGGAAATGTGGAAAAGCCCCAACAATGTGGAAGGCGGGAACATTTTGAAGAGTCAAAAGTCCAGGGGTGCAGGAAATGGGCGGGCGCGTGAAAATGTGGAAAAGCCCCAAAAATGTGGAAGGAGGGAACATTTTGAAGGGTCATGAGTCTAGGGGTGCAGAAAATGGGTGGGCGCGTGAAAATGTGGAAAACTCCCCAAAAATGTGATGAAACCCCAATGAAAACTGAAGAGAAACGTCATATTTTTTTAGATTAGTGGGAAAGTTTTTGGAAAACTGATGAGAAAAATGTGGAAAGCCGGCTGGCGGGCGCGTGAAAATGTGGAAGCTTCTCCACCCCTGCAAAAGTCAAAAATCAAAAGAAAAACAGAAGAACAAGGTCATCGCTTTTTTTTCCATCGAGAGTCCTCAAGCTCCGTATTTTTGCAAGGAGTATCCAGAGGTAGCAAGCGCACATCAGTACTTTTGCGTCATTCTATTTGCTATTATCAGATATCTCGCTGGAGGAAAGGAGAGTAAATGTTTTAATGGAATTCGGCTGTGCCCATCTCACAGAAGATTCTTTTAAAGTTTCTAAATTTACTCGGAATCACCACCCCGTGACTCGAATGCCCCCTCCCCCTCCTTCCGAAGCCATTTACAGCCGGAAACGAATCGATTATTGATCGGCGGCCTAGGAAGTTAATTTAAACATATCGCTCTAGTCAGGATGTTATTCATCACTCCTTTTGGCGTAATGAGAACGGTCGGCCGTAGCCGTAGCGCAGCGCTTCCACAGTCTTGATTCGTGCCTCGGCCTCAGGAAGAGTCTGTGCGGAGTTTTAGCAGGAAGCTTAACCTCAAAATGTTTCAGGTGTCTGAAATGCTGAGTTGCCAGTTTTATCTATTTTCCGTGAAACGCTGCAGTACATAACACTTTCGCCATTTGGCTCTGTTACTCTGCCGTGCTAAGGAAGAACGCCGTATGGACATTCGAGAGTTGCCACATTTCCTTCAGTAAAACTTTTATTTTCAAGGAAAGTTATGAATATATTTCCTTTAAATTTTCAGAATCCTTAGATACAATTGCGAACTAAATTATCTGAAAAATTGGGAGGAAAGTATTCATAAATTGACCAGGAAATGCGTGTTTTATCCAAAGACATTTGGCAACGTCTGAAAGCTCATACGGCGTTCTTCCTTAGCACGGCAGTACTGGTGTTACCTTCCGAGGGAAAAGGTCCGTGGCAGAAGTGACACTGTCCGCAGAAACGACGCAAAATACATGAGTTACATTTTGCAATGAGGAACCACTATTTCTGGCCCATTTTAGAAACATCATACATGCCATTGGTTTCCCTATGCAGATATGTGCTTTTATGGGAGAACCAGAGATAGTGGTTCCTTATTGCAAAATGTAATCCCCATCGAGTGATTCTGATCGTAGAAAATTTAACGAGGACACTAATGGAAATAATTTTAAAGCCTCAATGTTTCGTAGCATCGGAGTTATAAGCTTTTAAGATTTCCGCATTTTGTCCAGTCTCTCCAATTGACTTGTTTCGTTGTGCGAAGTATGAACATTTGGACTTCACCAAATTTTTATTTGACACTTTCAGGGAACTGTATTTTCAATACAAACTAGTTTATCTCAAAATATGAAGGAAAAATATTCTTGACTGTCCCCTAAAATGAACGGTAATGAATAAAATAATTATTTACTATGCAAGTATAAATAGGGTTCACTGGGAAAAAAAAACACCTTGGATCTAGAGTTCAGACTCTTGAAAACATTGACAAGAAAGAGAACTCTTGATTCAATCAGATTTAAGCTTAAATCAAAAGGAAATCCGCTCAAATTAAGATGCTTGGTTCTTGATTTAAGCTTAAATCTGATTGAATCAAGGGTATTTTTTCTTGTCGATGTTTTTAAGAGTCTGGACTCTAGATCCAATGTGTTTTTTTTCCAGTGTTTCCAATATTCACTGTAACAATACGCCTCTATATATAGTCTTTTACGATCGCAGCAGCGCAAACGAAACTTTTTTCATGTTTTCGTCATTTTTGTTGCCATTGAAGCGAGAAATTTAAATTTTGAAAATTGCTCGAATTTCGTCAAATGGGGGTGCTAAAAAAGCACTGAATTTTTCTATCGAGGAGGCACTGAATTTCTCGGAAATGCACTGTAAGAGCACTGATTTTTAACCGGAGTCGGAAAATGAGCGAAGCGGCAACCCGAAGGAGAGCAATTTAAATTATGAGTGTTGTATTATACCCGTGTAGCAAATCCCTATCTGCGGAATATATTGGAAAAGTTGGGAGGTTCGAACTGATGTCGTTCGGGGGGCATTGTTCGCGTTCTGCTCAAACAGTTGGTGCCTGGCACCGCGACGCACCGCGGCGAAAACGATGCGGGCAGAGGGGTACAAACCCTCCGGCCGCCCTCTCGCCCCAGCCCCCAGCCCCCAGTCCCGCGGCAAATATTATTACGGACGCTTTAGGACGCAAAGCTTATTAGCGAGCTTTAATCAACATGTTGCCCGTCGAGTCCCGGGTGCTGTCTTCATTTGCGCCTTCAATTGCCTCTCAATGCAATTTCCCTGCTCCGGTCAAGACCCCGGAGGGTCCGAACGGAGCATTTCTGTTTGCTCCGCGCCCCTTACCGCGTGTCGTAACGATGTTTACAGGGTGATGTAAAATTCCTGCACGTCCTCTATAACTCCTGGGCAGGGTGTCTACAAGTCCAGAAAGTCCGGAAGTAGTACTGATTTGTTAAAAAGCTGTCCGGAAGTAATGAAAAAGTGCGGAAATCCCGCAAGTAGGTCCTGAATTTTTGTCGTTCTTGTCGCGATTTAAGCGAGAAATTCAATTTTTTGAAATTTTTCGAATTTCGAGAAATGAAGGTGCTGAAAAAGTACTGATTTTTGGGCAGCCTGTTTTAGTAGACACTCTGCCCAGGGTTCTTGCCCCTAAAGTCGTTACCAGGGTTGCCACAGTCAAGGATTACCGGAGAAACCGGGAAATGTCAGGGATAAATTGTCCATTCACCTTTATTTCGTATTTAGAATGAGTTTGTCGTTTCGAACTACAAGTTTTGCATGAAAACTATTTCAAATCAAGTCTTTTTACGCTTCTGGCATATCCTCCATCGTCAGGGAATTTTACCACAACGTAAAAGAGAGATCAGGGAAAATGTCAGGGAATTTCATTTTCGAAATTTTGTGGCAACCCTGATTTTCTTACTATAGTAAAAAAAAATAAGGCCTTTTTTGTGTGTACGTCCGTGTCATTTCGCATTCTCATTGGTCTTTCATTAACCAATCAGAAAACGTCATTGAAAATCCCCGGGAAATTTACATGTATTCTTCCGTAAAGGAATTATTGATAGGTAGACAGGTATAAAAATGGGATGTATTTCTTCTAATAACCAGGATAAAAGGGAGGATTATTACCTATACAGGATAGTCCTAGAAAAACGGGATGTACCTATATTAATAAACCGGGATAACAGGAAGGATATCGATCATTGTGTATCGATATTCGATACATCGTTTGTTCTAAAGCAGTATTTACTGGGATAAAACGGGATTTCTTCATAATAACCGGGATAAAAGGGAGGAATTTTACCTATACAGGATAGTCATGGATGAACGGGATGTACCTATATTAATAAACCGGGATAACAGGAAGGATATCGATCTTTGTGTATCAATATTCGATACATCGTTTGTTCTAAAGCTGTATTGACTGGGATAAAACGGGATTTCTTCATAATAACCGTGATAAAAGGGAGGAATTTTACCTATACAGGATAGTCATGGATGAACGGGATGTACCTATATTAATAAACCGGGATAACAGGAAGGATATCGATCTTTGTGTATCAATATTCGATACATCGTTTGTTCTAAAGCTGTATTGACTGGGATAAAACGGGATTTCTTCATAATAACCGTGATAAAAGGGAGGAATTTTACCTATACAGGATAGTCATGGATGAACGGGATGTACCTATATTAATAAACCGGGATAACAGGAAGGATATCGATCTTTGTGTATCGATCTTCGATACATCGTTTGTTCTAAAGCAGTATTGACTGGGATAAAACGGGATTTCTCATAATAACCGGGATAAAAGGGAGGAATTTTACCTATACAGGATAGTCATGGATGAACGGGATGTACCTATATTAATAAACCGGGATAACAGGAAGGATATCGATCTTTGTGTATCGATATTCGATACATCGTTTGTTCTAAAGCAGTATTGACTGGGATAAAACGGGATTTCTTCATAATAACCGGGATAAAAGGGAGGAATTTTACCTATACAGGATAGTCATGGATGAACGGGATGTACCTATATTAAGAAACCGGGAAAACAGGAAGGATATCGATCTTTGTGTATCGATCTTCGATACATCGTTTGTTCTAAAGCAGTATTGACTGGGATAAAACGGGATTTCTTCATACTAACCGGGATAAAAGGGAGGAATTTTACATCCTATACGGGAGAGTCATGGATGAACGGGATGTACCTATATTAATAAACCGGGATAACAGGAAGGATATCGATCTTTGTGTATCGATCTTCGATACATCGTTTGTTCTAAAGCAGTATTGACTGGGATAAAACGGGATTTCTTCATAATAACCGGGATAAAAGGGAGGAATTTTACCTATACAGGATAGTCATGGATGAACGGGATGTACCTATATTAATAAACCGGGATAACAGGAAGGATATCGATCTTTGTGTATCGATATTCGATACATCGTTTGTTCTAAAGCAGTATTGACTGGGATAAAACGGGATTTCTTCATAATAACCGGGATAAAAGGGAGGAATTTTACCTATACAGGATAGTCATGGATGAACGGGATGTACCTATATTAATAAACCGGGATAACAGGAAGGATATCGATCTTTGTGTATCGATCTTCGATACATCGTTTGTTCTAAAGCAGTATTGACTGGGATAAAATGGGATTTCTTCATAATAACCGGGATAAAAGGGAGGAATTTTACCTATACAGGATAGTCATGGATGAACGGGATGTACCTATATTAAGAAACCGGGAAAACAGGAAGGATATCGATCTTTGTGTATCGATATTCGATACATCGTTTGTTCTAAAGCAGTATTGACTGGGATAAAACGGGATTTCTTCATAATAACCGGGATAAAAGGGAGGAATTTTACCTATACAGGATAGTCATGGATGAACGGGATGTACCTATATTAAGAAACCGGGAAAACAGGAAGGATATCGATCTTTGTGTATCGATATTCGATACATCGTTTGTTCTAAAGCAGTATTTACTGGGATAAAACGGGATTTCTTCATAATAACCGTGATAAAAGGGAGGAATTTTACCTATACAGGATAGTCATGGATGAACGGGATGTACCTATATTAATAAACCGGGATAACAGGAAGGACATCGATCTTTGTGTATCGATCTTCGATACATCGTTTGTTCTAAAGCAGTATTGACTGGGATAAAACGGGATTTCTTCATAATAACCGGGATAAAAGGGAGTAATTTTACCTCCTATACAGGATAGTCATGGATGAACGGGATGTACCTATATTAATAAACCGGGATAACAGGAAGGATATCGATCATTGTGTATCGATATTCGATACATCGTTTGTTCTAAAGCTGTATTGACTGGGATAAAACGGGATTTCTTCATAATAACCGGGATAAAAGGGAGGAATTTTACCTATACAGGATAGTCATCGATAAAACGGGATGTACCTATATTAATAAACTGGTATAACAGGAAGGATATCGATCTTTGTGTATCGATCTTCGATACATCGTTTTTTCTAAAGCAGTAATGACTGGTATAAACGGGATTTCTTCATAGTGACCGGGATAAAGTGGAGGAATTTTACCTATACAGGATAGTCATGGATAAAACGGGATGTACCTATATTAAGAAACCGGGGAAACAGGAAGGATATCGATTTTTGTGTATCGATCTTCGATACATCGTTTTTTTCTAAAGCAGTAATGACTGGGATAAAACCGGATTTCTTCAGAGTGACCGGGATAATATGCAGTAATTTTACCTATACAGTATAGTCATTTATAATAGTGGATGTAACTATGTTAAGGAACCGGGATAAAACACATCAAATGCATCATGAAACATAGCAAACACATCAAACACATCATGAAACACGTAAAACGCAATATACACATCATGATACACCTAAAACACATCAAACACAACAAACACATCATGAAACACAATCAAACACATTAAACACAACAAATACATCATGAAACACAATCAAACACATCAAACACAACAAACACATCATGAAACACAATCAAACACAACAAACACATCATGAAACACAATCAAACACATCAAACACACCATGAAACACAATCAAACACAACAAATCGCATGTATCGATAATCGCACGTTTCGATAACCGCATTTATCGATTCCAAATTCCCCCAAATTTCCCCATTTATACAAAAAATTACGAATCTTCCTATTTCTCTACTGTTCGAAATTATATGAATTTAATTTTTGATCATTAATAATTGTATGTATTTCATTACAACTCTTTTCTCCTATCTTTGCGACTTATTTTTCATTATCAGTTGCATTACTTCATTATCATGTGATGAAAAACAGCTGAGTATTTTTCACCACTTGGTTTTTCGCAATTTTTCCGTTGAAAAATGCTACTTGGGTTGGGTGATTTAATTTTACCGTGAATAATATTGGTAGATAAAAAATTGTACCATCAAGTCTCCAAGGGGTTTCATCCCCTAGCGTCAACTCTGGGCGTTCTCCGTGCGTCCATCACGTTTACCGGTCGATTTTACCGGTGATAAAATCGCTAGGATCATCAACATATGAGCGATTATCGCCTCAGTCGCCACGGTGGTAGGCCAACACTTTTCCATTAGGCTATGGCCGCAACATGATTCCCAAGTGCGAATTGCCTCTATGTAGATGGATCGGCGCTTCGCAACCTTACAACTTTTTACATTGCGTTGACTGACACCGAGTTTTCATTGGATTTTTTTTTTTTTTTTTTTATTTTCCCTCCTCTGTACTTTATGAAATACGTACTGTACTTTATGAAATACGGTTGGTAAAATGAGGTTCTACTGGTAATCTCATCATTCTGTCTTTGTAAAATTACCAAGAATAGTGAGATGGCAAAGATATCGATGGACCTTGGTAAAAACGCCGATATTTTTTTATCGCCTGTGGTAGAATTACAGAGATAAAATGGTAAATTAAGTTACCGGGAATTGATTACGAATAAAAGTGGTATTCTTACCTGGAAAAATCAGTAAAAATACCGGTCTGCCTTTCTAACATTACCAATGATTGATAAAAAAAAGAGATGGTAAAGTTACCAACGGACCTTGGTAAAAACGGCAGCGGCGGCGGCATAGAAACATGTTTCATAAGCGTCATTCATGCGTTAGTAGGCGTTGATGAAAAATTGCAATTTATTGCAATTTTATCTCTATAAAATCGCGTTCGATAAAATCGCGATTTTATTGCAATTTATCGCGATTTTTCTCCCGATAATATTGCGATGATTCGCCGTCGATAAAATCGCGATTTTTTTATCCGATAATATTGCAATAAATCGCGACGTCGATAAAATCGCGATATATTCTCCGATTAAATCGCAATTTATGGCGATCACTACTACTCGGGAATTGCAGCAGCAAATCCAAAAATTGTTACGCATCACCGCCACTCTTTAATTTAAATATCAAACCGACCTGTGGCCTTTTATCAAGGTTAATATAAATACATCCCGTTTTATTAATGACAAACCTATTATATTTCGTTTATATTATATTATATTCTATCCTATTTGCTTTCCATCCATTTTATTTTATCCCATATAAACCGTTTCAAACTGATTATTCACCTTTTTTTAAAACTCCAACCTTAATTGAAGTAAGTTTTTAGCTAAATTGAAGATGATCTTTTGAATGAATAAGCACTTAACAGAACTTCAGCAGTATTAATATTAACACAATTTACGAGAATAATGTAAATTAAAAAAAATTAAGTGATATTTTCATAACGAATTGACAGAATATACGAGGGGGTTGGGCCGCGGAGCGGCCAGGGGGCGGAGCCCTCTAGTTTTGTATATAAACATATTTCGAATGTTTTAATGAGCCTCTAGTCACCAAGCCCATGAAAACGCTTCAGACTTTTAATTATCATTGTTTTTACATTGTATTTTATTCACTAAAACCGTCTGTTTGTATTGTTCTGAATACACCTTTCATTCACGATTTAAGTATGAATAAGCGGAATGTTCAGAATTTCGCAGCAGTAGGATGATGAAAAAAACTCCAGACTCGTACACATTCAAAGTAAAATATGCGTTTAAACACGTTTTATTCGGGTGTCGGGTCAGAGAAGCAAACAGAGCCCCCTTTTCCCATCCCGACTGTTCTTCCCGTTCCCTCCCCTCTTGGTTCCCACCCCCTGCGACCCCATTTTCATAAAAATTCTGCTATCTGCCATCTCTGCTCCCTAGGGACGTTTCGCCTGCTTTTTGCGGCGATTTGAATACACGAGAGCGTAGTGGCTTGCGTTCGTGAATCGGACGAGAGCGGAGGTGGAAGGTTAAGCCACCCATCCACAGACAGCGGGTGACGCTCCCGGGTGCATCCATAGACAGCGGGTGACGCTACCGGGTGCATCCATAGACAGCGGGTGACGCTACCGGGTGCATCCATAGACAGCGGGTGACGCTACCGGGTGCATCCATAGACAGCGGGTGACGCTACCGGGTGTATCCGTAGCGGTAGTAAGCAAACATTGACGTATCGAACTAATTTCTGCTCAAATACTACTTTCACAAAAAATCCTTTGCAGAAATCGCTACGCTCTGAAGCGTACCTCACCTGTTTATTCCCGTAAAAAATCAAGTTTGTAAAACCTAAATTTAAAATAAGAGTTTGCAAACGTGAAAATTACTCGCTCGATTTCAGCAATGCCTTAAATGCAATAATTTGCGTTTGCATACCCTCAGCCAGGGTGGCGTTTCATGAAATATAAAAGCGTGTTTCGCGTTGAATCTTTAATGAAATCTTCTATGAAATTTCATAAATATGTACAGGAAAGACATACCTAGAAAGATATATTTTACATAGTAGGTGATTACCCTAGGCAACTACTAAAACGCTGCCGAAATTGTTTTAAATCATAGAATTCCTCGTTTCTATTGCTCATTTTTCCCATACGAGAAGAATAAAGTAAAATCCAGAGTTAAGAAAATAATGCGAATTTTTTGTATTAGGTATTTTTTTTCATAGTGCGGATTGCACACCCCGTCTCTGAAAGAATGTTCCTTATTCTTCAGGATTTTATAGCCTCGTGATATTTCATGAAAAACTTCATAAGAATTTTCAATCTTTTACAATGTTTCTTTCAATTCATCCCATCCTGCTCTCGGCTTTACTCTAGAGGATCACAAAGTAGATTTTGGGAAAAGACGGCTGGAATGGATTTTACAGCGTAATGGATCCTTATCTTGCCAAACAGTTGAAATCAGTTATTTAGCAACATTTATCGATACCTCAATGTTTATTTACTTCCGGTGTAGGTTGCAGATACAAGAACCGCCCCCGATCGCGCGAATCTGCACTCCGTAGGGCGATTTTGCGCGGCCGATTTCACGCATGGCGCTGCCTGTGGAAACGCGGCTTCGCGAAGGCGGAGGGACACGTGCACGTATTTACGCTAAAAGGAACTATGTGCATTGGGTTTGCGTTTAACATAGTTCCTTTTAGCATAAATACGTCCACGTGGGGACGTGGGGCGCGGATGAGCCGAAACTCCCAAGTAATGCGCCCTCCGTTTTACGATTGAAATGGGAAATATCTCTACGCACGCAACTTTTTTAATCATACTACGGCGTCAAGAGAGCTTTTATTCACAGAGCTGGGCGTATCGAAGAACAGAATGGAAGGCCCATCGGAGGAATGAGTGTTCTTTCGAGGGACGTGTCCTTTCGCGGACACCTTACGTTTTTCTTGAGGATATTTTTTCTTCCTCTTTGATAATTATTGGGTCTATTGCTAATCGCCGAAAAATTGGATGAATCTCGTTAACGTGTCTAATTAAGGCTCGCAGAGGTAATAGCACGTGTCAAAAAATTGAGGAATCTTAATGATCTTTTTTTCTTTTTCTTTTTTTTTTTTGAGAAAAGCGTAAGTCGATTGGCACGTTACAAAATTGCTGCGGTCAGTTCAGTTATTTTTCGATTGAACTCCTCGAAAAGTTTACTAAACTTTGCGGGTGCAAAGAATATTTTTTTATTTTATTTTCCGGAAAATCCGAGGGATTTTCATTTGTACATTATTTAGTGAGCTCTCGTAAAAAGACATCGATGGCTCAAGTAAAATAATATTTTCATCGCGATTGTTTAAAAATCTCCTGTAAAGGTAGCTCACTATTGTATTTACTTGAAATTATCCGTGAATATTTTGACGCGAACAAAAACAATTCGCAGAAAGTTTCACCATAAATTTGTGATAAGTTTTCTTTTGAAAAAATAATAAGAACGGACACGTGTAATTTCGCAATTCGAGGCACACATTTTTCGACTTGAGCCATCGATATCGTAAACCATCATAGATATTGAGTTAACCTGAATGAAAAATGTTTGTATTACTAAAAAGCTGAAAATCTGCAACAAATTGAAATACTCTTTTGCGACATTTTAGTGTATTATCCGAAGAAAACACACCATTTTTCCATTTCTTCGCTCGCGCAAGCAGAAAGTTCTTATTTCCGAGGCGAAGGAGTCGAGAAATGGTCCTTTTCTAACGAGGAATCTATGTTGGAGACTATCTGCCGCATTGCGATAGGGCTGTGTCGCGGTCAAGAACCAGGATAGAACCGTTGAACTATTGAGCCATTCCAAGGCCGTTACGACAAGAATGCTCATCCTTGCTCCAGATTGACTTGAGCGAGCTTGCGAGTGAGTCAGACGATAAGATTCATGACTGTATCCTATGAAGCCAATAATCTAGAAGCTAGAAGTCTGACTTTAAGACATTTTTTCACTTAGATTCAAAATCCCGACTTTTCAACCATACTTATTACTTGTATTTTCCTGCGTTTTAGATGATGACCCAATTGATGTTGCTCAGGTTCCTGAAATGATGCAAACGCTTAAGATTTACAGGGTTATCGGCGGTCTGGAAAATCAGGGAAAGTCAGAGAATTCGTAGGAAAAGTCGGGGAATTTCTTAAACATCCACTAATCACTGAAACATATCACTGATCCATCAACTGTTCGCTCTCTCTCTGGTCATTTTTAAGGATTGCCATCCTTTAACCAGCTACTGAGTGTCCTTTTCCATTATTGGATCTCCAAGCAAAGAAATTTTGTCCCAAGTTTAGCAAAAGTCAGCGTATTAAAAAAAGAAGTGGAAATTTTGTTTGGAGGTCAGGAAATTAGAAAATTTTGGAGTCAGGGAAAAGCGGAAATAGTCAGGGAATTTGAAAACGAAGAAATTATGGCAACCCTGGATTTCGGATATTTCGTGTGAGAAAGTTGGCTACCCTCTCGGGCCCCAAGGCTTCTATGAAACAACATGTCCATACTTTCCGTAACTAGGTAATTTAGGTGCTATGACCCTGCAGAGATCCATTCCTCTCGAGCGTTTTTTCTGCCGTCCCACTGTCACACGTTCGGGAACCTTGGGTAAACACAATCAACGATTTCAGCAACGTTCGCTAACGAGCCGTTTTTCCTGGACGCATGCCATTCGATGCGCGCCAACCTCTGCCGCGCCAAGTAAAAACGACGTATGATCTTTCGAATGTTGCCAAATTACCCCCCAAAAAACAGTCTTTTTTAATGAAAGTTACGAACATGTTTTGTTGAAATTTTCAGACTTTTTGGATCGAATCACGAACTTAATCCTCCGAAAAATCGGAAGAGAAATATTCCCAAATTTTCTGAAAATTCGTGATTTGTCGAAGGAAATTTGACAACGCCAGATGGCTCATACGGCGTTTCTCCTTTGCACGGCAGACCTTCCGTCCAGCGGCTAGGCGTAAATAATCAGCTATCGATGCTTTTCCATTTAAACCCTTCATAAAGAATCGATCAATAAGGTATACCGTAATAATCGATCCTTTTCCATAGGTTTAAATGGTAGATCAATCGATTAATCGCAGAGCACGACTCATCATTGCTCCCGTCACAGATCAGGCTCCCCGATCAGCGAACAGCGAATCGAACGACACCGACACCTCTCCCCCTCGGTTCCTTTATCAGAACCCCCCTCCCCCCACCCGTGGAGGTCCCTGGCCCCCTGTGCCCCCCTCGGAACCCCACCCCCTCCCTCGCTCCCGGTTCAATCAACGCACCGAGACCTTGTCAACCCGTCTCTAATTACTCATGTGGAATTTCAAAATGGGAGCGCGCAGAGGCGTTCCAACCGGGGAAAGTAAGTAAATACGGTCCGGGAGAAGGTTCATTCGACCCAGTCACATCATACACTCGGAGGAAAAATAACACAGACGTCTGGTAAGCTCTTAGATATGTGCTGAAATTTCAGCAAAGATGCTGATTTCATGACGCGGAAATAGGTGTGTGTTGATGTTTTTTTAAATAGGATATTACAGGGTTGCCACGGTCAGGGAAAACCGGGAATTGTCAGGGATTTTTGAAAAGTCAGAGAAAACGACGGAAGTGTCGGGGAAAAATTGCTTACTCACGTTTATCTGTTTTCTAGAATGGGTTCGACGTTTCAAACAGCAAATGCCTGGAAGCTATTTCGAATTATGTTTTTTCAACCTCCATGACGTGTGAAATACATCATCAATCTTAAGAGAATTTTACCAAAATGTGTCTTGGAAATGTCAGGGAACATCGCATGTACCATATATCCCCTCAAAGCACATGATTTTTGCAATGGACAAAAGAGATAAGTAATAGACTAAGTAACGGCAACCCACGAGAGACTCTTTAATTAGTTCAGCATTGCCTCCCTTATTCTAGAGGAATCGTCCATTTCAACCCATAGGATTGCTCCACACTCCGTATGTTTTCTTCGTATATTGCTTTTTCTATCAATTTCAAGAATCGGCCCGCAGGAATAAAGAATGATTCATGAGAATTTTTCCGGCAAATTCATATTCGGGTGAGAAATTCGGCAACATCCTGATGTTTTCCCGAACATGGCACTGTAACACAGCTGTAACTAGAATTCAATAGTGCCAGAGAAAGCTCTCGTCTCATTTTTCGCTCACGGCGAAATGCGTTTTTACGATGCAGCGGATTTGATTTAAGTCGCGATTGCGAAGAATGCGAGATCCGTGGGCGGACGAACGGATTGGAGGATCTCGATTTCAGACTGATCATGAATACAGATCGGCATTTTTTTCATAAAGCGGATATATTATGTTTCTTTTTTTCACGTTCTATTTTTAATCGTATCCGGAATGTTGAATGGAATTCAGGGTTGCCGCACTCAGGGGAAATCGGAAAGTGTCGCGGAATTATAATAAGTCAAGGAAAACCTGGAAATTTCAGGGAAAATAATGTAAATGTGAGGGGAAAATTGTTGAGTCACGTTTATTTGCTACCAAGAATGGGTTGGACGTTTCTAACAGTGGCGTGGCGTGAATGATCAATGTATATCAATCCTTTTCCATAGGCTTAGATGGCAGATCAATCGATAAATCGCAAAGCACGCCACGCCACTGGTTTCTAACTACAAATGCCTGAAAGCTGCTTCAAATTATGTTTTTCTAACCATCTGGTATATCTTGGGTAGCCAGGAAATTTTACAGAAGTGTGTCAGGGCAATTCGTCTTCCTATTTCTGTGGCAACCCTCATAATTTCTTGAACTGCAAAATATTTTCCGTGGTCAGTTTTTAGGGTTGCCATGTATCCATATCGCTGAGGGTGTTAATGAAAACATGAAGTATGACAGGAAGTCTAAAAGGTCGCAAATAGAAGTTTCGCACTTCGGCAAAGTGGAACCTTTCTAGGGGTGCACTTCGTGACCTCTTTCGGCGCTGCGACGATGGTCATAATGGACTCGAGCGGCTGCATCATTTGGACGTATTATGTTAAAAGGAACTATGTGCATTATGACGTGAGCCCCTCTATGCATGTATTCTTATGGATCTCAGGGTTCATGTTTTAATGCACATAGCTCCGTCCGGCAGAAATACGTCCATTTCTCTCGGACGTTGCCAAGTGTGATGTTCCATCCCAGCTCGGAAGAAGGTCGTTGCGATCCGAGCTCAGGAAAGATGAAGGGGCATTGTTCCCGGGTTTAGGTTCCGTCGCACAGTGAATCGAATTACTAGAGAGGTCGATCATGAAATTGTTGGTGAAAACCGCAACTTTTGATGTTTATTTCGTCACATTTTAAAGTTTTGGGGGTCCTACTGGAAGAGAATTTCGCGAGAAAACCGACGGAACCACTTGCAGAACCTCAGAGTTTTGTATAAACGGAGTTATAAGCGTTTAAAGTTTCCAAATTTTGTCCGACCTCTCTCACTGACTCGATCCACCGTGCGTCGGGGCATATTCAACAGGGGACACTCGAGGGAGAGGAGACGCTCGGCCGAGATGCCAGTGATAAAATGATCCGTTTGTGTTCACTTTTGTCTTACAAATTACCATCATCTACTCATGGCACTCCACTCCACTCGGATCCGTGGAGGGCTTTGAATGAAGACGACGCCCTGGCCTGGTCCCGCGACGCGACGTCAGGTGTTAGTCGCTCTTGCTCTTGCCCAACCCCGCTGCTCTCTCCGCTCCCCTCTGACCTTAGTTAACCCTGCGGGTCACCGCTGTTGCCACAGTGGATGTGGATAAGGACGGATTTAAGGAGCAACTAGAGTCCCTTTATACCCCAAGCCGAGACAAATCAATTCTGGTTGAGCTGAAAGTGGCCAAAAAAAAAAGAAAAAAGAAAAAAAAAATCGAATTCTGATTGGTTATTGGCTCTCGCTCATGCTGTCACAGAAGTTGAACTGTACTTTCGCTGTAGAACTTTCGGGAACGTTTCGATTATCAACCGATGATTCGATAATTTCTTCCGTTTGATCCCTTGTTTTCAAAAGTCTCCGTTAATCACACCTCGCACCTCGCTAGGAGCTTCGGGAAAGTCTGAAATCGTGAAGGGAATCTGGAAAATGCTTCCAGGAATGGGGACATTGACCGTTTCATGCATTAATGGAAACTTTCTATTCCACGGACCTTTTAATATATACTCTATGTATGTTTTTTTTTTCTTCTTGTAGCACCGGTTCTGTAGTTTACGGCCAATTTTTTTTTTTTGGGGGGGGGGGGGGGGGGCACAGTCGACTTGACATAAAGAGCATACGGAGCCGGGATTCAAACGATAATATTTCCGTCAAACATCAGTAGTGTTTTTACTGGAAAACGTTCACACAGTCACAGAAATGTTACAGTTTTTTCTTCCTCTGTAGGATGGCGAAAGAACTGTAGTGTTCTTATTTAATTATATTTTTTGTAATTTCAACGTTTTATTGTTCAACCCTCCAAGACTGTTCTTTTATATCACACATCTGATTGCATTGCTCCCCAATCGAAAGTAAATTTTTCTCACTGCGCAAAACTGTCTCACTTTTTGTCCTGTGATTAATGAATTTTTCCAGGGTATGGCTCCATCGCTCCATACCCTGCTGCCTATGAAGTGGTGTTTCAAAATAGGTCAAAACAATACACTCTGGCACCCCTCGAGCCGTCGTTGAACCTGTTGACTGTTGAGCGCGGTGGTATCCATTCGACTGCTCTCTAATTTATACAACACATAATGGATGGAAGATGAGACACCGAGGAATGAGGAAATCATCTTGGATTTCGCACCCCTTGTCAAGGAAAAAAAGAGCATCTTTTTGTTACTGTTCGCACCCTTTTCGTAATGATTCTTTGATAGGCGGAAGGCATGACTCCTTTTCAGACTGTCAAACAAGTTTCGATACCTTTTCTCGTCGCATAATTCATTCTTTCCGCGGTTGATCCCATCTTATGCTCCGTTAAATGGAGTGTCTGCGTCTCGACTCAACTTGCGCTCACCATTCATATCGATTTTTATCAATAAAAAATCAATTACGAATGATTCTTTCTAGAGATTCCCTTGAGACATTTTATTTTAACCTGCGGTTCATATGCTTGTTACATCATCTGAAAAGTAGAACCGAAATTGGAGGACTCTTGTTGATTGGGAAAAAAGAGGTAACTGGTAACACAAACGATCTATAATTTGATGGGAAAAATGTTAAGCCTTGACTTGTTTCGGAGAAAAATCTCGAAAAATATCGGGGTATTCGGCAGTTTTGGTATAGTAGAATAATAATCGTTGTCAAAAATTCTACGGTTCGACTGCTAACCGGGTTATCATCGAGTAGCAGGAGCAATTAGTAAATGGCAAAATTAAAGAAAAAAAAATATACGCGTCGCCTAGTATTTTTTTTAATATTTTATGAGAATATTACAAAATTTCTGCAGGATGCATGTACAATTAACCCTACAGGCACCAAAAATATTTTAATGAAGAGTTTAGTGAGTTATCTCACTAGACTATTTATCTGCTTTTTTTCTTTAATTAATCTTGCACTGAAAATAAAACTCCGGCCGTGGAAGTCGTACTTACGGGCTACACAGACGTATCGTCCGCGTTCCGGGCTCAAAGGCCGGAAGTTCCAGGTGTACCACCCGGAGTAATCGAAACTACGACTCCAGCACCCGGTAGTTTCGGCCTCTGAGCCCTGAACGGACGGTATGTCTATATAGCCCGTAGCTTTTTTTCTCAGTGTGCTTCAATGCAATTTGTACCTAATGTTGGCGTTATTTCTGTTTGTTTCAGGGGGAAAATGAACCCTGAAATGGCGATGGTGGCCCGGCGCAACGAGGAGGTTGAAACATTGCGCGGGGTCATCCAGCAATGGAACGCCAATAGATTGGACCTCTTCGAGCTTTCCGAACCAAATGAGGTAAGACTCGTTCACTCGTTTTACTTTTTCATTAGTTAACTCTCTTTATTCTTCATTCATAACTTCATACGTTCATAACCAACCATACGTACCCTGTTAAAAATTCCAGAGTGAAGTCCGGAATGCAGCCGAATCCGGAGTCTATTTTCATTTGGCTGCTTTTTCATCCGTCTCGTTATCCGTTACATTCTCTTACATTTTCCTTCCTATCCGCAATTCACCGATTTTCATCTCTTATTTCTGATCTTTTTGAGTGGTTGGGGGGGGGGGGGGGTGTGTTACATCACCATATTTTAGCTCAAATCAAACATTCTCTCTCGGATGATTTTCTTTTTTTGCGTTGAATATATCAAGAAAAGGCTACAAGGAATCAACCCCCCTATCCCTTTTTTAATATTTTTTTTAAATATTTTCTCCCGTTGCGCTCCCGCGCATTTCAGCGCCTTCGGCTTTATTCAATTTTATACGTACTGCAAACCACACCCTTCAATATTTTTTTGCGACGCATGAATCCGAAAAGTTAAATCCTCACGAAGAAAGAAAGTTATTGCAAAATCCTCCAACCCAACCTCTTTTCTACTATGCGTTCATCCATCCCTCTTATGGAGAAAAAGTTGTTTTACATTTTTTCTCTGTGAACCTTATCGACAGTGTTTCACCTTTCACCGCATCTTATTTTTTCTCAACTTATCCGAGTGTGCCTCTTTACCTGTTTATCAATGCTCACCGCATGCTTTAGCCGCGAATCAACATTTTTGCCCCTGACTGCGAGTTTTATGTGTTTACTTTCAGGATTTCCATGGTCTTGAGAATCTGAGAAGACCTTTATTATTACCCAGACCATGTTTTTATGAAAAATACGCGGGCTTTTGGCATCTTGTTTCATTGAATTGCACGCCAGCCCCTCTCGGTTGTGTCAACTTACTGATCTTATACTTCCCCCAGGCAGTTGAAAGTAGTAACTTCCTCGTTCTTTTAAAAATATTTCCTCTTTGATAATCATTGAGAAAATTTTAAGTATAGTGCACTTGCCTACGAACAGAACCTAGGAAATCCGTTACGCCCAGTGATGTCTCTTGAAAGTTGGCAACCTTGTTTTTTCTCCATTTGAATGCATGTAAAACCATCGATTCTTGGTCAGGCAGCTTGCTTCACCTGAAATCGATATTTCCAATGGATTTAAATGGAAGAAGTGTTGCCAACTTGCAAAATCGCCAGTGGTTACGCTGCGATAGCTATCAAATGACCACTAGATTCTCCACAAAAACGATTTTCAATGAAGTCGAGTTCGTAGAGGGCGGGCAAAACGCTCTCGAGGTTTTTAATGAGGAGCATCTATTTCGGAAAAAGATGCCAAAAGTTGAGTCTGTCAAAAAGTACCATCTAAAACGGACCGTAAGAAATGTAGTTCTGAAATAGAATTAGGGATAACACCCCCTTTCGCTGTTGGTACATTTAGCTTCGGAGAGCCCTTGAGTTGGTGGATTCTGGGTGCCAAGGGTGTTGCGCCGCGCCGCGCCGTATCGCACCCAAAATAAAGGAGCATCCCTGCTTATTTCCTAGAAATCTGTCTGCCCTCGCCCTCATCCCTCCTGATGTTGTCACATCGATGTTTCTTTTTCTTTCTTTTATTCTGAGTTCCCGTTCTATTTCCATTATTTTAAAACAGTTCCTCCTGTTTCTCCGTTGCGAATTTTTCGTATTGAGGGTTTCAATTGATCCGTGCCAAGAATCAGAAACTTTCATTTTAAATATCAAGAAAATCCAAAATGAAATTTTAGTAGGCACCCTAGTTGCAGACCCTTTTACCGAAGATGTCCGATCATCTTACTTATAATGGACCACTAGACAAGGTACGAATATATGTATTCCGATACATGTCTCTTAGTCAGAATTTCACGTAACATACGATTCTCGCATTGAAAATTCCTGGAATCAACTCCTGATTAAGATATTAACGTTTTTATTCTACATTGGTAATGGTAAATTTGAATTGCCCTGTCACAAGAAACTCAATACTCCACGTGAGTCAAATCGCGCAATACAACGGTTTTTGCTGGCGTCTCAATCGAACATTGTTTCTTTCCCACCTTTTATTGTTCAAAGTGTAAACAATTTGCTATAGCTGAGCCAAAGCATCAAAATTGAGATTGCCATATTTTCGTATCGCAGAGACTGCCACAGTAACGTTTAGTTTGTGATCTGACGTACGGCGACCATTCTGTCTTTATGAGCGGGAGGCTTAAATTCACGCGTCAAGAAACGTTTAATATCTTGGTTAGAAGTCAATTTCAGTAATTTTCGTCGCACGAATCGTGCTCTACGTTGAATTTTGGCCTAGAAACACATGGATTGCATTTTGCAAGAAGGAACCAAGAGCATTCCAGTGTTGCTAGGATTGTGCAACTTACATTCTTTGCATTAAATTGCTGAAATCATGAAAAAAATTAAATTTATAAAGGTGATTTTTGTCTTGAATTCATAGTTTATCGGGAGTACAGAAAAAACGTGTTTAGATGATCAGTTTATATTTACAAGGTGAAACAAGTCCCAATCTTAGCAACATTGGAATACTCTTGGTTCCTTTTTGCAAAATGAAATCCATATATCTGTATGCTTAACTTCGCACCTTGTCTAGTGGTCCAATTGGTCCATTGACCACCAGCTGTTCAATTTGGCAACGCTCGCCTGGCTTCCAGATTTTTGGCAACTTATTTTCACCGCAAGCGCGGGAGCATCCCGGCGTGACCGTCTCCCTCGGATGCACCAAGCAGGGCCCCGAAGGTGGGTCCCTCCACCGGAGGGTCGGCTCGAGAGTTGTTAACCGTGTGAAAAATGACTTGAGGGTGACCCACGACGCCCTCCTCCCCCTCGGCCCAACGCATCTTCCTCATCGTCCGAACAGCTTATTTTCTAAAGGCCCCCGGCCTCGAGCCTTCGTTTCGCGTGTCCATCGCGGTTTCCAGAGCTCAAGAGTGTTGGAGGACCCTTTCGAGAATAGTCAAATCATTTCTTTCGGTTTCGGTCCGAGGTTTCGTCAGGCGCTGTCGTGGGCATCCGTATTCACGCGCCAAACCATTCTCCACCCCGCGCCTCTATTTAGCGCCGTATCGGTCCCCTCTTTTATTTAACAGCTGTGATTGTAGCTTTTACCTCATGTTGAATATCGTAATCTTTCGGTATCTTGATCTCTGTCTTTGATACCACCCTATCCTTCATCGTTCAAGGAACTTGGACAGGGTGTCTACTAGTCCGGAATTTCTGGAAAGTCCGGAAATAGTACTGATTTTTTAAGGGCGGTCCGGAAATACTAAAAAAGTGCGGAAATTATGCCAGAAGGTCGGGAATTTTACTCATTTTTGGGCATTTTTGTCGCAATTTGAGCGAGAAATTCAAAATTTTGAAATTTTTTGAATTTCGTCCATTAGAGGTACTGAAAAAGCACTGAATTTTCTGTTGAGGAGGTACTAAATTTCTTGGGAATGTACTAAAAAATTACTGTAAAAGTACCGATTTTCGGTCAGTCTGTTTTAGTAAACACCCTGTTGGAAGATCAGAATAGTTAGCCGGCGGATATTCATCAGCCTCCCTCAAACACTAACTTTCCTATTTAATCTGCAACGCCGAAAGCCTTCTTTTCGTTTCGAAACAGAACTTTTTTCTTCTTCTGGTTGAAGGAACGTAACTCAATTCGAAGGTTGCCAAATTGACTCGTACAGTTAATTTATTTTACATAAATGTACCTTTACAATCTTTCAGCCTTACCCATGAAATCCGAGGAAAAATCAGTGAACTTTTCCGTTAGAAATCTCTAAGATTCTGCTGGCAAAAATGAAATTTACAAGGGGAAGTTCGGCAGTTGTTTGATTCAATTTTGCTACTTTGGAATGGAGTTACGTTCCGTCGTTCGGGAAGCGACGAATTCACGGCAAAGACAGACTGATATGCTTAAAGTGATTCCTTTTTGAGCGTCATCGGTTTAATGTAAATTAAATTAACTTCCCGACAAAGCCGGATTCAAAATTCGTTTAAAATGCTTATTTGTCTCTCCTTTGTCGTCTCGGAACTGCTTTTCCCCTTCTTTTTTCGGAGTATAGCTAGTTTCGAAACAGACCTGTCAATCATCAGGTGTTCAAAGGGGTAGGTCTCGCGGAACACAAAACCTCCATCGGGATTGAATAAACAATCGAAAAATAAAGGGTCACACACCGATTGCGATCATGTAGGCGCGCGGCGCGGTCGAGGGCAAGGTCGTGGGAACAGGGAAACAGGTGGCGAACGCGCCGGTGACGTCACTGTGGTCCCTTCCCGGGTTCCCGGTCCAGCTACTAGGGTCGTAACATTTAATCGCAATATCAAGGCGCGCTCAATTCGAGTCTACCTGCATATTAATGCTCTACGCATGAAGTAGTGCAGATCGCCAATTTATTCGCATTGCGCTGCGCTCACCTAGCGGAACCTGTTCCTGCCGCGCTGAGGGAAAACAGCGCATGAGACCTCAGACGTTGCCGTATTTCCTTGGATGAGAAACGAATTTAGTTGGGATAAATGTGAATATTTGTCTTTAAATTTTTCAGACGCGTTTATTCGCAGTTTAATTTTGAATATCTGAAAATTTCAACGGAAAATGTGCATGACTTTCTTCCTTAACACTTGTTTGATCCGGGGAAATTTGGCAACTCTCGAATGGTCATACGGCGTTCTTCCTCGGCACGGCAGTGTTCATCAGAGTCGGAGCGGAGCAGAATGCCACGGGAAAACGCTGTATGAACACTCAGACGTTGCCGAATGTCTACTCAAGAAAATAGAATTTTCTTCGAAATTGATGCGTATTTTTTGGCTGATTTTTGCGTTGAACTTTAATCACGATTCGACCTGACGTGCACGAAAATTTCGATAAAAATATTCGAAGCTTTTTTCTGTGGAATAAATATTTAGTCGGGAGCGATTTGGCAACGTCTGAATGTTCTTACCGCGTTTTTCCGGAAAGAGTGCGGCGGAAGAGTGGAAAGGTATTGCCAGTCTTGACATTTCCTTTCCCACCCCGGTTTCAATTTTTTTCCTTTTTTTCTTTTAATTCTTTTCTTTTTCCTCTCTTCGTTATTAATTTCACGGGAATCGGCTCTTGATAGCTCTCATCAGTTCGCACTTCTGGTCGGCCTCCCCTGCTGGCATTTATTTGGCCTCCGGTCAAAGAACGATCTCCAGAACCTGGAAAAAAAGGGATTTATCAGGGGACGAAATATATATTGCACGATCGGGGAACACGTTTGGGAATTGGTGATCAACAGTGGGGAGGCGTGAATGATCGATTATCGATATTTCTCCAGTTGAAGCTATGATCAAGAATTGATCATGTAGGTGTTCGTTGCGAACACCCTTTTTATCGATCCTTTTTCATAGGTTTAAAGGGCAGATCGATCGATATATCGCGAATCATGCCACTCCACTGGTGATGAGATCCGGGAACTTCGTCTCTTCCAGTGGCGTGGCGTACTTTGCGATATATCCATTGATCTGCCATTTAAACCTATGGGAAAGGATCGATTAACAGGATGTTCGCAACGGGCACCTTAATATCGGTTCTTTACCATAGCTACCAATGGGGAAATAGCTATAGTCGATCATTCAAATTCCAGAGAAATCAGTGGCTTCAAAGCCCTTGTCTGACCCGGTGCCATGGCAAAATAAAAAGCGGGGGTGTGAGAGAGCTTTCAGTAGCACTAGAAATAGAATCAGTAGCGTCTGAAAGAGAATATGCTGAGGTTCGGATGAGCCCCCCACACACAAAAACAATATTGTTTCGGAGTTGATCATAAATTGGACTTGTTCCTTTTCAGAAACAACCGATTCGCACGGTGAAAAGGCAAAGGGAAAAAGATCGGAAATACGCCTCATTACAGAGACTTGTTGCGAGAGTCAAGAGCACTCGTGGTAATGCAACGCAACGAAAACAAATTGAAATGTTCGATCGACTCACGGCTTGTTATTTCGAAGTGCTCCACGTCGAAAACCTAACAAGTCTATTTTCGGACGAGCCGTGAACTGTTTTAGAGCCTTCGTATTCCGGGGCTCATCGTATCATTCAACACGCGCACCGATTGAAGTATCGAGGAAGCGGAGGACCCTTGCACTGCCGTACGTCGTATGAGCCCTTCAACGTTGCCAATTTTCCTTCGATCAAACCCGAATCTACTGGGTAAATTCTGAATATTTTTCCTCCAATTTTTTAGACGATTTTGTTCGCAATTTAATCTGTGATGTCTAAAAATTTCAAAGTTAAATATTTGTAACTTATATCAAAGATAAATATTTTACTGGAGGCGGTTTGGCAATGTTTAAAGGTTCTTACGGTGTTTTTCCTCGGGACGGCAGTCTATGAGGGCGCTCCCCTCGCATCATATCCGAAAGCTTAACAGTCTGGGCGTGTTATCGGGATATGATCTAGATTAACGCGCTAAGTGCGGAAGAATCGAGCCCTTCCTGGACCCCTATCGATCCGGGTTCCGATTGAGAGAGGACATTGTGCGCGTTTGTGTCGCGTCGCGTCGTCCCCGGACCCTCCGGGCCGCACTGCCGCAGTCCCCCCGGGCCGCCTTTGGGAGCCGCGTCGAGCATTGAGAAGCTCTTGGAGTGGCTCTTGTGAGCGGGCTTATTTATTTTAATCTCATTATCCGCGCCGCGACGCTAGCGACGTTACGCAAGCCAACCTTGAGATCCTAGCCGCGGAAAGGTTGCCAAGCCGGCGCCGACGTCCACCCGTCGAGAAAATTGGTTCATGTGCACGCTGGGAAAATGCAGAGTCCCTTTATACTGAGAGTCAAGACAATGTGAATCCATTTCTGATTGGTTACCGTATTTTAGGCCTCCACAGTGTCACAAACGGGAATAAAGATTACATTTTCACCAATTGCAAAGATTATAATCTGGAATGGACCGAGGAATTACGGGTTCGACAAGTAACAAACGGTTTGAGAGAGGGAACAGAGAAAGATTACGAAAAGCTGCCAATTCGTGTAATCTTTATTCCCGTTTGTGACTCCATGAGGGGGTTTGTCTTGACTCTCAGTACAAGGGGACTCCAAGAAAATGTTGAATCGAAACCCGATAAGCGATATCGGGTGGCGTTTTAATCGTCCGACTGCTTCTCGTATTTGCAGGGTGATAGGCTTGGTTATCGAAAACAGGGTTGTCACAGTCAGGGGATGCTGGGGAAACCGGGAAATGTCAGGGAATTTTATAAAGTTAGGGATAATGACGGAAAAGTGGTTCATGCACGGAGAAAAAAACTATGTGCATGGGACCCGAAGTTGAGGTCACATGGATCTCTGAAGTTTTTTGATCACGTATCCGAAAACTTGAGGTCGAGCTGCCGAAGTTCAGGTCAGACATCGAGGTACTTCGGTATGTATCGGAGTACTTCAGATGTGTGACCCGAACCCTTCGGTATACATCGAAGTACTTCAGATGTCTGACTCGAACTTCGGCAGCTGGACCTCAAGTTTTTAGATACGTGGTCCGAAAACTTCAGAGATCCGTATGACCTCAACTTCGGGTCCCACGCACGAAGTTTTTTTCTCCGTGTGTGCACGCTGGAAAAATGAAGAATCGAAACCTGATAAGGATAATGACGGAAATGTCAGGGATAATGACGGAAATGTCAGGGATAATGACGGAAATGTCAGGGATAATGACGGAAATGTCAGGGATAATGACGGAAATGTCAGGGATAATGACGGAAATGTCAGGGATAATGACGAAAGTGACAGAGAAAAATCGTATCAGGGTTGCTTCGGTCAAAGAAAAATCGGGAACTGTCGAGGAATTTTTAAACGTTAGGGAACTTCTGCAATAGTTGGGGAAAAAGCATTAAGTCACCTTTATTTCTTTCTAGAACGTGTTTGAAGTTTCGAAAAACAAGTTTTGCCTGAGAACTATTTCTCATTATGTCTTTTAAATTATCTAGCATATCTTCCACTGTTAAAGAATTCCCCCAAAGTGTGTCAAGAAAATCAGGAAAATGTTAGGGGAATTCATGTTCTGTGTCCTGTGGCAACCCTGTGTCGAGGTAAGTGTTGAGTGCACGCTGAGGAATTGGAGAGTGGAAATTCGAAACTTGGCGAGCGCCGTAAGGTGTCGCTGAAATTATGCAACTTTCTCTCCTGTATTCACAGGGTGACAAGTCATTGAAGTCAGGGATTTTTCAATACTGTAATCGCGCTAGTTCGATTTTGCTAAAGGCGATCCATCTATTTTTCGAAAAATTTGCGTCGCGCACTAATTTCAGCACACTGGGGGAAAAAAACACATTGAATCTAGAGTCCAGACTCTTGAAAACATTGACAAGAAAAAATACGCTTGATTCAATCGGATTTTTGCTTGAATCGAAACGAAATCCGCTTAAATTAAGAGGCTTGGTTCTTGATTTAAGCTAGATTCTGATTGAATCAAGAGTACTTTTTCTTGTCGATGTTTTTAAGAGTCTGGACTCTAGATCAAATGTGTTCTTTTTTCCAGTACACTATGTAACGCAACCCCGGACTAGACTACCCCTTCCATCCGTAAAACGCACCCTTAATGCAGGCTTAAACCCCCACCAGCATCAGCGTCACGTATTTCATGAACGGTCCCTGTCGTTTTCGAGCTCACCGGTTCTACAACTAACGCAATCACGCCAGGATGCGTCGTTGGCGTGAAAAAATAAAGGCTCGACGCCCGAGGGCCTTTCCTCGGCCATAATATAAAAACAACTTCTGGATCTGGTGGAGTTAATAATAATTACGGTTTCATTCTGAGCTCCAGATAAGATTGGGTGCCGCGGTGGCACCTATTACGGTACTCGGGTTTCCTCGCCTCGTAGAACGGGGTAGCCGCGGAGCGCTCCGAGCCGAAACCGCGCAACTCCCCCCGGAAACCCCCGGGAGATAAGCGGTTTGGCCCGGGAGCAGGAGCACCTGTGTGAGTCACGTAATTTCTAATTACTCGGGGCACTGGCACTCGGCCTCCGATCGGCTCCCGGCAAGGTTGTAGGACCCGGAACGCGGTCGCCGTGTGTAAAAACGTCGTATGAGCCCTCACATGTTGCCAAATTGCCTTTCGTAAAACATGAATTTTCTGCGAAACATCCAAATCTTTTTCTTCCAATTTTTCACAGAATAGTATGTATGAATCAATCTTTAGTGTCTGAAAATTTGGAGGGAAAATTTGTTTGATATCTCTCAAAATTGTTGTTTCATCAATGGACGTCGGCAACATTCAAGTGCTCATACGACGGTTTTTTCCAAGCCCGGGAGAACGCATTGTCAGCAGCGAACATGACGCTCCAACTGGAGCAAAATTGTGTTCCCATTAAGAGACGCCTCTGGATTTTAGTAGTCGAGGTAGTAGATAGTTCTATATCGCAGGAAATTGAAGGCCGTGGTCCAGGAATCCGTTTGCACTCTGAGTGTGAGCAAGATTGGGTTCTCCAAGGAAGGAAAATAGCTTCCCTTACAGAGCAGTGTCTGGTTGCACCGAAGGAAATATTTGTTGCGATATGGTGGCGATCAGTTCCATCACTCAACGGTGCAATTCTGGTTGAACCTCAAGATCCCGTATATCCCTTGATTTTTTAGCTTTCAGGGTCCAATTTATTGCGGCAAAAGTGGTACCAGTAACCGACATTTGAATTTTTGGAAGGCCAGGTCCTTTTCACAGATCCGAACACCGATATGTCCAATACACGGACCATCGATAGGTCCAATACACGGAACACCGATACGTCCAATACACGGACCACTGACACGTCCAATATACGGATCATCGATACGTCCAATACACGGACCACTGATGCGTCCAATATACGGATCATCCATACGTCCAATACACGGACCACTGACACGTCCAATATACGGATCATCCATACGTCCAATACACGGACCACTGATGCGTCCAATATACGGATCATCCATACGTCCAATACACGGACCACTGATGCGTCCAATACACGGACCACCGATACGTCCAATACACGGACCACCACTCCGGCGCTCACCGGCTGTGTGACCCACCGCACTCGTCGAAGGAAAGCGCGGAAGCAGTGGTGGCAAGGAATACAACGTTCGATCTGGCAAAAAAGCGGCTCCTGTCATTAAACTCATGGTAGTTAAACAAGGTTCGACGTGGGTAAGTGGACGTTGCGCGCCACTGCGTCAGCCACTCGGCCCGAGTCGGTGCCCGAGCCGCGCCGCGCAGCGCTGCTGTGCCGATGGAAAACGCCGTATGAAACTTCAGACGTTGCCAAATTTCCCTCAATAAATCGCGACTTCATCGGGAAAGACTCCAGTATTTTTATTCAAATTTTTCCGAAAATTTCGCTATCCACCTACTCCAAAACGTATGAAAATTTCAAGGGAAAATTTGCATGACTTAGAAAATTTCAAGAGAAAATTTGCATGATTTTCCTCCTAAGTAATTTTTTCAACCGGGGAAATTTGGCAACGTCTCAAGGTGCATACGGCGTTTTTCCGTAGCACGGCAATGCGTCACTGCCACTGCAGCCCGCTCCCGCGCCGCAAGTGCCGCAACGCAACGCGGATCCGTTCGCGGTGTCCGGCTGCGCTACGGACTACGGGTTTACGGACGCCCGGCCGATCGCCCCGCGCGGCACCCATCCGCTATTCTTTGTCGTCTAACTTGTCAATCGTCTTAAAGTCCTCATCGAAATCTACATGGGGGAAAATGATGGACTAACTGAAGGGTCTCTCGTGGGTTGCGGTACCGTTAGTTAGTCTATTACCGACTCTTCTGTTCATTGCAACCACCCGCTCCCACCAATATGATAAACGTATGAAGTTTAACTGAACTCGGATTCTGCTTATAACGAAGTTTGTCTTGTTTATTTCATTCCCCATTAAAATTTACGATACTAGAAAATGTAAAAGAAAATCAAAGATTACAGAGCTAAATAATATTTTCAAAATATCAATGTGGTTGATTTTTAGTTACGTAAAGAAAATCAAACACGCTATCTGGACTGCCTTGAAAATTGTAGGCAAAGTTGCGATGTGAGTAACCTCCATCCTCCCCTCCATCTTAATTTGTCTGCTTCCTCTGCACTCTCAATCAGAAAACGCTGCAGTGGGGCCATTTAAGTGAGGATTTTAGAAATGGTCTGAGTGCACACATGTTCTCTTCCAACAAAGTAGGCTGAGAATTCAACCAGTCATCTGTGGATTCCTCGTTCATTCGAAATCAATGCGACGATTGATTACATGCGACAGACACAATGGCGAACACGTTTCAAACATTCATGTACCGACGTACAAAAATCCTATGCATACAAATCGTGTTGAACACACCGAATCATCTGCTGACCAAACAATGGCCTATACCTGGTATGCTACACGTACGTGTGAGGAATGACGGATTCCAACGACAGACCGGACACCTCTGTTGTGATAGCGAAGAGAGCAGTAAGTGCATTTCTGTATGAGTCATGGTTAGTACATGCATTTATGTGTCTCGAGGCTCATCCCAGCAAGCGCTTACTTACTGCTCTCTTCGCTATCACGGCAGACCTGGAAAGCCGCTTCATACCATCCATGGACGTTGCGTTCTTTGCGATATATCGACTGATCTGCTATTAAACCTACGGGGAAAGATCGATTAACAGGGTGTTCGCAACGAATACCTTGATAATCCATCATCTACCATAGCGTCAAATTGGGAAATATCGAAAATCGATTCATCACGCCTCGCCATTGAAACATCGATTCTCGAAAGATGGATACTCGCTTCGATATGATGACAGATTCTCATGTCCTATCTCTAGAGTACTTTTTACAATCTGATAAGTTATTAATTTCAATAATATAAAAAATTTAATAAAATGTGAAGGAAACTCGAATTTCGAAAATTTGACAGTTAGACTCTTTCTGTCTGAAGCATTCTATTACCTCTGCCGGAAAGTTGAGCAATGACACCTGGCCAGTCAGTGCTTCACCTACTAGTCCATTCTCTTTCATTGTTTCATCATCGACAGTCGACACTACAGAAATGAAAAGCAGAATGATCTAAGTCTTGTATGAATAATCCGAGACGGGGCTGCGCTGCGCTGGTCTGCAGAGTTGTACCGTTGAATTTGCAAAGTCATCAAAAGGTGTAGTGAGAAAAAAATGACGTAATTGAACGTTTGCTTTGTTCGGGATCATCTGTTGAGCCTTCCATTCTTTGAATTTGGCGCTTCTTTTTTTTTCTTTCTCTGTGTTCCGTTGTTTTCGTTTCCTCATCCCCTCTGCATGACCGAATATGGACGCAACCCAAGCGCAGACACGATCGCACTTTTTCGATGCGGTTTCGACGCCGGATTGCTGCTCTCGTCCGACAATGAGTCACCCGTTTTCTGGATACTTTCGTATTATTTTCAGATTTTGCTGACCACTGACGTGATTTGTTCGGTTTTCGGAACTCTGTAAGTTTTTGGTCGTAAAAACAGCTCACTCGTTTTCCCCACTCCCTAGTTCGTCATGTATTTTATCGCTTCCAGAATAGCGTCACTCGAAACGTAAGTCGTAACGAGAGATATTCTATGATTGGGCAAGATAATTTTAACTCACGGTCGCTTTGTTCAGGTGCTACGTGTCCTACAACAATTAATTGGATTGCATTTTGCAAAAAGGAACCACTAGCATTGCAATGATACTACGATTGTGCAACTTCATCTTTTGCAATAAAATTGCGGAAATCGTGAAAAACTATGAAATTTAGATGGTAATTTTTGTCTTAAATTTACAGTTTTTAGCGAGTAAAATAGAAACTATCAATGGATAATCGGGTTTTTCCTCCAAGACAAAAGAAGTTGCACAATCTTAGCACTATTGCAATGCTAGTGGTTCCTTTTTGCAAAATGCAATCCAATTGTAGCTTTGTCACATTGCAGATCCTGAGTTGAGTCATCTAAGAAATGACGGGGAGATGCGGTTTATTCGATGCATTTACTCGATATGCGTTGTTGTGAGCAACGGGAAACTGGTGTTACTAGCCGAAAACGCCTTCAGTTTCGTGTGATACTTCACCGCTCACACCGGAGTTAAAATATTTGTATGACAAATAATCAGCGCCCAGTGGAGATTCTTAAAAATTGGCAACAATGCCTATACTCTACTCTATTCAAATGTATGTGAAACAATCGATTGTTTGTGGGGCAGTTTGTCTCTTTCAAAATTGATATTTTAAATGGATTTAAATCGAAGAAAAGCAGTGTTGCCAACTTGCCAAATCGCCACCAAGTGCGGCAGCGAGCTGGGGCGGACTACGATTGTCAAATATTTGAAGACGTCATACAAATTTGACGAACATTCCAAAGCCGGGACCACTTTCATTGGCTCCTCTCCATTGATGTTGCGGCCTCCTTCTTCGGTTATACCCTGCCGCGTTAAGGAAGAAACTCCGTATGGCATTTTAGACGTTGCCAAATCTTCTCAGTTAAAATACACATGTTCAGAAAAACTTGCGAATAGTTTCTTGTCATTTTTTCTAGACTCTACCTTCCAATTTTATCTAAATCATCCAACAATTTCAATGAAAAATCCGCAAAACTTTTCTCAAAAATGAATCCAGGTCCGGAAACTTCGGAAATAATACCGATTTTTTAAGGGCAGTCCGGAAGTACTGAAAAAGTGCGGAAATTCCAAAAGAAGGTCCGGATTTTTTTTCACTTTTTGTCATTTTTGTCGCTATTTGAGCGAGAAATTGAAATTTTGCGAATTTCGTCAATCGGAGGTACTGAAAAAGTACTGAATTTTTCTGTTGAGGAGGTCCGGAATTTCTTGGGAATGTACTGAAAAAGCACTAAAGAAGTATTGATTTCTGGTCAGTCTGTTTTCGTAGACACCCTGTAATGGGGTCAATTTGGCAACGCTCGAATGTTGATAGTACGACGTTCTTTCTTAGTACGGTGGTGCGTCTCGGCAGTCCCCAAACTCGGTGATGGATTCGCACCGTAACCCTGATGGATTCGCAATTACTTAAGGGGGTATCCCAGTTTCTACGTGAGCCCTGTGCTGCGTTTACCTTTATACTTTTCGGGGCTCATGTGGAAATGGAGATACGGCCTCGGGGAGCGACGAATCGTGCGCCGCGGTCGCCGCGCTGCGCCAGCTCTGACTTTCGTTTCGCTTTGTCCTCCGAACCCGTCACAATCAGTCAATAATTCATGGCGTTTTCTGCGCGGGGCGGGGAGCAACTTTCGTTTTTTCGCCAGAACCGAACCGAACCGCGTGCGGCCAAAAGTGTTCCCGCGTAGAAAGTTGTCCGCGCCGACTCATGCGGTCCATGCGCATCCGTGGCGTGGCGTGAACTGCGATATATCGATTGTTATGCCAATTAAACCTATGAAAAAAGATCGATTATCAGGGTGTTCGCAGCGGACACCTTAGTAATCGATTTTTTACCATAGTTTCAAATGGCGAGATATCGATAATCGAGTATTCACGCCACGTCACTGATGCGCATCTCATCTCTGCCGTCCGCAACAAAAACGCCGTAACTCCACTTAAAATGGTCTCATTTTCGCCAGCACGTACTGCTCTATTCAAAGATAATGCAATTGCCACAAGGGTTCGTTTTTTAATTTTTAGTTCCTAATGGTGTGACGAAGTTGTACTGAAAAAATGAAGGATGAACTCTTATTAGGTTTTTTGTAAAAGAGCATTATGTCAGTGAGAAATTGGAAAAGTGTTGAATGGAGTTACGGCGTTCTTACTTTGAACGGCAGATCTGTGGATGGTCTTGTAGTAGATCATGAAACATTTCTCTGTTTATAGACGGAAGCGCATGACTTCTTTTCAACGTTGCTGAATTTCCACGCGTGAATTTTATTCGAACCAGGAAATCGATGGACATTTTTTCTGAAAATGTCATTGATTTTTCGTCTGACTCCACAGCAAAATTGAATCGGGTCGTGCGAAACCGCCAAGATTCATTTTTCCAGTCTTCAGTTCTTTTGAATTGATAATACTTTTTGGAGTTTGATGCAACCACGAAGATGGCGTTCATACTCGTCTCCAGGTTACCTTAATCCCAAAACTAGTCCTTTCATCACTTTTATGGTTGTATCAACTCTTTAAAAGTATTATAAACTAAATAAACTGAAGACTGGAAAAAGGGACACTATAGCGGTTTTTGCAAGTCACGATTATTGATATTTTCCCATTTGAAGCTATGGTAAGGGATCGATTAATAAGATATTCGTTGCGAACACCCTGTTCATCGATCCTTTTCCATAGGTTTAAATGACACATTAATCGATGTATCGCACAGCACGCCACGCCACTGCTCGACATATCATTAAAAGTGGTAATCAAAGACAAGGACTACGAGTAGGCGGACGGAAAAAGTAACGCCAATGCATCAAAACAAGAGAAATAATCATGAACGTCAAACCAAAATACGAGGAATATTGTACAACACAAATCGTCGCTTGGCTGACGAAAGGGCGTAACTACAATTTGAGATGATCCCGAGAAAGCACTGAGTTTTATGAACCACAGGGCTCATTGTCGTGTGTAGTTACGCCCTTATGTCAGGGAGGCGATGAAATAATCCCGGCGACATTACCGAGATGTGAAACGGTGCCCCGTCAAGATCAAGTTTTCTGCTCCCCTTTGAAAGAAGTGGTAATGTATTCAAGCACCGCGAGAGAGGCATTCTCCGGCGAAAAAGGTCACGTCGTTATTTCGTCACCTTCCTGACATAAAGGCGTAACTACATTCTGCAATGGACCCTGTCTTCCACACAATTCAATGCTTTTCCGGGCTCATCGCAATGTGTAGTTACGCCCTTATGTCAGCCAAGCGACGATTTGCGACTGAATTTTTCAGGAGTTGCGCGCGAGCAACAAGCAACCACGGCCGATCCTGCATGCTGTTGTTGATGCTCAAGTTTAAATTTTACGTGACTGAAAATTTGAAAGCATCGCGCTCTCACGGCGAAACCATCAAAAATCGAAAGATGTGTCAATGGTGCTCGTAACTTAGCTATTTTACATCCGGAGCAATCAAAGCTTTGACTCCAGCACCAGTAACTTTCGACCTCTGAGCTCGGAACGGACGGTATGTTTACATACTACTGTGCCAGGGAAAAACGCCGTAATAACCTTCAGGCGTTGCCAAATTTCCTATGGTAAATCACGACCTTTTCGGTAAATTTGTGAATATTTTTCTACCAATTTTTCAGATTATTTTGTTCGCAATTTCAACTGAAATTCCTGAAAATTTCAAGGAAAAATATTCATAGCTTTCCTCAAAAATAAACATTTTATCGGAGGAAATTTGGCAACTCTCGAATGTTCATACGGCGTTCTTTCTTAGCGTGGCAACGTACCCCTTAACTTTTTCTTTCAGTGAGGGAGAAAGATTTTTATAAAGCACTGTGGTAACCTTTTCAGGACGAAATTTTGTGACCGTGCATAATTTTAAACGCTAGATCGATTCATGATCTGGAAAAAGGGGGGAGATTTCTAAACACCCTGTGTGAATTTCGGGTGTATAATTTCGTCGAAAAATGGCGATTCCGACGAGATAATATGCGAAGCGAGACGGAAGACGAGTCTGGGAGCGTGACAGCGTCGTGAGAGTCACACCCGTTGCACCCCAAAAGCGGGGCCAAGACCATCCGCGACGGCTAATGCATTATCTGTGTAAACCTACACGTCTGTAAAACGTTCGGGAACCATGCGCCGCGCCGTTTTCAGGTGTTGAGTGTTGACCTTCCGCGGAGCCGAAGGAACACAGCAGTGTCGTGCTAAGGAAGAAGACCGTATGAGCCCCGAGACATTGTCAAATCTCCGTTGATGAATTAGAATACGGATTCTCAGAGGAACTTCCGAATGCAGTTATCCCGATCATCCGCGCTTTGATTATCCGCGGAGATTTTTATCTATAGTTCCTCCGGCGCACATCGGAACGGATCAATGGGAAAGCCGGACTGTAGTGAAAAATTTAAAACTATCGCGTATCTTCGTTTATACAAAGTAGTGGAAAAAAGGTGGTTCCATTGGTTCTTTCGTCCAGTTTCCGCCGTGTCCGATCTCCACCAATAGCTCGGTCCACTGTGCGGCTTAGTTGCTGATCCTAAAACGCATGGAAAACATTTCTCCCTCATATTTGACAGGTTTTTTAATATAATCCTCTCAAATACAGCCTTTTAGACCAATTTTCTTGGTCATGTAGCAATTAGTTTCGGATTATCTACGATCCTCGAATATCCGCAATTCCCGATTATCCGCGGTAGTTCCGGCCACTGTCATCGCGGATAACCAAGATTCTGCTGTAATTGATTCTAATTTTCCTTAGAATTTGTTTCGCAACATCTGAAGTTTCAGTTTTCAAAGAGAATACCCTCGTATATTTTTTTTCTGGAGTGAAAATTTTGTGTGCAATCATTTGACAACTTCCGAGTTCTCTCAGGGCGTTTTTTCGTAGAACGGCGAAACGCGTGATGAAAGCGCGTCTTCTCGAGCGGACGAGTCACGGTCCAATTCGGGCGCACAACGAGCAACGAGCCCAAAAGCGCCTTTGTGTCTCCGCCAAAAGTTTCAAGTATCCACTGCCACCGGTTCGAAATTCTTACATCCAGAGTTTAGCTAAAGTCTGGGAGAGTGGGAGACTCATTGTCAGATCACGAGTTCATAACCCATCACACGGAGAAAAAAACTTCGTGCGTGGGACCCGAAGTTGAGGTCACATGGATCTCTGAAGTTTTCGGATCACGTATCTAAAAACTTGATTTTTTGCGAAAGCCCTGTCAACACTATTAGCAAAAGTTCACGGAACTTTGCGCGAAAGTTAAATTCCGTAAACCTATCTGTGTGGACAAGGGCTTCCATTTATAAAAAATGAACGAAAAAATTATGAAAGAACAAACATAATGTGGTTCAATAATTTGAACTTCCACCGCGCGCGCTGACCGCACTGTTTTTACGCAATGCGTGAAGTATGCAGTCTTGTCAGTAGGCGCTATGCGTTTCACGCCGAACGCTGCTGACCGCACTGTGTTTGACGCAGTGCGTGCAGTATTCATGCAATCTTGTAGGCGCTAATTTGTGTTACATGCCTACCGAGGGCTTCTCCTTTTCATCTCAAGTTCTTGTAATCATCCCTCTCCATGCGCCGCGCCGCGCCGCTCCAGGCCAAATTGCGTGTTTAGTTTCTCTCTTAACTCGACTATTTAAAGGTGATGTCTCTTGTATCACCGAAAGACGACAAAATTAGAAATTACTCTTTACTCTCAGGAAATGAGAGATTTTGTCGCCTTCTCTCGTTTTTAATTTTTTTTTTCTAAATCCGATTTCTTTATACCTACATTTAAAAAAATTGCAAAATTTGCCGCCATGGGCCGAGGCCCACGTGGCCACCCCCTAAATCCGGCCCTGCTCATTATTCCCCTTTTCCCCGCTCTTCCTCTTTTCCTTCCCCGTCTTAATCTCTTTCTTCATCTTCTTCTTCTTCTTTTTCTGCATCAACACCAGTACTATTAGCACGAGCTATTAGTATCACACATGTGTTAAACCTCTTCTCTCTTCCATCCATCTTTAACTGAAAAGATTTTCTGAAGTAAGCAGTGAACAGAAAATTCAGAACTCTTCATGCGCGGTCGGGTATCGCGAAAGTTTTTCACGTTGTCCTCCCTGTAGACTATCCTAAACGTTTTCTCTTCATTGACCATCTATTGCAATATTTTCCTGCATTTTAGTCCTGCATGCCAGGGATGATATCCTCGTTTTTAGAACAGCGGGTTGCCGTTAAACGAGAGACATATGATAGCGCGTCCCAAAGCACGTGGCATCAAATAACACGTTTCGAATTTCTACTGTCCTAATAATTAGCGAACGTGTGGTAGCTGTAAAGGAAAGGACTGGTTTGAAGTCTGGTATTGGCGTCACCCTCATTAAGGGGTGCAGTGCCTCGATTGTTGAATCGTTTATCGAATGAATTCGATCGATAACTCCCTATCTTCACAATGCTATATATCGATCAAGGTCATTCGATAACGATTCAACAATCGAGCCGCAGCTCGACAATGTGGGCGGAGTGCGTAACCGCCGGGGTGGCGCCTAGTGCAGCCAAATCGCAAACCCTGTCCAACCACCGGAGAATGCAGGGAATTCCCTTCGTATGATCTCACGTTTCTTTTCATCGAGACAATGTATTCCAGCTTGCTCTCGTGAATTTGCACTGTTTGATGAAGCTACTGACTTATATTTTTAATTTTTTTATCTTCTCACTCCCCTTGTTTTTCTACTTCATACGGTTTCCTTAGGAAGTATACTCGCCGTAGTCGTCAAGCGAACATCCATTACGCTATGGAGGAGGCAGGGCTGGGAACCCGAATGGATTTTGGAACCGGTTCCGGTTCCGGTTCTCATGGTCCAATGATTCGGGTTCCGGTTCCGGTTCCGGTTCCGGGGGTCCGAAGATTCGGGTCCCGGTTCCGGAACCGGTTCCACTCGGGTTCCATGGTATTAGTATTCGCGAAAATAATTTAATTTTAAAGTAAATTACTCAAAATGAGAGAGAGTTCAAAACTGGGCAATTTTAATGAAGCAATCAAAAATGATTAATTTAGAAACAATAATTTGAATCAAGCAATTGAAAATGATATTACTTAAGCATACCGGAGCAACAGGATACTTTCCAGCAAGTCCGGCGCGATGCTGGCTCTGAGGGGGGATAGAATGAACGCTAGGCCCGAAAACAGTCTTTCAACACTAACCTGCGTGGCAGGAGCTGATAAAACCACCTGAGCAAGTTTGTACAATACGAAGTTGGGATGAGAATCCGCCTTCTTTGCCTTCCAATACAGCATGGGACTAGCATAATTCTTCAGGTCAACGGGTCTCTTTTGAGTGCTGTAATTTTGCAGGATGCGCTTAATTTCATCAGAGTTTTGAGGAGTCGTTTCTGCTGAAGACGCTGCTTCATCTGCTTGAGCTTTAAGCGTCCATTAATTTCACCGCCTTTACCATATTGGATCCATTGTCAGTCGTCATGCAAAATATTTGACTAATATTTATCGAGTACGTCTTTAAAGTTTTCAACAATACAGAAATAATGTACACACCTGTGTGTCGTTCGGCTAAATCAAACACTGCCAAAGTTCTGATGTACAAATGTCCATCGTCTGCGATAAATTGGGCGTTGATCCCGAGGACGCTCCTACCTCTTTTTGTGCATATGTCAAGTTTTAATGAAAACATTTTCCCGCGCAATTCTCCAGGTTAGATAGTCCGATAGTCTCCAGGTTAATCTTCACCGTCACTTCGTTAAAGAGAGCCGATCTTATGTCGCCTTGCTTCAACTTTTTTGCTGAACTTCCTGCTGCAGCATCTTCGTCTTCTCGATTCCGTTTTTTGTTTTTGAGGTTATCTTCTTCTTCGGTCTTTTGTTTGTTTAACCACTCTTCGTATTCCTCCTTGTGCTGCGTTCGGACATGCTTTTTTAAGTTTGTTACATGATTCCCTCCTATTTTTTCTTTGCAACGTCTACAAACTGATTTATTTTCTTCCTTGATGTAGTCAAAAAAAATTCTAATACTTCCCATTTTACTTTTTAAAATTCCACTTCACTTAAAATGAGTTCGCTCAATTAAATTGATTTTTCACCGATAAAAAATTTGTTACAATTTCCTTGGATACGGGGCCGTCTCAAACCCGGCGTTGCTGCAACATCAGCTGTCACGGAACCGATACGGAACCCGTGTAGGAACCCTGTTCTCGGATTGTGCCCCGGCGGTTCCGGTTCCGGTTCCGGTTCTGAAGGTCCGAAGTTTCGGGTTCGGGTTCCGGGTTCCGATCGGGTTCCCAGCCCTGGGAGGAGGAGACATCAACGTAAAAAATTAACACGAAAGGAAATATATATTTTTGCTGTCAGTCAGTTCTCGTTAGGCGTGACAATTGATCGTGTTCGATTCACCGAACAGGTGAGATTGTATCGATATCGATTGGTTCAACATGTGAACATAGCCTCAAAAGTCAATTGAATAAACTGAGTTAGAACTTAGATTTTTGATAATTGTGAGTGCAAAATGGCAATGAAGCTTGAAATTGCTAGGAATTTTCTCATTTTCAGCTTTTCCAACTTAAATCCTAAACTTTTTGTTTGAGGTCGTGTTCTATCGTTTTGAACCAAACGATACATCGAACCACAACGAAAACGATCTATCGGCTACTATGCCTAATTACGATGGAATCCAATAGAGTAACCACAATAAGAAAGAGTCTGAATCAGATTGTGAGATCCATAATTCTTATTCTATTTTTCGCTTTTTTTCCATACATGATCATTTTTAGTCAAAAGTACAATCTATGTCACAATCTTTAATCTCTGCACCTTCAGTCATTAATGTTGAGGCATCCGGGGGTTGCCCAAGTTGACTCTTGCTCTGTAGCTGGAGAACTGTCACTCTAAGACCAAAAATAAGATGCTCGAGAAGCGAGGCTTTTGATAAGGGCGATAAAGCGCTATTAACTTTAACGACTGCAGTTGCAGGGATTAAAGATTGGAACATAGATTGTGCTTTTGACTAAAAATGATCAAGTATGGAAAAAAAGCGAAAAATAGAATGAGGATTGAATCTCACAAGATGTCTGAAAGATACAAGTCCGGGAATTTCTCCAAGTTTGTCACCTGTGGTACCCCTGATATCGCCCTCGGAGCGAGATCGCCGCTGACATCGCTGCCGATCACAAGCTCCCGCTCCTCGGGACAAACCCATAAACCATCCGTTCCTAAATCGCGACACCGTTCGGCTAATCATCGCCCGCGGAGCCTACACGGAAGTATATCGCACGCCGATCAGGAGGCCGATGATCGAACCCATCGGAATGCGTCGTATTATCGCTCGGCGCCCGGGGGTCACATAGCGCACGGCCCCCCTTTCCCCCTCCCCTCGCGCCGGAGGGCCCCTCCCGGTGCGTAAGCCAAGCGGCCGGCGCGGCGCACGTGCTCCTCACCTCCGAACCGGGATCCGAGCGGTAGCGTCGCGTGCGTTGCGATATATCGACTGAACTACTATTTAAACCCATGCACAAGGATCGATAAACAGGGTGTAACCTTAATGATCGATTCTTTACCGTAGTCTCAAACAGGGAAACATCGATAATGGAGGATTCACGCCTCGCCACTGGATCCGAGCGGCGCTAATGGAATCGGACGAAGCGAGCATGTGTCGATCGTCGTCCCGGAGGAATCTCCCGGTTCGTGTCGAAAATTTCGTACAATGGGGCGCCCCCCCCCCCCCCCGGGGGGCCGGGGCCGCGGTGCCGGCCCGGGCCACACCTCGGCTCGACCGCTTGGCTCCGAGTTTGACGTTGCCGCGTTTGGAGAGCATGTACCGATCGGAGTCGATCGATTGGTTTTATCGGAAACGGGACTCGGTCGAGCCGAATGGAATTGAGATGTCGGGTTTTTTTTGGGGGGGGGATTTCGGGGTTTTGGGGTTTAAGAACACGACTTGGCGCGGTGAGCTGGACAAATTCGGATTCAGCTGTTTTTTCTGCGTCCATTGATCTATAGAAACCTTTTGTTGCAATTTGTTCCGGGTCCATCAGCTTCTTTACCGGACTATCTTTGTTCCAGTTGGGTTTCCAGCAGTTTGGAAAACCTGGAATTATTAGGGGGACAAAAGGCGACTTGAGACTTGGAAAATAGAGGTAGGGGTCATGACCCAACTTCTTGAGACTTGGAAAAAAGAGGTAGGGGTTATGACCCGACTTTAGCATTTCCAGTAGGTGGTAGTGCCTCAATAAATTAGATTAGAAAAACCTAACTCAAGTTGTGATACTACCACAATTGGATTGCATTTCGTATTAAGGAACCGCTATCTTTAGCTCTTCCATAAAAGCACCTTTCTGCAGAGGGAAACCAATGGCATTTTTGTTGTTTCTAAAATAAGCCAGAAATAGTGGTTCGTTACTACAAAATGTGGCCCAATTAATTGGAAATTCCCACATCATCCAACAAAATGGGACAGTATCACAATTTTAGGGGATTACCCCTGACACTTTTTTTTTTCATGGACCTGAAAAGTTCAGGTTGTCTCCGCACTAAATTGGTACATAGGACCCACTAAAGGAGGAGAAACCAGGGATTCCTCAGGGAAAGGAAAATCATAGGGGAAGTCAGAAAATTCATCTGGCATGGATCTGTTGCGCAATTCAGAATCGCGTATTTATGGGTTTAGCTTGTTAGCGGTAATGTCGGACGTAGAAACTCAGTGTCGAACAGATCTTTGCTTATCTGTCAGATTAAACCATCAAAAGACGATTCACCATCGCTACAAACCTTTGATGCCCCGGATTCTTCACGGTGGCAAAACGGTCTCGTGAGGGTGCGGAGCTACCACGGGGGGTTGGGCCGCCTAGTCGCCAGTCCCGTATACGTTGCAACGTCGCCAGAGGATCACGTACGTAACATGAAATTCCTCGTACTATTAGGACCTATTGTTTCCCCCCGGGCTGGAACCGGGTAAGGTAAGGGACCCGCGGGGGTATTCGGGGGGGGGGGGGAAGGGGGTCTCCACTCCGGTCCCCTCTGTCCCGGCGATTGTGGCGGCTTAATTGTTCTACGGCTGACAAGTACTGTTTACCGTTCCTGCATGTTTTAGTGCGGATGAGCGCTCGCCCGTTGTGCCGCGACGCGACACTCCGCGCCATCGGGAGCCTGTCTCTCGCGTCGTCGCTGACTTCGAGAACGGGGGATCGACGCTCCGGAGCCTGAAATTCGTTAGCTTTTCGGGTGGATCTTCAGCGAGCTTTTGTTCGAAAGCTCTTCGCCCAGAGGGCGCCACCGCTGGGTTTTGAACTTTTTGTCTACTTCAATCGAGTCTGTACATCTCGCCATGAGTCATTGAGCTAATATGGAAATTAAATTAGGAAGAAAGTTCAGATAAAAGTGACGAGTATTAACAGGGTGTTCAAAGTCCGGAAATAGTCCTGATTTTTTAAGGGCGGTCCGGAAATACAGAAAAAGTACGGAAAATCCGCAAGAAGGTCCGGAATTGGTTTCATTTTTGTCGCAATTTGAGCGAGAAATTCAAATTTCTGACATTTTTCGAATGTCGTCAATTGGAGGTACTGAAAAAGTACTGAATTTCTTGGGAATACACTGAAAAAGTACTGCAAAAGCACACTGGAAAAAAAAAACACATTGGATCTAGAGTCCAGACTCTTGAAAACATTGACAAGAAAAAGGACTCTTGATTCAAGCAGATTTAAGCTTAAATCAAAAGGAAATCCGCTCAATTTAAGAGGCTTGGTTCTTGATTTAAGCTTAAATCTGATTGAAACAAGAATATTTTTTCTTGTCGATGTTTTTAAGAGTCT